>NC_142507.1:27900000-28202833 GCF_057876585.1 Rhinolophus sinicus | reverse complement strand
TCCCATGCGGGAATCGAACCGGCAACCTTGTTGTTAAGGGCTTGTGCTCTAACCAACTGAACCATCCTGCCGCCTCTCCAGTAGGTTCTTTAGTGAATACCTTGGTATTTTCAGTATACAAGCCCATGTCCACTGCAAATAGCAATAGTTTTACTTCTTCTTTTTTTTTTTTAAATCTGGATGCCTTTATTTCATTTTCTTGCCTTATTGCCTGTTTAGAACCTCTAGTACAATCTTGAATAGCAGTGAAGAGAGTAGAAATCCTTGCCTTGTTCCTGATAAGGAAGAAAGTATTTAGTCTTTCACCATTAAGTATGATGTTAGCTACATATTTTTTATAGATGCCTTTTATTAGGTTGAGGCAGTTCCCTCCTGTTCCTAATTTGAGTGTTTTTATCATGAAAGGTTGTTGGATTTTGTCTGTTGAGATAGTAATGGTTTTTGTTCTGTATTTTATTAATATGGTGTATTACATTGATTGACTTAAAATATTCAACCAACCTTGCATTTCTGTGATAAATCCCATTTGGTTATGGTGCATAATTTTTTTTGTATGTTGCTCAAGGTCACCCATAAGTGAGAGTTTATGGGCTTCTCAGGTCTTTCATGAGCCTGTGCATAGCCCTGTACATGTGTGGTCTCCTAGATTCACAGGTCTATATATTTTAGAACTTTACCCTGTTATTGCCTCCCTAGGCAGCAGAGATATTTAAACAGTTGACACTGATATAAATGCCAGGGATGGGGGTGGCTGTTATGGTGGAGCACAGGCAGTACCCAGTGGGTGAGTTCTGAGGTCAGATAAAGAAAAACCTCGTGAATAGCATTTTCCAGGGAACTGCCAGATAGGTCACGTGATGGCAGTTACCTTGGAATGAGGCTCTGAAGGAGCTCCAACCCCATTCTATCAGTCTTCCACAGTGGAAGATTAATTTAGTACAGTGCATAGAATACATTGGAAAGAAAAATCTCAAAGCAGAGATCAAGTTCACAGTTCTTTCCTAAATTCCAGTGGAGATAAATGCACAGATTTTTGGTAGTAGCATTGGAAATGGAGAGGAACCTTTCAACCTTATTTCATCAAGTAGGAATTGGTAGAGGCGGCCAGGTAGCTCAGTTGGTTAGAGCGTGGTGCTCTTCACAACAAGGTGGCCAATTCCATCCCAACATGGGCCACTGTGAGCTGCGCCCTCCACAACTATATTGAAACAACTACTTGACTTGGAGCTTATGGGTCCTGGAAAAACACTTAAAATAAATAAAAGTTAAAAAAAAAAGGAATTGGTAAATATGTTTACAATGTAGTTATTTAATATGAGGTTTTTTATTTCTGACAATCCAAGTTCACTACATGTTTATTTGTAAAATATAGAAAAGTACACAGACAAGACACAAATTATAGAAAACATCTGATAAAGAAGGAATATTTTTTCGAAATATTATGTGAACCTGCAGTCATAATGTTATCTTTTGTGAAAATAGAGTGAGGCAATGCATTTTTAAAAGGACTTACTAAAATATGTTTAATAAATTGGTGCCATAGTACTTGAAGCTTGGTAGTTAATTTTACTTTTTCCCTCCTTTCAGGTGGATGCACGGAGCATACCAGTGTTAACAAAATGGCAAAATTCATATAGCATTAAAGTTGTACTCCAAGAGCTAAGACGTCTAATGATGTCCAAAGAAAATATGAAGCTTCCACAACCACCAGAAGGACAAACATACAATTAATTTTTGGATCTCAAACTTGTCTTAAATCAACAGTCTTCTACTCATGTTAATGTATTGATTAAATATCACAATGCAAAATACCCACACATTAAGTAAAAGAATTCCAGCTGGTAAACATGACTGGAACATTTGTAAGAATGTATTTAATATATATGCACCTATTATGTTTGCAGATAACAGGAAAAATGCAGCACAATTTTTTTTTAAGGCACTGTCATTTAAACATAAACCTGGAGTATTCAAAATAGAATTAAGGCTTACAAGAGAAAAGTATGGTGAGAAGTGTCAGATAGCTGTGGAAGCATGTGTATTTCTAAAAAGTAAAAAGCTCAAGAAAGAAAAGGAAATGGCATGCTTTATCCCTCTCTCTTAGGGAAACAGTTTTCATTTTAAATTGTCTAGTAAAGTAACAGGTACAATGAATATTGTCACAGATTGTTTTAATTTTTGAAGTGGTGTGGGTGCTGACTACTAGTATCAAAAGTATGTCCAGAATTGTTTTGATACCTGTATTTATAATAAAAAAAATGTTGTGGGGAAGGTCGATGAATTTCTGTTAAGAGATGTTCCTTGTGTTACATGTAACAGACATGGTAAATATTTGTTTACAGTCTTTGTTTGACAAACCATGCATTTAAGTTTAAATGAAATCAACAAAAAGGAAATAGGTGTATGAATATGTGATTTTGAGATTAAAGTTAGTCTTAAAATGTAAATAAAACATGGATCGTGTCCTCAGAAAGTGTGCCATTTCTATTATATTGATGTGGTATATGTACAGTATCTTGCTATCAAAAATTGGAATTATTGTAGCTTTTCATCCATACACACCTTTTATTATTTGTCCTATTTTGTATACTTCTTGTAATTGGAATTTGCGGAGTATTTCAGAGAACAAATTACCTGATTATTTTAAGTTTCTTTGGTGAAGGAGGAATTCCAGGTATTATATTTTGACTTTGATTTCACCAGGAATATATTAAAAATATGTTGGAATTCTAGCAATTTTTATAGAATTATAATTGCAAATCATCCAAATATACATTGCATTTTTTATTCGTCTTTTTTTCTTTGTTTTCCTGTGACATTTCTTCTATCAATGATTTAATACTATCTGGGAATAATTTTATCCATTTCACTTAACTTCCACTTTGGCATATATATAATTCTGAACTGATAGTTTGTTGTATGTTCTGCTTTTACCAAAGTGAAGGTGTTTGGTCACTTTTTCATTTCAAACCACTAGATATACTGTTTTGCTGAAAATTCTCTTTTCTTAGGGAATTCACTGAAAAAAATAGAAAGGTGATTAGGTAACAAGGACAAATTTCTCAAATATGCCCTGACATGTTTTTATCAAGTTCATTGAAATTTAAAGCTTTGAGCTATCGTTTCTTAGTGTTAATTTGTCTAAATGTTTAATTTCAACATGGCTATTCTATTTTAATTTTCAAAGATATTTAAAATGCTTTAAATTGACACAATACGAAGATAAAAATTAATGCATGTATAACTTAAAATAAGTTTGAAATGAGCTATTACCTTGGAATACATTCTTAAAATTTTTAAATGGTTGAAGGAGATTAAATTGAATTCCACTGATGTTATATGTGGTTACTGATGGTCTAAATCAGTCTCTTTAATAACTTCTTTTCCACGTGGAATACGTGACTTGTCATACTTGGGAGCTAGTAACCATTTGAGTGCTGTTAAATTATTTATATATTAGTTGTCTGAGAATCTGGATACCTTGATCATTTTTCCTTTTTCCCCATATTCACTATTGTGAAGAGTTTTATTCCCCACCCAAGCGTATGTTGTTTGAGTTGACTTTATAATGTTTATTTCCCCTCTTTTGTTTTCGGGACAATGGCTCTCTGCTGAAATCTGCATGCCAATTAGCCAATTTCCAAAGCAGGATGTATTTTGCGTGTCACAGTCAAGATGTACATGGCAATTAAGACACACTGGTTGATTATAAGAGGAGTTAATATAGAGCCACGTTTTTTTTTTTTAAAGTGATAGCTTCAGATTTTTTTTTTTTTAAGATTTTATTGGGGAAGGGGAACAGGACTTTATTGGGGAGCAATGTGTATTTCCAGGACTTTTTACTGGGGAACAGTAGTTGTGTTTTTCCCAGGACTCATCAACTCCGTCCAAGTTGTCCTTTCAATCTTAGTTGCAGGGGCACAGCTGAACCACCAACCTTGTGGTTGAGAGGACGCGCTCCAACCAGCTGAGCCATCTGGCCACCCAGGAGCTCAGCAACAGCTCATTGACTTCATTCTAGTTGCGGAGGCCGCAGCTCGCTGGCCCCTGTGGGAATTAAACCTGCAGCCCCGTTGCCCAGAGCTGGTGCTCTAACCAACTGATCCACCCGTCCGCCCATAGAGCCACTCTTAATTGTAATATTTTTACTGTGTTTCCCCGAAAATAAGACCTAGCTGGACAGGCAGCTCTAATGCATCTTTTGGAGCAAAAATTAATATAAGACCCAGTCTTATATAAGGCCCGGTCTTAAAATAAGACTGGGTTTTACATTAATTTTTGTAACATAGCATTTTTGTTTTTAAATTTTTTTTTTTTAATTGGGGAAGGGGAACAGGACTTTATTGGGGAACAGTGTACTTCCAGGACTTTTTTTTCCAAGTCAAGTTATTGTCCTTTCAATCTTAGTTGTGGAGGATGCCGTTAAGCTTCAAGTTGTTGTCCTTTCAGTCTTAGTTGCGGAGGGTGCAGCCCAGCTCCAGGTCCAGTTGCCGTTGCTACTTGCAGGGGGCACAGCCCACCATCCACCATCCCTTGTGGGACTCGAGGAGTTGAACCGGCAACCTTGTGGTTGAGAGCCCACTGGCCCATGTGGGAATCGAACCGGCAGCCTTCGGAGTTAGAGCACGGATCTCCAATCGCCTGAGCCACCGGGCTGGTTCCAAGATAGCAGTTTTGAAGCTGTTTTTCCTTTGTCTGTTTTATGAAGTGGCTAAGGTTGTAGGATGTGTGATACTAACTTAAAAGAACTGTAAAATTGCCTTTGAAATTTGTTTAAAAGGGTAGCAGGTGAGACCCTAGGGGATGATCTTAATAAAGATTACAAAAATAATATTCTTGTCCTATTAGGTCAGTGTTGTTATGCTTTAATTTACTAATTTTCATAATTGTTAATTTAAACTTTTTTGTTTTTTTTAGTAGTTTTAAGTAATGGTATTTGTTATGGAGTTTTAGAATTTTGGAACATAAACATTTGTAAGCCTAGTTAATGGTATTTAAGTCTTTGGGGTGTATGATACAATTTTATAATTTTAAATTATCCTTTAAAGGAATTTATCATACTTCAGATTTGGATAAATGATTGGAGAGTGAATTAGTTTGACTCTCATATAATTTATTAGTCTGAATTACTTAATATCAATTCACTGATTTACATATTTCCCACTAAATATATGTTGTTACTGACAAATACATGTGAAATTCATATTGTTTTGAAAATTTAGAGGGTACTGCTGGAAAATATTAATGCATTTCCTTAATAGATTTGGTGTGTATGACTTTGGGTGGTTCTGGTCAGTGCATCATGAAATTGTAGACTTTGATCAAAACTGTGTTAACTCTTGTAATGAGCAAGCACATGGCTGTGTTCTTACATTTTTAAAGACTATAAGTACTATTGATAAACTCTAGTATCATGAATAATTGGACTTTGGGAGGTATTTAAGGAATTTTTTTCAGATTTCCTTTTATAAATATATTTTTTGACATATATGTAGAATCATAGTATCATTTATTGCTGGTAAGGATCTAAAAGGCACTGGTTTTACTTTTCTGATAAATATCTATATAATTTCCCAGTACCAACTTGGTTGACTTTTATTTTCACAAAAAGATTGCAACTCTTAAGATTTTGGGAAGTGTATATATTTTGTATATAAAATAGAAACATAAAAAGGAGTGGATATGTTGTATTACAGAATTGATTGGAGCATTAGCAGTAAATTCCCACCCAGTACTGTGTTTACTAAAAAGCAGGAAATGCATGGAAATAGAATATCTTTTATGCTAAAATTAATATGCCTTATAGATGTTATAAAGAGTAGATGTAAATCTTACAGTTCATACTGAAAATGTTGGCTATTTAAAAAATATTGTGGAGCATTGAAAGTAAAACACCATAAGCATTTTCTGAAGAGAAAATTAATACAGGTATTTGATGATACTGAAAATAAATGACAAGTCAAAACCATCATTTTGTCAATAGGGAGTTTGGGGAACTCATTGAGTGAGTACATGATTAAGAAAAACAAAAAAGATAATTGGATATGAAGAAGTTGCCATAGTGTTTGAAGCCTTAGTTGAGTATTCTCGCCTAATAACATTCCTAAGGGTTTGCTCCATCTCATTTTTACATTTAGTGCAGAAGATCAACCCAAGATTTATTTTTGGCAAGTTCATTTTTGAAACAAATGATAAACAATCAGGTAGACCTCACTTTCTTAACTTAGAAATATTCCAGGAATTATCCTTTCCCAAGAGAATAACACCAAATACCATGTAAGGATTGTAGACTTATAGAATTATTTTATCTTGTCCTTGTTCATCTATTTTAAGTTTATCTAGAAGTTTTGGCAGCCAAAAGATTATACAAAAGCAAAGTTAATATTCCACCTCCAAAGGAGGACTAATAGTTGGCACTAAGAACCAACAGTAATGAGAAACCGGTGGTCAGTAAAAACGCAATCATTGTACTGATTGAGAGTGAAAACTTTTAGTTGGTTCATTTCAGTAGTTGAGTAATTTAAAAACATTATTCAAAGATTATAAGAAACACTTAACAATTGTGTGTATATTCCTTCATCTAATAACTTTATTTTTTTAAAGATTTATATAGCTTTTTAAAAAGCAGGTTATTAACAATTGTTTCAAAGTAATCTGGAATATTTACATTATAATGTGATGTGAGATTTTAACAGGACATTCTCATTTAAATGTAGTAAAATTTATTATAATACTTAATGTCATTTTTGGGGATCCCAAAGACTCCTCCTTTTACAGTCAACAAACATGGTAATTGTAAATACTACACAAGGGTGGGATTTTATAGCCTTTGTAGTTTATCAGCCCTTAATTTAAGGAAGAAAAGTAGATTTTCTTCACAATTGATAACTCACAAAGAGAAATGTATTGTTTTACCCCTTTTCAAGCCATGTTGGCCAAATAAGTAATGATGGATGTCCAGATTATATCAATTATCATAAATTATCTTTCTATTGCTATAATTTTAAAAAATCTGGATAATTATAATGGCTATACAGACACATTGAAAGTGGGTGATACACTTTTCTTCAGTTATCTTACTACTCAAGTGAAAATTGAGTTCACAAGAAAAGTAAAATGAATAACTGGGTTTCTTGAGTAATATATGAATTTCTGTAAGGAGGAAAAATATTTGTGGACTCAGTATTGTCTTAAATTATTTTTGTTAGACCATTGTTTAATGCATAAAACTTAATGCAAATGTATAAACTTATGCTCTTAGCCCTTATAAAATTAAAAAGTAGATTACACATAACTACGTTTTTTCTGAAGAGAAAATTAATACAGGTATTTGATGATCCTGAAAATAAATGACAATTCAAAACCATCATTTTGTCAATAAGGGAGTTTGGGGAACTCATGGAGTGAGTACATGATAAAAGAAAAAATAATAGGATATGAAGAGGTTGCCATGCTGTTTAAATCTTTAGTAGGGTATTCTCATCTAACAAAATTCGTAAGAGTTTACAGTAATTAAAATGTGAAATAATGTAATATTCAGGATGTTTTGTTTAATCTTTCCTTGAAATACAAATATTGGTGTTGCCTCTTGGCTTTTTTCCCCCTATGTCTATACTATGGTGTGCTGTTGGAACTCAAATTTTATCTTTTTTCTCCTGCCAGACTGCTCTAAAACATCTTTGTCATGTTATTTGAACTTCATTTGTTATAAATATTATTATAAGTCCATCTCTGTTCGTTTCTATTAGCTAGAGACAGTACCTGCAGAGAACTAAAACTTCCTAGTCTTTTGATTCCACCTTGAGACCAAAATTGTCTTAAACCCTTGACTATAGAGAATTACAGAGGTAATTCATTTTGTGGTTGTGGCCCTGTATAAGAATAAAAATTATCTATGGTGATGGTAGATAACTTGATATATTAATAACATTTTGAACTAGGGTAACACATTTTAATGATATTGTAAAGCTAAATGATGTGATTCCCCAAGCTCATTGGTAAGGGGTGCTGAATGTATTTATTGGTTTAGAAAATAAACTGCAGTCAAAAGTGGCCCCTCCTTCTCTGTTCATGAGTACTGTCCCAGCATTTTTGTGGTGAATCTCGTTTAGCTGTAATCTATCTCTGTTTCTATCAGATTGTGGTCACCTCTGTTTTTCTTGTGACCAACTCTGTTTTGTTTTCTGTTGAGTGGATCCTTCCTATAAACTCCCTTAAGCTCTTTCAGTTTTGTTTTCTCTATTATCTTGAATGTGATCCCCTTTATATTCCTTTGACATTAACACTAACCAAGAATTTGAAAGGTATTTTTGAGAATTATCAGGTTGAACCATTTGCTATGCTCTGACTCCTTTCTACCCCTGTGCCCTTTGTTTACCACCTGTTATGTAATGCTTATTATTCTTGTTCCCTTCATTAACCAGGGTACTCTCCTAATTTCTTTATCACTCTGATTTGCACATCTTTTTCTCAACCTATCACTGTTACCCTCGTTGACAACAGTGTCCTCATGTTTATTCAATTGGTTTTTATCTAGTCAAAGTTAAAATGTAGATTGTATTAATATTTGCTAATAATTTCCCTGCCATGTGGTAAAAGATTGGCCTTCAATCCTGGCTTCACCAGTTGTGTGATTTTGATCAGTTGATTTCATTCAAAAATATTAGGTTCCTGTAGTCCACCAGGTATACAGTGGTATAACACAGCCTCTTCTCATGGGTTACACAGTCTAGTGGGGCTTAATGATATGCAAATAAGCAATTTACTTAGTGACAGATGCCAAGAGAGGTAAAGTATTGGTATTTGGAGAGCATTCAGAAAGAGCACCTACCCTCTTAGGACTAAATTTCTAAGGTTCTTGAACATCTCCAACTTTTAAAATTGATAGCATGTCTTTTAAAGTGAATACAAACCATACCTAAATACTGATTTGCTCATCATTCCTGTTTGGCAAATTATTAGTTATATTGTCATTAAAAAAACTTAGATTTTGGTTAGCCCACCATTCTTTGTAATGGTTTTCTCATCCACAAAAAGGAATTTGGAGTAGACAAGTTCTGAGACACCTTCAATGCTAAGTTCTTTGATTTTTCAGTCACAGATGTGTGTTTTAAGCAGCACAGAATACTGTGTATGGAACATTGCTGGTCCCGTGGGGTCAAACAGAATGAGTTTTATTCACATGTAGTGTACAGTCTGTCTTTTGAAAGGATTTAATTCAGTGGCATAGATCAGTGCCTCCCCACTGTGTGAACCCCCCGCCCCCCATCCACTATCCTTTTGACATCGCACAGAGCCATTACTTTTCCACTGTCTCTATTACTAGTGCTGTACTCTGCTTCTTGTAAGTACACACACACACACACACACACACACACACAAACAAACTTGTAGTTGACATTCATTATTGTTCAGCTTCAGGTGTACAGTGCAGTGATCAGGCATCTACATCATCCCTGAGGTGGTCTCCCTAATGAGACAAGTGTCCATCGGATACCCTACAAAATCTTTACAACATTATTGATTACATTCACCAAATTCATTTTCAAAACCCCGTGGCCGTCTTGTGGTTACTGACTATTTTCTAATCTCCTCACCTTCCCCCTTATCCCCACCCCCCCTCCCATCTAGCAACCCTCAGTTTTTCCTCTGTGTCTCCAAAACTGTTTCCGATTAGTTCATTTACTTATTCTTTTCTTTAGATTCCACATATAAGTGAGATCATATGGTATTTGTCTTTCTCTGTCTGACTTATTTCACTTAATGTTCTCTAGGTCCATCCATGTTGTTGCAAATGGTAAGATTTCTTTCTTTATGGCTGCGTAACACTCCGTTGTATAAATGTACCACAGTTTCTTAATCCAGTCATCTACTGATGGGTATTTCGGTTGTATCCATGTCTTGGCTATTGTGTATAGTGCTGCAATAAACATAGGAGTGCATAAAGTTTTTTGAATAGAATTTTGGATTTCTCCGGATACCTAGGAGTGGGATTGCTGGATCATAAGGTAGTTCCATTTTCAGATTTTTGAGATACCTCCATACTGTTTTCCATAGTGGCTGCACCAATCTGCATTCCCACCAACAGTGCACAAGTGTTCCCTTTTCTCCACATCCGCGGCAGCACTTGTTGTTTGTTGATTTATTGATGACAGCCATTTTGACTGGGGTGAGGTTGTATCTCATTGTGGTTTTTATTTGCATTTCTCTGATGGTTAGTGAGGGTGAGCATTTCTTCATATGTCTGTTTGCCATCTGTATGTCCTTTTTAGAAAAATGTCTCTTAATGTCCTCTGCCCATTTTTTAATTGGGTTGTTTGTTTTTTTGGAGTTGAGTTTTTTTTTATAAATTTGTGATATTAACCCCTTATCAGATATATCATTGGCAAATATCTTTTCCCATTCAGTAGGATCCCTTTTTGTTTTATTCCTTTGCTGTGAAAAAAACTTTTTAGTTTGATATAATCCCACATGTTTATTTTTTTCTCTTACTTCCCTTGTGTGAGGGGCTATATCAGTAAAAATCTTACTCTGGGTAATGTCTGTGAAGTTTCTTCTTATATTTTCTTCTAGGAATTTTATGGTTTCAGATTTTACATTTAAGTCTTTAAGCATTTTGAATTTATTTTTGTATATGGTGTAAGGAGGCGGTCCAGTTTCATTTTTTTGCATGTGTCTGTCCAGGTTTCCCAGCACCATCTCCTCCTCTTCCTCTTCCTCCTCCTCCTCCTTCTTTAAATGGGAAAAACAAATTTAATTTTGCAAATACAGGAGCCCCACAAAGATGAGAGGCTCCAGTCCTTTTTCTTCTAATTGAATGCTATCTTCATTCATCCATGCAAGTTCAATCCTTTTCCTCTGCTCCTTTTATGTTTTTGTTACAAATTATCCCTCTTTATGCTGTGAGTTTATTTCTGAGTTGCAGTAGCGATTGTCTTCTTTCTTAAAAAAGATGTTCTTACCTCCTTTAATCTTTATGTTATATTTAAGGTTATAACACCCTATTCTGAATAAGGGTTGCAGCTTCCCAATTTTCTCTGTCTTAGTCATCTTGTTTATAGCTTTGTATTTTCTTGTCATTAAGTTTAGTGTAGAATAACCTCCTTCAGTATTTTCTGTCATGAAGGTCTTGTGGTAAATTCCCTCAGGTTCTCTATGTCTAGGAAAGTCTTTATTTCTCCTTATCTAAAAGATAACATTGCTGGATATAATTATTATTTACTGATCATTTCTCTTTCAATAATGTGAATATTTGATTCTCCTAGCTTGTAGGGTTTCTGCTAAAAAATCCAATGATAATCTAATGGGATTTCCTTTATAGTTTGTCTTTTTCTGGTCTGTCTTGAGAATTCTGTCTTTGTCACTCATTTTGGACAGTTTTAACATAATGTGTCTTGGTGAAGGCTTTTTTGGATTGAAATAACTAAGTGTTCTGTTTACTTCTTGGAGTCGAGGATCCATTTCTTTCCATAGGTTTGGGAAGTTCTCTTCCACTATTTGTTGGAAGAGACAACAACAATGGGTCTGCTTATGGTAGACCCATTATTCTTATATTGCTCTTTCTAATGGAGGCAGTTAGTTCTCATAGTAGTGTCTTTCATTTCTTTTACTCTTGATTCTCTTCTTCCACCTGAGCCATTTCTGTCTTCTATATCACTAATTCTTTCCTTCATGTTGTCTGCTTTCTTTTCTAAGATTGCTAATTCATTCTTCATTTTTTTTGTTGAATTCTACAGCTCCAGAATTTCTGTTTGGTTCTTTTTTTAGTTTTATTCTCTTTAATGAAGTATTCTTTTTGTTCAATGATCTTATTTCTGAGTTTTCTTGTGTCTTGTTGAGTTTTCTCAGAACTGCAATCTTGAATTCTGTGTCATTTAAATCATATTTTCCCCTGTCTTTATTTACTGGAGATTTTTTATTTTCTTTCTGAGCTGCCTTGTTACCTTGGTTATTCATAATGTTTGATGGATTATTTCTCTGCTTGGGAATTTGTAGGAATGAAAAGTGGTGGTTTCTTTTTTTCTTTTAGAATTTAATATTTCACTGTTTATCAGATTGATAAGTAGAGCTCTTTCTTTTGTCTTCCAGTAGGTGGAGCTGCAGCACAAGTTTTTATTTTCTCTTACCTGTACTACTGGGGCTTTGGGGGTCTCTGCGCGGTGGTGTTGCTTAGGCTGGAAAATACTCCATATTCCCCAAGGATATGGGCGTTCTTTTTACCACCTGGCCACCCATAGTGGCAGGCTATGTGTCTCCTGTGTGCTCCTGGCACTGCTTTCCTGTAGTTAGAATTGCTAGCAGTGCTGCTCTGAGTTGACCCAACAGCCTCTACTGGGTTGCACCTAGATAGTTGGGGGATGGGTGAGCAGGGCTAAGTGGGTTTGAGTGTCCATGGTTTTGCCCTTGTGAGTTTACCTGCAATGAATGCAAATGACTCAGGCTAGAATGCTTTTCAAAATTTTTTCCCAGCCCATTTGTGATCTGATAGGATTTTACTTCCAAAAGTGCCACAGGGGGTGGGGTGGGCAGGTCCCTGAATCTGCTGAATCTCTTGTCCAGTGCTGGTGGGCTTTGGAGCACTGCTATATTTTTTGCACCATTTCTCTGCCATTGACCCTGGGTCTAATCTCTATGTGTGACAGCCACTCAGGCCCGATTTCTTTCTCTCCACCTCCAGTCTGGTATGCTCATGGAGGCTACACACCAGCCCTTTGCTGGTATCATGTTTGCTGGGGCCATGCTGAGTGTTAGGCTATGTTTGGCTTCTGTCTCTGTTTTTCTCCCTCCCTGTCCCATCTCTGTTGTTCATTCAGATATGCCCACCTTGAGATGTTTTAGTGCACGATGTCTCAGACATGTTTTTGTATTGAGCAATCCTTTTTTGAATTATACCTGTCCCACTTGTAAATTCAAAGGGATTGATCTGGAGGTCCTCTCATGCCACAATATGGCTCACGTCACTTTTGTGTGTTTTAATTTTTATATGAATGGGATGAGTTTTCTAAATCACAGAGTGGAGCAGATCTGCATCCTTGGACATCCTGGCAATTCCTGTGCAGTTAGCCAGTCAAATTTGCACAATCTGAGGCAGCAAGCAGGGGTAAGAGGTCTTCCACACACTCCCAAATTCCATATCAACACTGGCCCAAGTCAGGAACCCTAAGTAAGAAATTACCTTGGTCGGCATGATGCAGAGAGAGAGATTATGAGGTTATTGCTAAAATTGGATCTGATTGGGTTATGGAATTGGGAAGTGGCAGAGACATCTAAAAGTTAAGCTAAATGAAAATATGAATAAAATTAAAAATCTGAATATATTCCATTATTGTGGTTAACAGCCTGGGCAATTCTGAGAAAACATTACCCTGAATGAGAAATAGGGTGACTTGGCAGTGCTCAGGATAAAGGATTACTTAAAAAATCATCTCTGTTTCTTCTGTTCTGTTGGTGAATGTAATAGCAGAAAATGACCAGACTGACTTGAAAATAAGCAGCATAAGCAGGACAGCCATATTGGGAAATTCACCAGGGCTGACACAAGACTCACAGAGATAAAGGAGCTTGACATAACCCATTTTCATGTATTGCTTTCCAGAAAAGCTTTCTCTCCTACTTATAGGCAAATGTATTACCTTGGACATCTGAGAGCAAAAATTCATGTTTGTCCAGAAGAAGTTTGTTTCTAGGCAGTTCCTTAAGAGAACTAGGACATTTGTTTATTTGTTTTATTTTTTTATAAAAGGCAAAGACTAGAGTTGTTTAGTATAAGGCACTATGTAGATGGAAAAATGTGCGGATATGTTTTATTGCAATGATCTATTACTATACAATACAGTAGAAATCAGAGTAGCACACAGGGTTCAGTGCTGTGTCCAGTGAAGGGAGTCTGGATTGGGTGAAGCGTATGTGTACATAAGAAAACAAAGTATACTGAAAGAAGACTAATTAGAAGCCAAATTAATGTCCTCAGAGCATTTATTTGCTTTTCCTTTTTTTAAAATTTATTGGGGTGACAATTGTTAGTAAAATTACACAGATTTTAGGTGTACAATTCTGTATTACATCATCTATAAATCCCATTGTGTGTTCACCACCCAGAGTCAGTTCTCCTTCCATCACCATATATTTGATCCCCCTTACCCTCATCTCCCACCCCCCATTTACCCTCTGGTAACCACTAAACTATTGTCTATGTCTCTGAGTTTCTGTTTCTCATTTGTTTGTCTTGTTCTTTTGTTGTTTTTGGTTTATATACCACATATCAGTGAAATCATATGGTTCTCTGCTTTTTCTGTCTGACTTATTTCGCTTAGCATTATACTCTCAAGATCCATCCATGTTGTCACAAATGTTCCTATATCATCTTTTCTTACCGCTGAATAGTATTCCATGGTGTATATATACCACAACTTCTTTATCCATTCATCTATCGAAGGACATTTTGGTCGTTTCCATGTCTTGGCCACCGTAAACAAAGCTGCAATGAACATTGGAGCACACGTGTCTTTATCTCTAAATGTTTGCAGATTTTTTGGGTAGATACCCAGGGAGGGATTGCTGGGTCATATGGCAATTCTATTCGTAAGTTTTTGAGGAACCTCCACACTGCCTTCCATAATGGCTGCACCAATCTGCATTCCCACCAACAGTGTATGAGGGTTCCTTTTTCTCCACAGCCTCTCCAACATTTGTTACTATTTGTCTTGTTGATGATAGCCATTCTGACTGGGGTGAGGTGATATCTCATTGTGGTTTTGATTTGCATTTCTCTGATGCTTAGTGATGTTGAGCATTTTTTCATATGTCTATTTGCCATTTGTATGTCCTCTTTGGAGAAATGTCTCTTTAGGTCGTCTGCCCATTTTTCAATTGGGTTGTTTGTTTTTTTGTTGTTGAGTTGCATGAGTTCATTGTATGTTTTGGATATTAGCCCCAGAGGCACTGTTTGCAAAAATTTTCTCCCATTCAGTTGGTTGCCTCTTTATTTTGTCGATGGTTTCTTTTGCTGTGCAGAAGCTTTTAAGTTTCATATACTCCCATTCGTTTATTTTAGCTTTTACTTCCCTTGCCTTTAGAGTCAAATTCATAAAATGCTCTTTGAACCCAAGGTCCATAAGTTTAGTACCTATGTTTTCTTCTATGTAGTTTATTGTGTCAGGTCTTATGCTTAAGTCTTTGATCCATTTTGAATTAATTTTGGTACATGGTGACAGTCCAGTTTCGTTCTTTTGCACGTGGCTTTCCAATTCTGCTAGCACCATTTATTGAAGAGGCTGCCTTTTCTCCATTGTATGTTTTTTTGCTTCTTTGTCAAAAATTATCTGTTCAGGAAGGTGACGTCATAGGAATGGTGGCAGCGGACTGCACTTTTTGAGTTCTCCTCCGGATCTTATCAGAAACGGGACATTTATAACCCATCAAAGGACTCTCTGCTCATCACGCAGAACAGCTGAGAGACTCGTGCAAGGATTACTTGCAGGTGGGGACAATTGGGCGAGCAGGGGAAGAGGAAAAGGAGCAGAGTGGAGACACGGCCTGCATCTGCGGCTGTGGGGATGTGGCCTGCACCTTCGGCTGTGGAGGCACGACCCGCACCTTCAGCTGTGGAGACGCGGCCCGCACCTTCGGCTGTGGAGACGCGGTCCACACCTGTGGCTGCGGGGACGTGGCCGCATCTACAGTGGTGGAATCCTGGGCAACATCTGCAGCTGCAGAGATGCAGGGGATCCCAGAAAGGAACAGAGAACACACAAGCCAGGAGGTGGGCATTTTCCCTGCGTCCCACAGCTGATCTCTCCCACCAAGGGGGCAGCATACCCAGCATTTGAGGCAATAACCTCAGCTGATACCTCCAGTTAAGCCCTAGGCCGGACAAAGGACACAAACTCCATACCTGGGCCCCTCCCCCTGCTCTTCCAATCCTACCCCTGCCCTTTCAGAGACTTGAACTGGCCCCTGAACTGAGGAGTGGTGTCAGATTACAGAGGAGCCTTGGTGCTCGGGCTCTGGGAAGACTGGTGGGCGGCTCTGGCCCAGGGAGGAGGCTGGGAGGATTGTGATTTTTGCTGGGCTAGGAGAGAGGGGACTCCTCTGCCCCCAGCACCATCTTTTCTGGCCTGTAGGAAGAGTGTGACACAGCTGGGCTGGGAAAGAGAAGACCCCTCCATCCCCAGCCCCCACCCTTTCTGGCCTGCCTAGGGCAGGGAAATTACAACTGCGGAGACACTCCCAGGGATCAGCAGTAGGCGGCAGACACAGCTCCCAGCTTTCAGCAGCTCAGAAATCTCCCGCCCGCCACACACACACACACACACACACACACACACACACACACGGAAGAAGTGCCCTAAGACTCAGGAGAACTGGACACAGGGCTAGTAGTGCTACTCTCAGTGTGCATATGTGCAGGCAAGGGCAGAAACTGCACTGGCTTTGTAAAAACTATAGTCCAGACCCCTCAGCCCCACACACCTAAATCTGCAGTCCCAACGTCACTCTAGAAACCAGGTGACTGGCTCTACCTGCACAATACGCAGGGGACTCTTTGGTACAGCAGAGGACAACCTGGAGATTTCTTGGTGGGCTTAAGCCAAGACTGGCGCTGCTTTCTGTTTTGTTTTGTCTTTATATCTTTGATATCTTTGCCTGTGTTGAGTGGGGGTTGTTGTTGTTTTTACATGTGAATGTATTTGATTTTTTCTTTGTTGTTGTTGTTGTTGTGCTTGGTGATTTGCTGTGTTCTGAAATTGCCCTATCAGGGCCCAGCTAAAGAGGCACAAGATTCAACATACACAGTGGCCAACTCCAGACCAAACCAGAGTACTACCGGGCTTGAACTACAAGTGACAAACCCAGAGGGAATTCTCTACAGGCACAAGAGCCCATAGAGGCCAAACCACATTTAAGCTGTCAACCCTCACGCAGCAGAACACCTTGCAGTGGGCGGAGCCAAGTCTCACAACTAGTCAGCCTAGGAGTTAACCCCACCGACTCACAAGCGGAAAGCAATTAAAGATCTTCTTTAACAGGACAACATACACAACACAAGAGTCACCTTTGGAGCACAGGAAGAGGAGAAGAACGAAGTAGTGCAAGTCAAATATAAAGGACACATACTACATAAGATAACCCAGCAAAAACTAAGAACTCTAGGGGATCTACCAAATACATCGAAGCAAACACAGAGAGTCAGCCAGAATGGGGAAACAAAGAAACATGTCCCAAATAAAAGAGCAGAAGAAACCTCCAGAAATGGAACCAAATGAAATAGAGGTAACCAACCTATCAGAGACAGAGTTCAGAACACTGATGATAAGAATGTTACAGGAGCTTAGAGAGGACATCAAGAAGGATGTAGAAATCATAACGAACAACCAGTTAGAAATAAAGAACACAATTACTGAAATAAAGAACTCACTTGAAGGAATTAACAGCAGGTTAGATGAAGCAGAGGATCGAATCAGCGACTTAGAAGACAAGTTAGCAGAGATCACCCAAACAGAACAACGGAAAGAAAAAAGAATATAAAACAATGAAGATGGTTTAAGAGACCTGTGGGATAACATCAAGTGAAACAACATACGCATCATAGGAATACCAGAAGGTGAAGAGAGGAAGCAAGGGATTGAGAACATATTTGAAGTAATAATGTCCGAAAACTTCCCTAACCTGATGAAGGAAACCAACATAGAAGCCCAGGTAGTGCAGAGAGTTCCAACCAGGATAAACCCAAACAGGTCCACACCAAGACACATTATAGTTAAAATGACAAAAGTTAAAGACAGAGAGAATCCTAAAAGCAGCAAGAGAAAGACAGAGTGATACATACAAGGGAACTCCCATAAGACAATCAAATGACTTTTCTACAGAAACTTTGCAGGCCAGAAGGGAGTGGCAGGAGATACTCAAAGTGATGGAAAACAAAGACCTACAACTTAGATTGCTTTATCCAGCAAAGCTATCATTTAAAGTTGATGGAGAGATAAAGAGCTTCCCAGAAAAGAATAAGCTAAAAGAATTTATTACCAGCAAGCCAGCATTGCGAGAAATACTAAAAGGACTTCTGTAAATAGAAGAAAGATGAAAACAATCTAACCACAAATTTAAAAATGGCAATAACTATGTACCCATCAATAATCACTTTAAATGTAAATGGACTAAATGCTCCAATCAAGAGACATAGTGCGGCTGAGTGGATAAGAAAGCAAGGCCTTGTATATGCTGTATACAAGAGACTCACCTCAGATCAAAAGACACACACAGGCTGAAAGTGAAGGGTTGGAGTAAGATATTTCATGCAAATGGAAATGAGAAAAAAGCTGGAGTTTCAATACTTGTTTCTGACAAAATAGACTTTAAAATGAAGAACATATTAAAAGACAAAGATGGGCACTATATAATAATAAAGGGATCGATTCGACAAGACAAAATAACCCTAGTAAACATTTATGCACCCAACATAGGAGCACCTAAATATATAAAACAGATATTGACTGACATAAAGACAGAGATCAACAGTAACACTATCATAGTAGGGGACTTCAACACACCTCTGACAACAAGGGACAGGTCTTCCAGACAGAAAATCAATACGGAAACAACAGCCTTAAATGATACATTGGACCACTTGGATTTAATCAATATTTTCAGAGCATTTCACCCCAATGCTGCAGAATACACGTTCTTCTCAAGCGCACATGGAACCTTTTCCAAGATAGACCATATGTTAAGCCGCAAAACAAGTCTTGATAAATTTAAGAAAATTGAAATGATACCAATTGTCTTCTCTGACCACAGTGCTGTGAAATTAGAAATGAACTACAGGAAAAAAACTGGAAGGCACACAAATTCATGGAGGCTGAATAATATGTTACTAAATAATGAATAGGTCAAGCAGGAGATCAAGGAAGAAACCAAAAGATATCTCGAGACTAACGAAAATCAAAACATGGTGACCCAAAATCTATGAGATGCCGCGAAAGCAGTCCTAAGAGGGAAGTTCATAGCATTGCAGGCCTACCTAAATAAATAAGAAACATCACTAATCAACAGTTTATCTTCACACTTAAGTGAGCTGGAAAAAGAACAACAAAATAAGCCCAAAGGGAGTACAAGGAAGGAGATAATATAGATTATAGCAGGAATAAATGAAATAGAAACCAGAAAAACAATACAAAAGATCAATGAATCCAAGAGTTGGTTCTTAGAGAAAATAAACAAAATTGACAAACCTTTAGCTAGAGTCATTAAAAAAAAGAGAGAGAGAGGACCCAAATTAATAAAATCAGAAATGAAAGAGGAGAAGTGACAACAAACACCGCAGAAAAACAAAAAACGTTAAGAAATTACTGTGAGCAACTATATGCCAACAAATATGACAATTTGGAAGAAATGGACAATTTTCTAGAAGCATACAATATTCCAAGGCTAACTCAAGAAGAAACAGAAAACCTTAATAGACTGATCACCACCAGGGAAATTGAATCAGTAATCAACAATCTCCCAACAAACAAAAGCCCTGGACCAGATGGCTTTACAGGTAAATTTTACAAAACGTTCAAAAAAGATTTATCTTCTATTCTCCTCAAGCTCTTCCAAAAAATCCAAAAGGAGGGAAGACTCCCAAACACTTTTTACGATGCCACTATCACCCTGATCCCCAAATCAGACAAAGACACCACAAAAAAAGAAAACTACAGGCTGATATCGCTAATGAACATAGATGCAAAAATCCTCAAAAAGGGCAGCGGGGCGCACTTTTTGAGTTCTTCGTCTGATCTTATCAGAAACGGGAAGCTTATAACCCATCAAAGGACTCTCTGCTCATCACGCAGAACAGCGAAGAGACTGGCGCAGGGATTTCTTGCAGTGCCCAGCTTAAGAGGCACAAGATTCAACATACCCAGCGGCCAACTCCAGACCAAGCCAGAGTACTACCGAGTTTGACCTACAAGTGACACACCCAGAGGGGATTCTTTACAGGCACATAGAGGCCAAAGGGTAAACCACATCTAAGTGGTCAACCCTCATGCAGCAGAATACCCTGCGTGGGCAGAGCCAAGTCTCACAACTAGTCAGCCTAGGAGTTAACCCCACCTACTCACAAGAGAAAAGCAATTAAGGATCTTCTTTAACAGGACGATATACACAACACAAGAGTCACTTTTAGAGCACATGCAGGGGAGAAGAACGAAGTAGTGCAAGTCAAATATAAAGGACATTTATTATATACTAATCCAGCAAGAACTAAGAACTCCAGGGCATCTACCTAATACATCGAAGCAAACACAGAGAGTCAGCCAGAATGAGGAAACAAAGAAACATATCCCAAATAAAAGAACAGAAGAAACCTCCAGAAATGGAACTAAATGAAGCAGAGGTAACCAAACTATCAGAGACAGAGTTCAGAACACTGATGATAAGAATGTTTAAGGAACTTAGAGAGGACATCAAGAAGGATGTAGAAATCATAACGAACAACCAGTTAGAACTAAAGAACACAGTTACCGAAATAAAGAACTCACTTGAAGGAATTAACAGCAGGTTAGATGAAGCAGAGGATTGAATCAGCGACTTAGAAGACAAGTTAGCAGAGATCACCCAAACAGAACAACAGAAAGAAAAAAGAATAAAAAACAATGAAGATGGTTTAAGAGACCTCTGGGATAACATCAAGCGCAACAACATGCGCATCATAGGAATACCAGGAGGTGAAGAGAAGAAACAAGGGATTGAGAACATATTTGAAGTAATAATGTCTGAAAATTTCCCTAACCTGATGAAGGAAACCAACATACAAGTCCAGGAAGTGCAGAGAGTTCCAACCAGGATAAACCCAAACAGGTCCACTCCAAGACACATTATAGTTAAAATGGCAAAGATTAAAGACAAAGAGAGAATCCTAAAAGCAGCAAGAGAAAGACAGAGGGTTACATACAAGGGAACTCCCATAAGACTATCAAATGACTTTTCTGCAGAAACATTGAAGGCCAGGAGGGAGTGGCAGGAGATACTCAAAGTGATGGAAAACAAAGGCCTACAACCTAGGTTGCTTTATCTAGCAAGGCTATCATTTAAAATTGACGGGGAGATAAAGAGCTTCCCAGAAAAGAATAAGCTAAAGGAATTCATTACCACCAGGCCAGCATTGCAAGAAATACTAAAAGGACTTCTGTAAATAGAAGAAAGATGAAAACAATCTAACCACAAATTTAAAAATGGCAATAACTATGTACCCATCAATAATCACTTTAAATGTAAATGGACTAAATGCTCCAATCAAGAGACATAGTGCGGCTGAGTGGATAAGAAAGCAAGACCCTTGTATATGCTGTATACAAGAGACTCACCTCAGATCAAAAGACATACACAGGCTGAAAGTGAAGGGTTGGAGTAAGATATTTCATGCAAATGGAAATGAGAAAAAAGCTGGAGTTGCAATACTTATCTCTGACAAAATAGACTTTAAAATGAAGAAAATATTAAAAGACAAAGATGGGCACTATATAATAATAAAGGGATCAATTCGACAAGAGGACATAACCCTAGTAAACATCTATGCACCCAACATAGGAGCACCTAAATATATAAAACAGATATTGACTGACATAAAGACAGAGATCAACAGTAACACTGTCATAGTAGGGGACTTCAACACACCTCTGACAACAATGGACAGGTCTTCTAGACAGAAAATCAATACGGAAACAACAACCTTAAATGACACATTGGACCACTTGGATTTAACCGATATTTTCAGAGCATTCCACCCCAATGCTGCAGAATACATGTTCTTCTCAAGCGCACATGGAACATTCTCCAAGATAGACCATATGTTAGGCCACAAAACAAGTCTGGATAAATTTAAGAAAATTGAAATCATACCAATTGTCTTCTCTGATCACAGTGCTATGAAATTAGAAATGAACTACAGGAAAAAGACTGGAAGACACACAAATTCATGGAGGCTGAATAATATGTTACTAAATAATGAATGGGTCAAGCAGGAGATCAAGGAAGAAATCAAAAGATATCTCGAGACAAACGAAAATGAAAATGCAACGACCCAAAATCTATGAGATGCCGCGAAAGCAGTCCTAAGAGGGAAGTTCATAGCACTGCAGGCCTACCTAAGGAAACAAGAAACATCACTAATCAACAGTTTATCTTCACACTTAAGGGATCTGGAAAAAGAACAACAAAATAAGCCCAAAGGGAGTACAAGGAAGGAGATAATAAAGGTCAGAGCGGAAGTAAATGAAATAGAAACCAGAAAAACAATACAAAAGATCAATGAATCCAAGAGTTGGTTCTTAGAAAAGATAAACAAAATTGACAAACCTTTAGCCAGACTCACTAAAAAAAAGAGAGAGAGGACCCAAATTAATAAAATCAGTAATGAAAGAGGAGAAGTGACAACAGACACCACAGAGATACAAAAAATCTTAAGAAATTACTATGAGCAACTGTATGCCAACAAATTTGACAACCTGGAAGAAATGGACAATTTCCTAGATGCATACAACCTTCCAAGGCTAACTCAAGAGGAGACAGAAAACCTGAATAGACTGATTACCACCAAGGAAATTGAATCAGTAATCAACAATCTCCCAACAAACAAAAGCCCTGGACCAGATGGCTTTACAGGTGAATTTTACAAAACGTTCAAAAAAGAATTGTCACCTATTCTCCTCAAACTCTTCCAAAAAATCCAGAGGGAGGGAAGACTCCCAAACCCTTTTTAGGAAGCCACTATCACCCTGATTCCAAAATCAGACAAAGACACCACAAAAAAAGAAAACTACAGGCCGATATCGCTAATGAACATAGATGCAAAAATCCTCAACAAAATACTAGCGAACAGAATTCAGCAATACATTAAAAAGATCATACACCATGATCAAGTGGGATTCATCCCTGGTATGCAAGTGTGGTTCAACATCCGCAAATCAATTAATGGGATACACCACATTAATAAATAGAAAAATAAAAATCACATGATCATATCAATAGATGCAGAAAAAGCATTTGATAAAATCCAGCAGCCATTTATGATAAAAACCCTTAAGAAAGTGGGAATAGAGGGATCATATCTCAACATAATAAAGGCCATATATGATGAACCCACAGCTAACATCATACTCAATGGGGAAAAGCTAAAACCATTCCCCTTAAGATCAGGAACAAGGCAAGGTTGCCCACTTTCTCCACTTCTATTCACATAGTGCTGGAAGTCCTAGCCACAGCAATCAGAGAAGAAAAAGAAATAAAAGGCATCCAAATCAGTAAGGAGGAAGTAAAACTGTCATTATATACAGATGATATGATACTATATATAGAGAACCCTAAAGACTCCACCAAGAAACTATTTGAGCTGGTAGATAAATTTAGTAAAGTAGCAGGATACAAAAGTAATATTCAGAAATCAGTTGCATTTATATATACCAATAATAAAACATCAGAAGGAGAAATTTAAAAAGCTATCCCATTTACAATTGTTCCAAAGAGTATAAGATACCTGGGAATAAATTTAACCAAAGAAGTAAAAGATCTGTTCTCAGAAAATTATAAGACACTGAAGAAAGAAATGAAAGATAGAAATAGATGGAAACACAAACCATGTTCATGGATAAGAAGAATTAATATAGTTAAAATGTCCATACTACCTAAGGCAATATACATATTCAACGCAATTCCTATCAAACTACCAACCAATTATAATCCTAAAATTTATATGGGACTATAAAAGACCCCGGATAGCCTCAGTAATCTTGAGAAATAAGAACAAAGTGGCAAGTATAACGATACCTGACATCAAATTATACTACAAGGCTACAGTAATCAAAAGGCATCGTACTGGCACAAAAACAGACACAAAGATCAATGGAACAGAGTAGAGTCCAGAAATAAATCCATACCTATATGGTCATTTAATCTATGACAATGGAAGCAAGAATATACGGTGGGGTAAAGACAGTCTTTTCAATAAATGGTGCTGGGAATCCTGGACAGACACATGCAAAAAAATGAAGCTGGACCACCTCCTTACACCATATACAAAAATAAATTCAAAGTGGCTTGAAGACTTAAATGTAAGATCTGAAACCATAAAATTCCTAGAAGAAAATATAGGAAGAAACTTCACAGACATTACCCAGAGTAAGATTTTACTGATATATCCCCTCGCACGAGGGAAGTAAGAGAAAAAATAAACATGTGGGATTACATCAAACTAAAAAGTCTTTTCACAGCAAAGGAAACCATCAATAAAACAAAAAGGGACCCTACTGAATGGGAAAAGATATTTGCCAATGATGTATCTGATAAGGGGTTAATATCACAAATTTATAAAAAACTCACTCAACTCAACTCCAAAAATCAAACAACCCAATTGAAAAATGGGCAGAGGACATGAAGAGACATTTTTCTAAAAAGGACATACAGATGGCAAACAGACATATGAAGAAATGCTCAACCTCACTAACCATCAGAGAAATGCAAATAAAAACCACAATGAGATACAACCTCACCCCAGTCAAAATGGCTGTCATCAATAAATCAACAAACAACAAGTGTTGCCGCGGATGTGGAGAAAAGGGAACGCTTGTGCACTGTTGGTGGGAATGCAGATTGGTGCAGCCACTATGGAAAACAGTATGGAGGTATCTCAAAAATCTGAAAATGGAACTACCTTATGATCCAGCAATCCCACTCCTAGGTATCTATCCGGAGAAATCCGAAACTCTAATTCAAAAATCTTTATGCCCTCCTATGTTTATTGCAGCACTATACACAATAGCCAAGACATGGAAGCAACCGAAATGCCCATCGGTAGATGATTGGATTAAGAAACTGTGGTACATTTATACAATGGAGTGTTACGCAGCCATAAAGAAGAAAGAAATCTTACCATTTGCAACAACATGGATTGACCTAGAGAACATTATGTTAAGTGAAATAAGTCAGACAGAGAAAGACAAATACCATATGATCTCACTTATATGCAGAATCTAAAGAAAAGAATAAGTGAATGAACTAATCAGAAACAGTTTTAGAGACATAGAGGAAAAACTGAGGGTTGCTAGATGGGCGGGGGGGTGGGGATAAGGGGGAAGGTGAGGGGTTTAGAAAATAGTCGGTAACCACAAGATGGCACGGGGTTTTGAAAATTAATTTGGGGAACGCAATCAATAATGTAAAGATTTTGTAGGGTATCCAATGGAGACGTGTCCCATTTGGGAGACCACCTCCAGGGTGATGTAGATGCCTGATCTCTGCGCTGTACACCTGAAGCTGAACAATAATGAATGCCAACTATAACTTTATATATATATATATATATATATATATATATATATATATATATATATATATATATATATATATATATGTATGTAAATGGTTACAGGAAGCGGAGTACAGCATTAGGAATAGAGGCAGTGGAAATGTAATGGGTCTGTGCCATGTCAGAGGGATAGTGGATGGGGGGAGGGGGGATCACAAAAAAACAAATGTCATTGAGGATTGGCATTGATTGGGATAGACTCTTTCTAGCCCTCCCCTCGTCCTCAGCTTGAATTTCATCCCTAAGATTTTTGCCTCACAGTTGCAAGAGGTTTGCAAAAGTTTCATGGTTTCCCACTCCAGAGTATAAAGCAGAAAGGAAATGTAGTGTGTCACATCCTTCAGATGTTCGGTGGAGTTGGATAAAATGTTGATTATAATAGTAAAATTGTGAAAATAAGCCTCATAGCAAAGTATTCTGTGCACCTCCCTCCTTGTGCATGGCTGACAAATAGCTCCTCTACGAGAGGAGATGAGTTTGGCTAAATGGGACAAGTTCTTGTGTGGTAGGGTTTGGAGGGAAGTGGCTAAGAGAGGGGTAAGTGGTCGTTGTTTTTTGCAGGAGTAGCTCACCACTGAGTGGCAGGCAAACCCTCCGGCCTAAGGCAGCGTTGACATGAGCTTCAACACTAAGGCTCTTTGGTAGCTCTTACAAGGACCACATACAGAGATTTAAGCTGGAAAAAAAAATTATCTGTTCATATTATATAGTTTTATTTCTGGGTTCTCAATTCTATTCCATTGGTATATGTGTCTGTTTTTCTGCCAATACCATGTTGTTTTGATTATTGTAGCTCTGTAGTACAAGCTAAAGTCAGGCAGTGTGATACCTCCAGTATAGTTTATTTTCCTTAAGATTGCTTTGGCTATTCGGAGTCTTTTGTGGTTCCAAACAAATCGGATGATTTTTTGTTTTATTTCTTTAAAAAATTCCATTAGGATTTTGATGGGGATTGCATTAAATCTGTATATTGCTTGGGTAATGTGGCCATTTTAACTATGTTGATTCTTCCAATCCATGAGCACGGAATGTCTTTCCATTTCTTTGTGTCTTCTTCAATTTCTTTTAAAAACATCTTAATTGTTTTCAGCATATAGGTCTTTCACATCCTTGGTTAAGTTTATTCCTAGGTATTTTATTCTTTTTGTTGCAATTGCAAAAGGAATTTTTTTTTTGTATTTCATTTTCTGAGATTTCATTGTTAGTATATAGGAATGCAATGGACATTTGTATGTTGACTTTGTAGTCGGCAACTTTACTGTATTCGTTGATTTTTTTCTAAAAGCTTTTTGGTGGAGTCTTTAGGTTTCCTACATATAGCATCATGTCATCTGCAAAGAGTGACAATTTAACTTCTTCATTCCCCATTTGGATGCCTTTTATTTCTTTCTCTTACCTGATTGCTCTGGCATGGACTTCCAACACTATGTTGAAAAGAATAGGTGATAGGGGACAGCCCTGTCATGTTCCTGAACGTAGAGCAAAGGGCTTAAGTTTTTCACCATTAATTATGAGATTAGGTGAGAGTTTGTCATATATGGCCTTTATTATGTTGTTATTTTCCTTCTATACCTATTTTATTAAGTGTTTTGATCATAAATGGATGTTGTATCTTGTCAAATGCTTTTTCTGCATCAATTAATATAATCATATGATTTTTGTCCTTTATTTTGTTTATTTGATGTATCACATTGATGGACTTGCGGATGTTGAACCATCCTTGTGCCTCGGGGATGAACCCCACTTGGTCGTGTTGAATAATCTTTTTAATGCATTGTTGTATTCGATTTGCTAGAATTTTGTTTAGGATTTTTGCATCTGTATTCATCAGAGATATTCATCTGTAGTTTTCGTGTTTTGTGTTGTCCTTACCAGGTTTTGGTATCAGGGTAATGTTGGCCTCTTAAAATGAGTTAGGGAGTACTGTCTCTTCTTCAATTTTTTGGAAGAGTTTGAGCAGTATTGGTATTAGATCCTCTTTGAAGGTTTGGTAGAATTCACTAGTGAAGCCATCTGGTCTTGTTACCATCTGGTCTGTCTCTTGTTACCTTTTTCACCCTGAAATCTGTTTCATCTGATATCAGTATGGGTACACCTGATTTTCTCTGGATACCATTTGCTTGGAGTGTCAATTTCCACCCTTTCACTTTGAGTCTATGCTTGTCCTTGTAGCTGAGATGTGTCTCTTGGAGACAGCATATGGTTGGGTTCAGTTTTTTAATCCAATCTGCTGCTCTGTGACTTTTTATTGGTGAGTTCAGTCCATTTACATTTAGGGTGATTATTGATATGTGAGGATTTCCTATCATTCTATCTTTATTTTTCTGGTAAGGCTGTGTCTCCATTGTTTCTTTGCCTTTTTAATTGTTGTCTGTTATTTCTGTATGGTGGTATTCTATGATGTTTCCCTCTATTTCTTCTTTTATTACAGTATATACTTCAGTTCTAGATTATTTTTGAGTGGTTACCCTTAAGTTTATGTAAAAGAAAGTTTGATATTTAGAGTATTCCATTTTCTTCAGCACGCTTACGTTCTCCATTCCCATATTCTGGTTCAGTCCTTTACTCTCCCCCTTTTTCTGTTATGGTTGCCACAAATTGTCCCTGTTGATGGTCATCGAATATCCAGCCTCCTTTAGTATTTCTTGTAGTGCAGGTCGTGTATTAGAAAATTCCCTCAGCTTCTGTATGTCTGGAAAGGTCTTTATTCCTCCTTTATATCTAAAGGATATCTTTGCTGGATATATTATTCTTGGCTCTTAATTTCTCTCTTTCAATAGTTTTTATATGTGGTTCCACTCTCTCCTGGCTTGTAGAGTTTCTGCTGAAAAATCTGCTGATAATCTAATGGGCTTTCCTTTGTAGGTTACCGTCTTCTTTTCCCTGGCTGCCTTGGGGATTCTTTCTTTGTCATTGATTTTAGACAGCTTCAATTCAATGTGTCTTGGAGAAGGCCTGCTGAGATTGAGGTAATTAGGTGTTCTATTTGCTTCTTGGATTCGAGGATCCAGTTCTGTCCACAGTTTGGGAAGTTCTCATCAATAATTTGTTTGAATATATACTCTGTTCCCTTCTCTCTTTCTTCTCCTTCTTGTATGCCCATTATTCTTATATTGCTCTTTCTGATGGAGTCAGATAGTTCTTGTAGAGTTCTTTCATATCTTTTATGTCTCAAGTCTCTTTCTTCTTCCATCCGTGTCATTTCCAGGTTTCTATCTTAGATGTCACTGATTCTTTCCTCCATCTGGTCAACTCTACTACCCAATCTGGCTATTTCATTCTTAATTTCTTCTATTGAGTTCTTAATCTCCAGAAATTCTATTGGGTTCTTTTTTAAAATTGAATCTCTTTTGTAAAATGGGCATTTTGTTCTTTGATTGTGTTTCTGAGTTCATTAAACTGCCTTTCTGTGTTTTCTTGTATCTCGTTGAGTTTTTTCAGAACTGCAATCTTGAATTCTCTGTCATTTAAGTCACATATTTCCATATGTTTAAGTTCCTTTTCTGGAGGCTTTTCACTTTCTTTCTGAGCTGTCTTGTTGCCTTGGTTATTCATGGCAATTACTGATTTACTGTTTCTCTTCCTAGACATGTACAGGAGTGTGTTCTGCAACAGGTTGATAGGAAGAGGTCTTTCTTTTGTTTTCCAGTATTTGTTGGTAGATGTTTTATTTTCTCTGCGACTGCAGCCTTTTTTTCTCTCTCACATAGTAGTGCTATGTTTTCCCTGCACTATTCCAGCTTCTCACACACTGGGGGGATTCCCTGGGAGATGGGCTTTTCCTCTGTTAATAGTTCACCTGGGTCTCATGGCGCAGTGTCCGTGTGGGTATGGGGAGAGCGTTTGAAGTTCCAAGGCTCTTCCTGCACCAGATTCAGAGACCGTGTATTTTTCAGCAGTTCTGTTTACTCCTGCAGGGATCTGCCCAGATAGGTGGGGCCAGGGGTGGGGTGAGTTGTGAGAGTTGGCCCAGAACAATGGCGGTGACCACCACCACAGCCGTTCCGCTTCTACAGCTCCTTCCCTTTTGCTGGAACTAGTTGGGGTGCGAATCTGTGTCTGCATTCCACAGTTCTCAGAACAGCAAATATTCTATTGTTTTGATCTGACACTGCTACTGTTATGCTTCTAGCACCGGGCAGGTGAGGGCAGGGTGAGCTCTGGGAGAATAGGGAGGAGGCGGCTAGTCTCAGTCCCTAAGGCTTCCGTTCTCCTCTTGGCAGTGAGGGCTTAAACAACTGTTTTCAGCCTTTTCCCTCAGTCTTTTCTCTGAGGTCTCTGCCATGAGCGTTGGGTTCAGCCGTGTTATATGCTGTCCCCTCAGCCCTGTGGGCCATAAACGGAGCCCTAGCAGTCCGAGTTCTTCTCTCTCCCGCAGCTGAGGTAGTTACAGGATGCATCAAGCTCAGAACACTGAGCTAGGTCTGCATCCTGCGCCTGCGCGGCTCCATCTCTGCACTTCTCCCTTCCCTCCTCCTCCGCTTGCACTATTCACCCATCTTTAGGTGAATTCAGTAGTGTGCGTCTTCATTTTTGCCTGTCTGCTGTGCAGGGAGTCCTTTGTGGAGTTATAGTTGCTCTATTAGTTGTAAATTCCAGGGGAGGTTTACAGAGGCTGTGGGGACAGAGCCCCAGAAAATAGTTTACAGGCTCTCGGCCTCACGTGAAGGGGTGCTGGCTCGGGTTGTGGATGGCCGTCGGCTGTGGCTGGTTGGCTGTCAGCTGTGGCCAGTTGGCCAATTGGCCGCTCATATAACTGCTGCGGCTATAGAGGAGAGCCGAGGATTGCCGAGGAGAGCCGAGGATTGCCAAGGAGAGCCGAGGAGAGTGGAGGAGAGTGGAGGAAAGTCATCGGTTGGCAGAAAAACGGACAGCAGGTCGCACATCCGGTGAACCCAGCCTCCAGTGAGACCATAGTGGTATGACTCTCCTACCTATGGCTCCGTGGGTGTTCCTTTTTGGCCTCACCATATCCTGCGTTCTTATGTGAGGAGCGGGACCAGAGACCCTGCGGGCCTCCCTGCACGACAAATGGCGCAGCGAGCAGGGTATGGTGTCGGCTGAAACTCTCCAGAATATACTGGAGCAGTTTACAAATATAGAAGCTCAGCTTCGTGAGCAGAGTACAGTGCCAGCCAACACCTACCGAAGCATAGTGGAGAGGTTTGTGCGTGTGAGAGCTCAGCTTTGGGAGGTACATGAGGAGCGACACCGGGAACGGGAGGCACGGTCTGCCTGGGAGACTCAAGCCTCCAGCTGGCACATCACCCTCTTGGCCATGATCACTTCATTTTGGTGATCTGCTGCGGCCTTAAGATCCGAGGGTGGTGGACATCTTACAAAGAGGCCTCCACCCTCTCAGACAAGTGGCACGGTGTGCAACATACCAGATAGGAATGGCGTCTGACTCTGGGCAGGAGGACGTGTGGCCCCCACACAGTGTATGGTGTCCGGTGGCCACTGTTCTCAGGAGTTGGACCCCAAAGGAGAGGTGGGAGGACATGGACGGCTCTCCGGCCAGTGTGTAGAGGGCCCTGCAGGCTCTGGCTGAGTGGTTGCCGGAGGAGGAGAAGGCTACAGCCGGCCGCGTGGGCTGGATGTTCCTCACGGCCTTGAGTCTCAACACGGAAAATGAAATGGCTCAGGTGCTGGACCAGGTGTCCCGGTTGGAAGCGCTGGTAGCCCGGGTCCGCCTGTTAGAACAGGGGCCCCAAGGTGGAGACTCTGAGGCAGAGGCGGAGGACAATGTAGCTCCCAACCCCCAAGCCCGGCCAATGGTAAAACGTGAGCAACCTTTGGGCCCCGGGGGCATTGCTGCAGGCAACCCAGCTGTGACTGAGTTCACAACCTACACCCCATACACTCCCACTGAGTTGCAGGAGCTGGGGAGGCGGTACAGACAGCGCTCTGGAGAGCCAGTCTCAGCTTGGCTATTACGTTTATGGGATGAGGGAGCAGACAGCATTCTCTGCTCCCCAGGCAAGATGGAAAAGCTAGCCTTCGTGACAGCACATCCGTCCCTGCGACAAAGGTTACAAAACTGCCATAGATTGGCCAACAACCAGGGCAACCATTCTCTAATGGCGTGGCTCACTGCTGCAGTACGCACCGTATGGGAACAGGCTGGCAAGCTGCCAGACACTGTGAGTCAATGGCAGTCATATACGGAACTTACACAAATAATCCGTGAAATGGGTATGAGACATGCTATTTTTAACTTCAACATGCAGGGCCCAGATGATGAGCTTTTTACTGCCAGTATGAGAGATTCGGTTTAGGATACTGCACCTGCGAGTGCTTTTGGATCCTTGGTTGCTATTCTTACACCATATGTAGGGTGACGGATCCATGAAGTTACAACTGCCATGGCCACCCTAGGGGATGTTGAAAGCCGGAGGCGAAGGAAGTTAAGAGAGGAGGTCCGTGCAGTTGAGACCTGGAAGCCCAAACCAAAGGTAAAGGGACGAGGTCGCGGGCCTCAGAGAGTAACACGCGCACAGATGTGGCATGATCTCATGGCAGCAGGGGTCGATAGGAAGAAAATAGACCAGCAACCCAATGCACTCCTGCTGGAACTTTGGAAACAGTTGCGTGTGGAACAATAATTCCGGAGAAGCATAAAGGAGGAGTCTGGCAAAGCGCGACCCGTGTCCCTCCAGGACTTCATGCATCCTCTTGAGGCCGACTCCTTTCAGCTTGATTAGGGGTGGGGCCAAGGTACCTGGTCAGAGGGGACGAGCAGGGACCGGAGGCCCCACGTGGAACTGTCCATACATTGGTCCCCTTCTAATGTGCAGAGGGTTTTGGCTCTAGTTGACACTGTCACCGACTGCAGTCTTGTTTATGGGAACCCAGAGGTCTTCCCTGGACCAGCAATCTGCATTGATGGCTACGGGAGAAAAATTGTGACTGTGAAAGCCATTTCCTTACCACTGGGTATAGGAAGGCTTCCTCCTTTTACCTACAAGGTTTATGTCTCCCCTGTTTCGGAGTATATTCTAGGGGTGGACATGCTACATGGCCTCAGCTTACAGACATCGGTAGGAGAGTTCTGTCTCCGGATCTGGGTGGTGAAAGTGGTGACACGCGGGCATGCTCACCACCGTCCTCAAGTGTTGCCACAGCCCTGGCGCGTGGTTACAGTGCGACAGTACCGCCTGCCAGGAGGACAGGAGGAGATTGGTCGTACAATATTGGAATTGGAGAAGGCACATATTGTGAGGCCAACGCACAGTCCCTTTAACTCCCCAGTATGGCCTGTCAAGAAGCCAGATGGGATCTGGCAAATGACTGTGGACTATAGGGAGTTAAATAAGGTGACGCCACTCTTGCACGCTGCAGTGCCTTCAATTCATGATTTAATGGATCGTCTGACTGTCCGCCTAGGGACATATCACTATGTAGTGGACTTGGCCCTGGCAGGTCAAAAGCCCTCACTGTCGATGGTTGGGCCTGATAGCCCCATGGGGTCCGGTTTGACATGATTTGCAAGTGACGTCAGGGGTGGTGGCTGAGTGGCCACCACAAGTGACTGTAATATACAGAGGTCCCGATACTGGGATGATTTTGTGAGGAAACTATGTGCTCTCACTATGGCCTATTATGGGGTCCCCTGTTCTGTTACATGTTGAAACTATGCAAGGGACCCCAAGCACTGCCATAAAGGTCTGGTACCATAAACCGGGAAATGTGCCAGTGGCAGCGACCCTCCTTTCCCAGGACAAAAAGCTAGCATGTATCCTCCCAGATGGAAGGGATTTGCCATTGTTGGTTCCTAAGACTACCGTTTCTTTTCGTCTGTAGGTGTCAGTAGGCTATTATGGCACAGGGACCCTCGCAGAAGACGCTTGTCGCATAGATTGTGAGGCAAGACCCTGTAGGGGTGGAGTGTGGGGACAGAGCCCCAGAAAGTAGTTTACAGACTCTCGGCCTCACGTGGAAGGGTGCTGGCTCGGGTAGTGGATGGCCGTCGGCTGTGGCTGGTTGGCCGTCGGCTGTGGCTAGTTTGCCAATTGGCCGCTGATGTAACTGCTGCGGCTATGGAGGAGAGCTGAGGATTGCCGTGGAGAGCTGAGGATCGCCGAGGAGAGCCGAGGAGAGTCGAGGAGAGTGGAGGAGAGTCGTCGGTTAGTTGGCAGAAAAATGGACAGCAGGTCGCACGTCCGGTGAACCCAGTCTCCAGTGAGACCATAGTGGTATGACTCCCCTACCTATGGCTCCGTGGGTGTTCCTTTTTGGCCTCACCATATCCTGCATTCTTATTTGGGGAGTGGGACCAGAGACCCCGCAGGCCGCCCAGCACGACAAATGGCGCAGCGAGCAGGGTCTCCCACATGACAAATGGCGCAGCGAGCAGTGTCTCCCGCACGACAGAGGCTCACCTCACACCGCCATTTTGATCCAGCTTCTAAGTAGACCAATCAACAGTAAGGAATTTGAATCAGTCATTCATAACCTTTCGAAAAGCTAATGTCCGGGACCAGATGGCTTCACTAGTGCATTCTACCAAACTTTCAAAGAGTATCTAATACCTCTCCTACTCAAACCCTTCCAAAAAACTGAAGAGACAATACTCCCTAACTCATTTTGTGAGGCCCATATTACCCTGATACCAAAACCTGGTAAGGATAGCACCAAGAAAGGAAATTACACACTATCTCAGATGCAAAAAAAAAAAAACTGATGCAAAAGTCCTAAAGAAAATTCTAGCAAATATAATGCAACAATGTATTAAAAAGATTATATATCACGAGAAAGTGGTGTTCATCCCAGGGGCTCAAGGATGCTCCAGCATATGCAAATCAATCAATGTGATACACTACATAAACGAAATAAAGGACAAAAATCATATGATTATATCAATAGATGCAGGAAAAGCATTTTACAAGATACAGCATCCATTTATGACTAAAACCCTTAATGAAATAGGTATAGAAGGAAAATACCTTAACATAATAAAGGCCATATTATGACAAACCCTCAGCTAATATCATAATTAATGGTGAAAAGCTGAAGCCCTTTGCTCTACATTCAGGAATGCGACAGGGCTGTCCCCCATCACCTCTGCTTTTCAACATAGTATGGAAGTCCTAGCCAGAGCAATCAGGCAAGAGAAAGAAATAAAAGGCATCCAAATTGAGAATGAAGAATTGTCACTCCTTGCAGATGACATGATGCTATATATAGAAAACTCTTAAGACTCCCCCAAAAAGCTACTAGGAACAATAAATGAATATATTGTAGTTGCCAGCTACAAAATCAATGTACAAAAGTCCATTGCATTCCTAAATACTAACAATAAAATGTTAGAAAAAGAAATAAAAAAACCCAATTCCTTTTGCAATTACAACAGAGAGAATAAAATTCATAGGAATAAAGTTAACCAAGGATGTGAAAGACCTATATACTGAAAAGTATAAGAAGTTTTTATAAGAAATTGAAGAAGGCAAAAATAAATGGAAAGACATCCACGTTCATGGATTGGAAGAATGAACATAGTTAAAATGGCCATATTACCCAAAGCAATATACAGATTTAGTGATTCCTCATCAAAATACCAATTGAAATTTTTAAAGAAATAGAACAAAAAATAATCAGATTTGTATGGAACCACACAAACATCCAAATAGCGAAAGCAATCCTAAGAAAAAAGAACAATGTTGGAGGGATCACACTCCCTGACTTCAGCTTGTACTACAGGGCAACAATAATCAAAACACTACGTTATTGGCAGAAAAACGGACAGACCAATGGAATAGAATTGGAAACTCAGAAATAAACCCTCCTAAATACGGACAGATAATTTTTGACAAAGAATCCAAAAACAAACAATGGAGAAAAGACTGCCTCTTCAATAAATGATGCTGGTAGAATTGGGAAGCCAAGTGTAAAAGAATGAAACTAGACTGCTATAACCATGAACAAAAATTAACTGAAAGTGGATCAAAGACCTTAACATAAGACCTGAAACAATAAACTGCATAGAGGAATCATAGGTACTAAACTTATGGACCTTGGGTTCAAAGATCATTTTATGAATTTGACTCCAAAGGCAAAGGAAGTAAAAGCTAAAATAAATGAATGGGACTATATCAAACTCAAAAGTTTCTGCATAGCAAAAGGAACCCTCGACAAAATAAAGAGACAACCAACTTAATGGGAGAAGATCTTTGCAAACAGTGCCTCCGATAAGGGCCTAATATCCAAAATATACAAGGAACTCATGCAAGTCAACAACAAAAAAACAAACAATCCAATTGAAAAATGAGCAGAGGACTTGAATAGATATTTCTACAAAGACGACATACAAATGGCCAACAGATGTGTGATAAGATTCTCAACATAACTAATCATCAGAGAAATGTGAATGAAAACCACCATGGATATCACCTCACACCTATTAGAATGGCTATCATCAACAAGACAAATAATAACAAGTGATGTAGATGTTGTGGAGAAAAAGGAACCCTCAGACACTGTTGGTGGGAATGCAGACTGGTGCAGCCGTTATGGAAGGCAGTGTGGAGGTTTCTCAAAGAATTACGAATAGAATTGCCATATGACCCAGCAATCCCTCTTCTGGGTATCTACCCAAAAAATCTGAAAACATTTAGAGATAAAGACACGTGTGCTCCGATGTATAATCTTTTAAAAGTATTGTATTCAATTTGATAGAATTTTGTTTAGGACTTTTACCTCTGTATTCTTCAGAGATATTGGTCTGTAATTTTCTCTTTTTGTGGTATCCTTACCAGATTTTGGTGTCAGGGTAATGCTGGCCACATAAAATGAGTTAGGAACTATTGCCTCATCTTCAATTTTTTGGAAGAGTTTGAGGAAGACAGGTGTTAGATCCTCTTTGAATGTTTGGTAGAATTCACTAGTGAAGATATCTGTTCCTGCACTTTTGCTTTTGGGAAGGTTCTGGATGACTGAATTTATTTCCTTACTGTTGATTGGTCCATTTAGATTTTCCAGTTCTTCATGATTCAGTCTCAGAAGGATATATGTTTTTAAGAACTTGTCCATTTCTTCTATGTTATTGAATTTGGTAGTATATAGTCCTTCATAGTATTGTTGTATGCACCTTTGTATTTGTGTGGTATCCGTGGTAACTTCTTGTCTTTCATTTCTGATTTTGTTTACTTGTGTCTTTTCTCTTTTTATCCTAGTGAGTTTAGCCAAGGGTATGTCAATTTTATTAATTTTTTCAAAGAACCAGCTTTTTGTTGCATTAATTTTTTTCTATTGTCTTTTTGTTCTCTATTTCATTTAGCTCTGCTCTGATTTTTATTATTTCCTTCTGCTGACTTTGAGTTTCATTTGTTCTTCTTCTAGTTCTGTAGGTATAATTATATGTTGTTTACCTGGGATTTTTCTTGTTTGTTGAGATAGGCCTGTAATGATATAAATTTCCCTCTTACTACTGCTTTTGCTGCATCCCAATAATTTTGATAGGATGTATTTTCATTACCATTTGTTTCTATGTATCCTTTGACCTCTCCTTTTATTTTTTCTTTGACACAGCCATACTGTAAAAACATGTTTAATCGCCAATATTTGTGGTTTTTCCAGCTTTCTTTTTGCAGCTGATATTCAATTTCAAAACCTTGCGATCAGAGAATATGCTTTGTATGATTTCAATCTTCTTAAATTTGCTGAGGCTAGTTTTATTTTCCAATATATGGTCTATCCTTGAGAATGTCCCATGTATGCTAGAAAAGAATGTATCATCTATTGTTCTAGCATGAAGTGCTCTGTAAATGTCAATTATGTCCATTTCATTTAATGCGTCATTTAGGGCTGCTATTTCGTTATTTAGTTTCTGTTTGGATGATCTACCCATAGATTTAATGGCATATTTAGGTCACCTAGTATAATTGTGTTTTGGTCAGTTTCTCCCTTTAGTTCTGTCAGTAATTTCTTTGTGTATTTTGGTGCTTCCTGATTTAAGGCATATATATTTATAACTTGTTTTATTGTCCCCTTTATCACTGTGAAATGTCCACCTGAATGCCATTTGCTTGGAGTGTTAATTTCCACCCTTACACTTTGAGTGTAATTTCCACCCTTACATCTTTGTCCATGTAGCTGAGATGTGTCTCTTGGAGACAGCGTAAGGCTGGGTTTAGTGTTTTGATCCAGTCTCCTACTCTGTGCTTTTGTATTGGTGAGTTCAGCACAGTTACATTTGGGTTGATAATTGATATTGAGGATTTGCAATAGGCATTCTATTTTTTTGTATCCTTGTATCTTGGTGTCTCCATTGTTTCTTTGCCATTTTGTTGCTATCTGTTATTTTAGTGTGGTGGTATTCTATGATTTTTTTCCTTCTGTTTCTTCTTCTTTTTTTTTTTTTAAAAAATTACATATCTCAGTTCTGGATTTTGAGTGGTTACCATTAAGTTTATATAAAAGAAAGTTTCATATTTACAGTAGTCCTTTTTCTTCAGCATGCTTCTTACTTCCATTTCCCTTGGCAGATTCAGACCTTCACTCTCTCCCCTTTTATGTTTTTGTTACCACAATTTATCTCTACTTATGTTGTGAGTTGATTTCTGAGTTGCAGTAGCAAGTTGTCTTTTTCTTCTCCCTTTTTTTTATAAGTTTTTTATTTTTTACCCTTTATGTTATGTTTAGTGTATAGTGCCCTATTTTGTGTAAGGGCTGACTTTCCTGCTTCTGTATGTCTCTTTGTAATATTGCTCATGGTTTTGTATTCTTTTGATTCCCACCCCATCAGGTTGAATAGCCTTCTTCAGTATTTCCTGTAATGCAGGTCATGTGTTAGAAAATTTTCTCAGTTTCTGTTTGTCTGGAAAGATCTTTATTCCTCCTTTGTATATGGGATAACTTTGCTGGATATATTATTGTTGGCTGATAATTTCTCTCTTTCAATAGTTTGAATATTTCATCTCACTCCCTCCTGGCTAGTAGAGTTTCTGCTGAAAAGTCTTATGATAATCTAATGGGTGTTCCCTTATAGGTTGCTGCTTTTTTTCCTTTGGCTGCCTTGAGAATTTTTTGCCATTAATTTTTGACAGCTTCTATATAATATGCCTTGGAGGCGGCCTGATGGGATTGCTGTAATTAGGTATTCTGTTTGCTTCTTGGATTTGAAGATCCAGTTCTTTCCACTGGTTTGGCAGGTTCTCATCAACTATTTGGTTGAATATACTCTCAGTTCCCTTCTCCCTCTCTTCTTTTTCTGGTATACCTATTATTCTTATGTTGCTCTTTCTGATGGAGTCAGAAAGTTCTTATAAAGTTCTTTCATTTCTTTTACCGCTCAAGTCTTTCTCTTCTACCATCTGTGTCATTTCCAGATTTCTATCTTTGATATCAGTAATTCTTTCCTCCATCTGGTCAGCTCTATTACCTAAGCTGGCTATTTTATTCCTCTTTTCTTTTACTGAGTTCTTCATCACCAGAATTTCTAATTGGATCTTTTTTAAAATTTCAATCTCTTTGGTAAGATATTCATTTTGTTTGTTGATTTTTGTCTCTGAATTCATTAAACTGCCTGTCTGTGTTTTCTTGCATGTCATTGAGTTTTTTTCGAACTGCAATCTTGAATTTTCTGTTATTTAATTCACATATTTCCATATCTTTAAGTTCACTTTCTGGGGAATTTTCATTTAGTTTTTAGCTGTCTTGTTATCTTGGTCATTCATGGCAATTAATGAATTTCTTCTCTCCACGGGCATCTGCAAGAGTTGCTTTTGTAGCAGGTTGATATGAGGCATTCTTTCTTTGCTTTTCAGTAGTTGTTGCTCGAATGTGTTTTTTTTTAAATGAATGTTTATTGGGGTGACAATTGTTAGTAAAGTTACATAGATTTCAGGTGTACAATTCCGTAATACATCATCTACATATCACATTTTGTGTTCACCACCCAGGATCAGTTCTCTTTCGATCACCATATATTTGATCCCTTTTACCCTCATCTACCACCTCCCTTCCCCCTTACCCTCTGGTAACCACTAAACTATTGTCTGTATCTATGAGGTTTTTTTTCTTCATTTCTTTGTCTTGTTCTTTTCTTGTTTTCAGTTTTATATACAACACTTCAATGAAATCATATAATTCTCTACCTTTTCTGTCTGACGTATTTTGCTTAGGATTATAATCTCAAGAGCTATCCATGTTGTCGCAAATGGTACTATTTCATCTTTTCTTATTGGAGAATAATATTCCAACTTCTTTATGCATTCATCTACTGAAGGACACTTTGGTTGTTTCCATGTCTTGGCCACTGTAAATAAAGCTGCAATGAACATTGGAGCACATATGTCTTTATGGATTTTTTTTTCATATTTTTGGGGTAGATACCCAGGAGAGGGATTGCTGGGTCATATGGTAATTCTATTCTTAATTTTTTGAGGAACTTCCACACTGCCTTCCGTAGCGGCTGCACCAGTCTGCATTCCCACCAACTGTGTCTGAGGGTTCCTTTTTCTCCACAGCCTCTCCAACACTTGTTCCTATTTGTCTTGAGGATAACCATTCTAACTGGTGTGAGGTGACATCTCATTGTGGTATTTATTTGTGGATTAGTGATGTTGAGCATTTTTTCATATGTCTATTTGCCATTTGTATGTCCTCTTTGGAGAAATGTCTTTTCATGTCCTCTGCCCATTTTTTAATTGGATTCTTTTTTTGTTGTTGAGTTGCATGAGTTCCTTATATATTTTCTGATATTAGCCCCATGTCGGAGGCATTGTTTGCAAAAATCTTCTCCCATTCGGTTGGTTGCCTCTTTATTTTGTCAATGGTTTCTTTTGTTGTGCAGAAGCTTTTTAGTTTCATATAATCCCATGCATTTATTTTAGTTTTTACTTCCCTTGCCTTTGAGGTCAAATTCATAAAATGCTCATTGAACCCAAAGTACATAAGTTTAGTACCTATGTTTTCTTCTATGCAATTTATTGTTTCAGGTCTTATGTTTAGGTCTTTCATCCATTTTGAGTTAATTTTGGGACATGGTGACAGATAGCAGTCAAGTTTCATTCTTTTACATGTGGCTTTCCAATTCTCCAAGCATCATTTATTGAAGAGACTTTCTTTTCTCCATTGTATGTTTTTGGATTCTTTGTCAAAAATTATCTGTTCATATCTATATGGATTTATTTCTGGGCACTCTCTTGTGTGTACCGTCTTCTCTTTGTCCATTCATCCATTGATGGACAACCAGGCTACCTCACACCTTGGCCATTGTAAGCAATGCTACAGTGAACATATGGATGCACATATCCCCTTGAGGTAGCATTTTGGTTTTATCCAGATAAATACCCAGAAGTGGAATTGCTGGGCTCTTCTTTGTCTCTTGTTATAGTCTTTGTTTTAAAGTCTATTTTGTCTGGTATAAGTATTGCTACCCCACATTTTTTTGATTCTGTTTTCATAAAATATATTTTCCCATCTCTTTACTTTTAGTCTGTGGGTGTCTTTTGATCTGAAGTGAGTCTCTTCTAGGCAGCATATGTAAGAGTCTTGTTTTCTTATTCATTCAGCCTCCCTATCTTTTGATTGAATCATTTAATCCATTTACATTGAAAGTAATTGTTGATAGATATGTAGTTTTTGTTATTTTATTATTCATGTATATGAATAATATATATGTATTTATATACAAAGTATATGTTTATATACAAATGTATATATATATATATACTATATATATATTTATACAAAAATTTATATAAATATATATATTTATATACATTTGAATATGTATATGCAAAGATATATGTATGTGTATATATACACATATTGCGGGTGCCAAATGTATACAAGTGGACCTTGGTCAAGGTTGCTCAAGTAGTAGTTTACCGTAATCAGAAGTGTCTGGACACTGATTGTAACCACTTTGAGCACCTCTTGTATATTGCAGAAGTCAAATGTGACTTGTATTCATTTTTTTATTATAGGTATATATTGAGTATTACAATTTTAATACAGTTTTCCTTTTTTAAATTATGTATACTTTTTTTGGCAGTATATGAAGTTGGACAATTAAGTTTGTGAACTCATCCTAGAAAAAGTGCTACATACCTCACCACTGAATGTCACTACTGTCACCTTTGAAGTACTCCCCTTGGGAAGTTATGCACCAATGGCAAAGCTTAGTCAACCCTTCAAAGCAATTTTGGAACTCTTTCTGGAATGGCCATCAGAGCTGTTGTCATACTATTCTTGATGTCCTGAATGTCATCAAAATGTCTTTCTTTCAATATTTTGTTTATCTTCGGGTAGGGAAAGAAGTCATTGGTGGCCAGATCAAGTGAGTAGGGAAGGTGTTCCAATACAATTATTTGTTTACTGGCTAAAAACCCCCTCACACCCAGTACCGTGTGAGCTGGTGTATTGTGGTGCAAGAGCCATGAATTGTTGGCGAAAAGTTCAGGTCATCTAACTTTTTCATGCAGCCTTTTCAACAATGAAATAGTAACCAAATTCAGTTAATCAAATAGTAAACTTGGTTAACTGTCCAGTTGGTACAAATTCATAATGAATAATCCCTCTGATATCAAAATAGGTTAGCAACATCATTGAAACAAGTTCATGAACTTAATTGTCAGACTTATAATATATACTTATGTATATAATTTATATTTATAATATATATTTATATTTATAATATATTTATAATATATACTTATATATTTATAATATATGTATTTATATATAAATATATAATGTATACTTATAATATATATTTATAATATATATTATATACTATATATATATAAATTAAAGAAGTCCCTCAACGATTTATTGTAATACTGGTTTAGTGGTGATGAAATCCTTCAGCTTTTTTTTTGTCTGGGAAGCTCTTTATCTGTTTTTCCATTCTAAATGATAGCTTTACTGGGTAATGTAATCTTGGTTGTAGGGCCTTGCTTTTCATCACTTTGAATATTTAGTGCCAATCCCTTCCGACCTGCAAAGTTTCTGTTGAGAAATCAGATGACAGTCTTACGTGAACTCCCTCATAGGTAACTGTTTTTCTCTTGCTGCTTTTTTTTTTAAATTTTATTTTATTAAATTTATTGGGGTGACGATTGTTAGTAAAATTACATAGATTTCAGGTGTACAATTCTGTATTACATCATCTATAAATCCCATTGTGTGTTCATCACCCAGAGTCAGTTCTCCTTCCATCACCATATATTCGATCCCCCTTACCCTCATCTCCCACCCCCCACCCCCCACCCCTCTTACCCTCTGGCAACCACTAAACTCAAAGACTTAAGCATAAGGTCTCTTGCTGCTTTTAAGATTCTCTCTTTGTCTTTAACCTTTGGCATTATAATTATGGTGTGTCTTGGTGTTGGCCACTTTGGGTTCATCTTGTTTGGGACTCTCTGTGCTTTCTAGGCTTGTATGCCCATTTCCTTCACCAGGTTAGGGAAATTTTCTTTTATTTCTTCAAATAGATTTTCAATTCCTTGCTCTCTGTCTTCTCCATCTGGTACCCATATTATGCAAATATTTGTATGCTTGATATTGTCCTAGGGGTTCCTTAAACTCTCCTCAAATTTTTTGCATTCTTTTTGTTTTTTTTCTTTGCTGTTCTATTTGGGAGTTTCTGCTACCTTATCTTCTACATGGCTGGTTGGATCCTCTGCTTCATCTAATCTACTGTTGATTCCCTGTAATATATTCTTCATTTCCATTATTGTATCCTTTATTACTGACTGGTTCTTTTTCATGGTTTCTGTCTCCATTTTTATGTTTCCCACCTCTTTATTAAAGTTCACCCTGAAATCATTGAGCATCCTTATAATCAGTGTTTGGAACTCTGCATCTGATAGACTGCTTGTGTCCAGTTTGTTTAGTTGTTTTTCTGGAGCTTTGTTTTGTTCTTTTATTTGGGACATATTTCTTTGTCTCCCCATTTTGACTGACTTTCTGTGTTTGTTTCTATGTATTACGTAGGGCTATTATGTTTTCTGGTCTTAGCTGAGTGGCTTTATGTAGTAGGTGTGTTGTGGGGCTCAGTGGCACAGCCTTCTGGTCACCTGAACCATGCACTCCAGATTTGTCCCTTGTGTGGGTTGTATTTGCTCTCTTTTTGTAGTTGAAACTTGTTTGATAATTGCACATCAATGGGAGGGACAAAACCTTGGAATCACTCATTGTGAGGACTGGCCTTGACTACAGTGGAAGAGTTGTTATGCAGGGGCTGACCCTACAGTGCAGGATCTGCCTTAGCAGGACTCTGGTTCCTACACAATCTGCCCCTTGGGTGTGTCATAGTTGGAGGCAGCTGGGTAATTCTCCAGATGCTTTAGAAGCTGGCCACTGGGGGCACCAGCCCCAGGACTTCCTTGGAGGGGATCCACTGTAGGTCACATTCAGCCACAGCCCATGCCCCTCCTGGGGCCACCTAGCAGATCACCTGCAGATCACTGCCACCTATGCTGCACTTAGAAGATCCTTGAGAGGCCAAGCTGGCTGCCACTAGTGCTGAGCTTAGGGCTACTCAGCCAGAGGTACAGGACATGTTCAAGGCAGATACTGCTTGTCTGGGTTCTGCAAACCTTTGAGAGACCCTAGGAAAGTCTGAAGCATAAGCTAAAGCAGGCAGTTTGTATGAAAAAGCCACTGGAAGCAGCTTGGGTGTGTCTGAAAGTTGAGCGGGGTGGGGTCTCGAATTGCCAGGGTGTGGTGAACAAATGGTGGAGACCCAGATATGGCAGCTGCCTGTGTCCCCACACCTGGAAGTGGGAGGGATCAACAAAGAAACAATGATCTCTGCCAGCTACTCCATTCTTTAGAAAGCCACCTCTTTAGCCCCCATCCCAAGCCAGACAACTCAGTTCCAACCATATGTCCCGGCCACCTTTCCAGCTCTTGCCCTAACACTGGAGCTCAGAGCAAGTGGCTCCATTAGTGGGTAAGTCCATGCACTGTCCCTTTAAAAGGGGCACCTGGAAGTGCAGCTGCCATCCATCTCACTTAGTCACAATCTCCATTGGTTTTCACAACCAGAAATTATGGGAACTTCTCTCCCCAGCATTGGAACCCTGGCCTGGAGTGGGGCTGTGACCTCTTGCTCCTCTGGGTGGGGGGAGGGGGCGGGTGGACCTCTGCAGCAGAAATATTTCTCCTGATCTTTAATGGTCAAATGTGGGTGTGGGTCCAGCTCATTCCGAGTCTCTACCCCTCCTATCAATCTTGAGGTGGCTTCTTCTGCACGTCCTTAATTGTAGGGCTTTGGTTCAACAAGATTTTAGGTGACTGTCAATGATGGCTGTTTTGTACTTGTAATTTTGATGTGGTTGTGAGAGAAGGTAAGCACAGCATTTACCTACTGCACCATCTTGGTATTGTTCTCTACCCTATGTCTTTTGATTGCAGCACTTAATCATTTATATTTAAAGTGATTATTGATAGATATATAGTTATTGCCATTTTATTATTCATATTTTTGATCTTCGTTAGTTTGTTTTCTCCTTTCTTCTGCTTAATGAAGTCCTTTTAACATTTCCTGTAAGACTGTTTTGGTGGTAATGAATTTCTTTAACTTTTTCTTATTTGAGAAGATGTTTATCTCTCCTTCAATTTTAAATGATAGCCTTTCTGAGTAGAGTAGTTTTGGTTGTAAGCCCTTGCTTTTCATCACTTTGAATATTTTTCTGCCACTCTCTTCTGACCTGCAAAGTTTCTGTTGAGAAATCAGCTGATAGTTTTCTGGCAGCTCTTTGTGAGTAACTAGTTGTCTTTTCTTGCTGCTTTTAGGATTCTCTATTTATCTATAACCTTTACTATTTTAACTATGATGTGTCTTGGTGTGGGCTGGTTTGGATTCATCTTGTTCGAGACTCTGTGCTTTCTGGGCTTGTGTGTCTATTTCCTTCACTAGTTGGGGAAGTTTTTGATCATTATTTCTTCAAATGAGGTTCTTGATCCTTTGCTCCCTCTCTTCTCCTTCTGGGATGCCTATGATGGGAATGTTGTTATGCTTGATGTTGTCCCACAGGTCCCTTAAATTATCTTAATTTTTTGTTGTTGTTCTGATTGTGTATATTCTGCTACCTTGTCTTCTAAATTGCTGACTCTGTCCTCTGTTCCATCAAATCTGATGGTGATTCCTTCTAGTGTATTCGTCATTTCAGTTATTGTATTCTTTATTTCTGACTTGTTCTTTTTTATGGTTTCTATGGCCTTCTTTATCTCTTTGCTATCTCTTTGTTGAAATTCTCACCAAGTTCCTTAAGCATTCTTATAATCAGTGTTTCAGATTCTCTCTCTGGTAGGTTGGTTGCCTCCATTTCATTTAGTTCAATTTCTGGAGGTTTCTCCTGTTTTTTATTTGGCACATATTTTTGTGTTTCCTCATTCTGGCTGCCACTGTGTTTGCTTCTATGTATTGGGTAGCTCCCCTATGTCTCTCAGTCTTTGCTGGGTGGCCTTATGTAGTATGTGTCCTGTGTAGTCCGATTGCACAGTCTCCCTGTGTGTACATTCCAGGAGTGTCCCTTGTGTGTTGTGTGTGTTCTCCTGTTGTAGTTGAGCTTTGATTGATTTTGTCATGTCAGTAAGTGGGATTGATTCCCAGGCTGACTAACTATGAGGATTGACTATGCCCACAGTGTATAAGCTGCTGTGTGGGGGCTGACCCCTCAGAAGAGGCTTTGCCTGTTGAGACCCCCCTTTGGGTGTGTCAATTGTGGGGCTAACCAGATTTTGCTCCGGTGTGATCTGAAGCTGGCCTCTGGGTGTGTTGTTTCTGATGTCCCTTTGGTGGGGCTCCTGTGCAGGGCAATTTCAGCCTTGCCTGCTATTGGTAGTGGCCTCAAAGCTATATGTGGTTGTCTGCTGCTTGGGCTGGATCTGGAGGCTTGTGGGAGTGGTTTTGCTGTGAACTGAGGCAGGCTGCCACCAATAGTGGGCCTGAGGCAGCTTAGGAAAAGGCCCAGGGCCCACTAGGCATATTGCCACTTGCAAGCTGCCCCTAAGGCCCAGCCATTGAAAGAGTTTCCTTAGATGCATGGGCCAGGCTGGTTGATCCAGGATTGAGAGTGCCCTCAGTGATGCAGACTAGTGGGCAAGGTGGAGTTCAAGGGAGTCACGGGATGTGAACAGTGGTTTTTACAAAGTTAATGAAGATTCAGTTCTTATGCCAATGCCCAGTTTGTGACCACCTTGCACAGTGCCCCAAGAACACTGCAGCTAGCCACCACAGCCAGCCACTGCCTGTTTATGCCCATCTTGGGTTACAGCCCACCACCCAATGTATCCCGGGCCACCACAAGCCCTCTGCCTGCTTTAAACAGGTTTCCATACCCTGTGGGCTGGGCCAGCAACCCAGCAGTCAAAAGTTTCTTGGACAACATAGCAGCAGCTGTGCAGAGGGTGGGGACCCAGGATGTCACCAAGGCAGTGCACATGCGCATATTCCACCAGACCAGTATGGTCCCAGACTTGGCCCTTCAGGGAAGGGCTTAACCCTGAAAAGATGGTGCCCTCCTGTAAGCCACACATGTCTCAGACTCTACATAAGGGCACCAATGGTTCCTATTCCTTCAGCTCCCATGCTGAAGCCACACAATTCAGTTCTTCCCTGCATGTCCTTGGGTTTCCTGAGCTTCCACCCCTCTACCAGAAACCAGGTGAATGCCCATGAGTGAGCAAGTCTGTGTGCTGGCTCTTCAGGAGGGCATCTGGGTTTTTAGCTGCCTTCCACCCCACCCCTGGGAAGGGGAGACATTATCTTCGCTGATTTTTACTTCCAAATGCTATGGAAACTCTTTTTCTTTGCATAGGACCCCTGGGCTGGGGAGCCGGGCATGGGGCTGGGGGCGCCTCCCTCTTCAGGGGGATCTCTGCCACCGAGGTGTCCCTCCCAGCGTTCAACCACTCTCTGTAAGTTTGGAGTCAGCCTGTTTTGCTTCTCTGCCACTCCTACCAGTCTTGATTTGACCTCTTCTTTATATCCTTAGTTATAGGGGTTCTGTTCACCTAGTGTTCAGGTGATTCTTGAGGTCGATTGTTCTATAATTTATTTGTAATTTTGGTGTGATCTGATCCTGGAATGCAGTAGGTATAACAGTTACCTAATTGGTCATCTTAGGATGAATGTCCAGAATACTATGTTGTTGATAGCTCTGAGGTCCTGTATAAACCTATATTCATTAGACTGTGGTTTGTTAATACACAAATAGGAGTGTTGTATAGAGATCTGCATGGCTGAATCAGCTTGTACTTAAGAAATTTTTGTAGGATGGGCTGTGTGTCATCCAATGTATCTTTTGAAAATGAGTATTGCTTTTGGTGTAGGATTATGGCCCCTCTTTTAATTTTATTTTTATATGTCATTGGATTGACAGCCCTTCCAGGTATCCCATCAACCCAGACTCACAGTTTTGTAGATCTCAGAGGGAGTAGTGTCTTTTTCCTTTTCTTCTGGACAGGCGAGCAGCATTTGTAACTGCTGAGCATGTTCTCATGGAACCTGAAGGTGGAGCTGTTGCTTTTCTGGTGAAAAAGTGTCTTGAGCATCAAGTTTGCAAGTAAGGTCCCAGCCCAGCAAGGGGATTGGGACTTCTGGAATGTAAAGAAAACTGTTGGTCATTTTTAAGTCTCCCATTTAGCATTCTAAAGGCTGGAAGAAGGGTTTCTGCTGTAGTTGTCCAGTCACCACCACCACCAAAATGATGGTAGAACTTTTCTTAGTTAGCTTAATTTTTTTTTTAAAGTTTATTGGGGTGAAAATTGTTGGTAAAATTACATAGATTTCAGGTGTACAATTCTGTATTACATCATCTATAAATCCCATTGTGTGTTCACCACCCAGAGTCAGTTCTCTTTCCATCACCATATATTTGATCTCCCTTACCCTCATCTGCCACCCCCTTCCCCTCTTACCCTGTGGTAACCACTAAACTATTGTCTGTGTCTATGAGTTTTTGTTTCTCATTTGTTTGTCTTGTCCTTTTGTTGTTTTTGGTTTATATACCACATATCAGTGAAATCACATGGTTCTCTGCTTTTTCTGTCTGACTTATTTCGCTTAGGATTATACTCTCTAGATCCATCCATGTTGTCACAAATGTTCTTATATCATCTTTTCTTACCGCTGAATAGTATTCCATGGTGTATATATACCACAACTTCTTTGTCCATTCATCTATAGAAGGACATTTTGGTTATTTCCATGTCCTGGCCACTGTAAATAAAGCTGCAATGAACATTGGAGCACACGTGTCTTTATGGATAAATGTTTTTAGATTTTTTTTGGGTAGATACCCAGGAGAGAGATTGCTGGGTCAGTTAGCTTAATATTTTTTTTTTTAAATTAAATTTATTGGGGTGACAATTGTTAGTAAAATTACATAGATTTCAGGTGTACCATTCTGTATTACATCATCTATAAATCCCATTGTGTGTTCATCACCCAGAGTCAGTTCTCCTTCCATCACCATATATTCGATCCCCCTTACCCTCATCTCCCACCCTCCACCCCCTGCCCCCCTTACGCTCTGGCAACCACTAAACTATTGTCTGTGTCTATGAGTTTCTGTTTCTCATTTGTTTGTCTTGTTCTTTTGTTGTTTTTGGTTTATATACCACATATCAGTGAAATCACATGGTTCTCTGCTTTTTCTGTCTGACTTGTTTCGCTCAGCATTACTCTCTCAAGATCCATCCATGTTGTCACAAATGTTCCTATATCATCTTTTCTTACTGCCGAATAGTATTCCATTGTGTATATATACCACAACTTCTTTATCCATTCATCTATCGAAGGACATTTTGGTTGTTTCCATGTCTTGGCCACAGTAAACAAAGCTGCAATGAACATAGAGTCTTTATCTCTAAATGTTTTCAGATTTTTTGGGTAGATACCCAGGAGAGGGATTGCTGGGTCATATGGCAATTCTATTTGTAATTCTTTGAGGAACCTCCACACTGCCTTCCATAACGGCTGCACCAGTCTGCATTCCCACCAACAGTGTATGAGGGTTCCTTTTTCTCCACAGCCTCTCCAACATTTGTTACTATTTGTCTTGTTGATGATAGCCATTCTGACTGGGGTGAGGTGATGTCTCATTGTGGTTTTGATTTGCATTTCTCTGATGATTAGTGATGTTGAGCATTTTTTCATATGTCTATTTGCCATTTGTATGTCCTCTTTGGAGAAATGTCTCTTCAAGTCCTCTGCCCATTTTTCAATTGGGTTGTTTGTTTTGTTGTTGTTGAGTTGCATGAGTTCCTTGTATATTCTGGATACTAGCCCCTTATCGGAGGCACTGTTTGCAAAAATCTTCTCCCATTCAGTTGGTGGCCTCTTTATTTTGTCAATGGTTTCTTTTGCTGTGCAGAAGCTTTTAAGTTTCATATAGTCCCATTCGTTTATTTTAGCTTTTACTTCCATTGCCTTTGGAGTCAAGTTCATAAAATGCTCTTTGAACCCAAGGTCCATAAGTTTAGTACCTATGTTTTCTTCTATGCAGTTTATTGTGTCAGGTCTTATGCTTAAGTCTTTGATCCATTTTGAATTAACTTTGGTACATGGTGACAATAGCAGTCCAGTTTCATTCTTTTGCACTTGGCTATCCAATTCTCCCAGCACCATTTATTGAAGAGGCTGTCTTTTCTCCATTGTATATTTTTAGCTTCTTTGTCAAAAATTACCTGTCCATATTTATGTGGTTTTATTTCTGGGTTCTCAATTCTATTCCATTGGTCTATGTGTCTGTTTTTCTGCCAATACCATGCTGTTTTGATTATTGTAGCCCTGTAGTAGAAGCCAAAGTCAGGAAGTGTGATACCTCCATTATTGTTCTTTTTTCTTAAGATTGCTTTGGCTATTCGGGGTCTTTTGTGGTTCCAAACAAATCTGATGATTTTTTGTTCTATTTCTTTAAAATATGCCATTGGGATTTTGATGGGGATTGCATTGAATCTGTATATTGCTTTGGGTAATATGGCCATTTTAACTATGTTGATTCTTCCAATCCATGAGCACGGAATGTCTTTCCATTTCTTTGTGTCTTCTTCAATTTCTTTCAAAAATGTCTTATAGTTTTCAGCATATAGGTCTTTCACATCCTTGGTTAAGTTTATTCCTAGATATTTTATTCTTTTTGCTGCAATGGCAAAAGGAATAGCTTTTGTATTTCTTTTTCTGAGATTTCATTGTTGGTATATAGGAAGGCAATGGACTTTTGTGTGTTGATTTTGTAGCCGGCAACTTTACTGTATTCGTTGATTGTTTCTAATAGCTTTTTGGTGGAGTCTTTAGGGTTTTCTATATATAGCATCATGTCATCTGCAAAGAGTGATAATTTAACTTCTTCATTCCCTTTTTGGATGCCTTTTATTTCTTTCTCTTGCCTGATTGCTCTGGCAAGGACTTCCAGCACTATGTTGAAAAGCAGAGGTGATAGGGGACATCCCTGTCGTGTTCCTGAACGTAGAGCAAAGGGCTTCAGTTTTTCTCCATTAATTATGAGATTTGCAGAGGGCTTGTCATATATGGCCTTTATTATGTTAAGGTATTTTCCTTCTATACCCATTTTATTAAGTGTTTTAATCATAAATGGATGTTGCATCTTGTCAAATGCTTTTTCTGCATCACTTGATATAATCATATGATTTTTGTCCTTTATTTTGTTTATGTGATGTATCACATTGATGGATTTGCGGATGTTGAACCATCCTTGTGACCCGGGGATGAACCCCACTTGGTCGTGATGAATAATCTTTTTAATGCATTGTTGTATTCGATTTGCTAGAATTTTATTTAGGATTTTTGCATCGGTATTCATCAGAGATATTGGTCTGTAGTTTTCTTTTTTTGTGCTGTCCTTACCAGATTTTGGTATCAGGGTGATGTTGGCCTCATAGAATGAGTTAGGGAGTACATTCTCTTCTTCAATTTTTTGGAAGAGTTTGTGCAGGATTGGTATTAGATCCTCTGTGAAGGTTTGGTAGAATTCACTAGTGAAGCCATCTGGTCCCGGACTTTTGCTTTTGGGAAGGTTTTGGATGACTGATTCAATTTCGTTACTGGTGATCGGTCTGTTTAGATTTTCCAGTTCTTCATGGTTCAGCCTTGGAAGGCTATGTGTTTCTAAGAACTTGTCCATTTCTTCTAGGTTGTTGAGTTTGGTGGCATATAGTCCTTCATAGTATTCTTGGATGATCCTTTGTATTTCTGTGGTGTCCGTGATAACTTCCCCTTTTACGTTTCTGATTTTGTTAATCAGTGTCTTCTCTCTTTTTATCTTAGTAAGTCTAGCCAAGGGTTTGTCAATTTTGTTAATCTTTTCAAAGAACCAGCTCTTTGTCACATTAATTTTTTCTATTGTCTTTTTGTTCTCTATTTCATTTAGTTCTGTTCTAATATTATTATTTCCTTTCTTCTGCTGACCTTGGGTTTTACCTGTTCTTCTTTTTCTAGTTCTTTAAGGTGTGACATGAGGTTATTTATTTGGGAGTTTTCTTCTTTCTTGAGATAGGCCTGTAATGAGATAAATTTCCCTCTTAAAACTGCTTTCGCTGCATCCCAAAAATTTTGGTAGGATGTATTTTCATTGTCATTTGTTTCTATGTATCTTTTGATCTCTCCTCTAGTTTCTTCTTTGACCCAGTCCTTCTTTAAAAGTATGTTGTTTAATCTCCATGTATTTGTGTTTTTTCCCGCTTTCTTTTTACAGTTAATATCCACTTTCAAAGCCTTGTGATCAGAGAATATGCATGGTATGATTTCAATCTTCTTAAATTTGTTGAGACTGATTTTATGTCCCAATATATGGTCTATCCTTGAGAATGTTCCGTGTACACTAGAAAAGAATGTATAGTCTGATGTTTTAGGATGAAGTGTTATATAAAGGTCAATTATGTCAATTTTATCTAAGGTGTCATTTAGGGCTGCTATATCATTAGTTATTTTCTGTTTGAATGATCTATCCATAGCTGTCAATGACGTATTTAGGTCCCCTAGTATAATTGTGTTTTGGTCTATTTCTCCCTTTAGTTCTGTTAGTAGTTGCTTGGTATATTTCGGTGCTCCCTGATTGGGGGCATAAATATTGATGATTGTTACCTCTGCTTGTTGTATAGTCAGATTTACCATTATGAAATGTCCATCTCTGTCTCTTGTTACCTTTTTCACCCTGAAGTCTGGTTCATCTGTCAACAGTATAGCTACATCTGATTTTCTCTGAATACCATTTGCTTGGTGTGTCAATTTCCACCCTGTCACTTTGCATCTACGCTTGTCCTTGTAGCTGAGATATGTCTCTTGGAGACAGCATATGGTTGAGTTTAGTTTTTTGATCCAATCTGCTACTCTGTGCCTTTTTTTTTTTTTTTTGGTGAGTTCAGTCCTTTTACATTTTGGGTGATTAGTGATATGTGAGGATTTTGAATCATTCTATCTTTAATTTCCTGGTAAGGTTGTGTCTCCATGGATTCTTTGCCTTTTTGTTGTTGTCTATAATTTCTGTGTTGTGGTATCCTATGATGTTCCCTTTGTTTCTTCTTTTATTACAGTATATATTTCAGTTATGGATTCTTTTTAGTGGTTACCATTAAGTTTATGTAAAAGAAAGTTTATATTTAGAGTGTTCCATTTTCTTCAGCATGCCTACTTTCTCCATTCCCATAGTCTCGTTCAGACCTTTACTGTCCCCCTTTTTATGTTTTGGTTGCCACAAATTGTCGTTGTTGATGGTGGTCGAATAGCCTCCTTTAGTATTTCTTGTAGTGCCAGTCGTGTATTAGAAAATTCCCTCAGCTTCTGTATGTCTGGAAAGATCTTTATTCCTCCTTTATATGTAAAGGATATCTTTGCTATGTATATTATTCTTGGCTCATAATTTCTCTCTTTCAATCGTTTGAATATTTGGTCCACTCTCTCATGGCTTGTAGAGTTTCTGCTGAGAAAATCTGATGATAATCTAATGGGCTTTCCTTTGTAGGTTACCATCTTCTTTTCCCTGGCACCTTGAGGATTCTTTATTTGTCATTGATTTTTGACAGGTTCAATACAATGTGCCTTGGAGAAGGCCCGTGGGATTGAGGTAATTAGGTGTTCTATTTGCTTCTTGGATTCGAGGATTCAGTTCTTTCCACAAGTTTGGGAAGTTCTCATCGAATGTTTGTTAGAATATACTCTCTGTTCCCTTCTCTCTTTCTTCTCCTTCTGGTATGCCCATTATTCTTATATTGCTCTTTCTGAGAGAGGCAGAAAGTTCTTGTAGAATTCTTTCATTTCTTTTAAGATTTAAAGTCTCTTTCTTCTTCCATCTGTTTCATTTCCAGGTTTCTATCTTCGATGTCACTGATTCTTTCCTCCATTTGGTCAACTCTACTACCTAAGCTGGCTATTTCATTGTTCATTTCTTCTATAGATTTCTTAATTTCCAGAAATTCTATTTGGTTGTTTTTTAAAATTTCAATCTCTTTGGTAAAAGGTTCATGTTTTGTTTTTATTGTTTTTCTGAGTTCATTAAACTACCTTTCTGTGTTTTCTTGCATCTCATTGAGTTTTTTCAGAACTGCTATGTTGAATTCTCTGTCATTTTAGTCACATATTTCCATATTTTAAAGTTCCTTTTCTGGAGACCCTTCATTTTCTTTCTGAGCTGACTTGTTGCCTTGGTTATTCATGGCAATTAGTGATTTATTATTTCTCTTCTTAGACACCTACAGGAGTGAGTTCTACAACAGATTTGTAGCAAGAAGTCTTTCTTTTGTTTTCCAGTACTTGTTGGTAGAATGTTTTATTTTCTCTCCATCTGCAACCTTTTTTTCTCTCTCACACTGTAGGGTTATGTTTTCTCTGCACTATTCTGGCTTCTCATACAATGGGGGGATTCCCTGGGAGGTGGACTTCTCTGTTAACAGGTTGCCTAGTTCATAGGGTGCTGCATCCGTGTGAGGATGTGGAGAGCTTTTGAAGTTCCAAAGCTCTTCCTGCACCAGATTCAGAGCCCATGTGTTTCAGCAGTTCTGTTTACTCCTGCAGGAATACGCCCAGATAGGTGGGGACAGAGGTGGGGTGAGCTGTGAGAGGTGGCTCAGAGCAATGGCTCTGACCACTACCATAACCAGCGTGCTTCCACAGCTCCCTGGAAACTTCCACAGCAAACTGGAAGTAATTGGGCTGCTCATCTGTGTCTGCAGACCACAGTTCTCAGAACTGCAAATATTGTGTTCTTTTGATCTGACACTCCTACTGTTCCTCTTCTAGCAGTGGGCAGGTGGGGGTGGGGCGAGCTCTGTGAGGGTAGGGAGGTGGCGGCTAGTCTGAGTGCCTAAGGCTTCCATTCTCTGTGGCAGTGAGGGGTTAAACCACCGTTTTTAGCCTTCTTCACTCAATCTTTGCTCCGAGGTCTTTGCCATAAGTGTTGGGATCAGCCATGTTTTATGCTGTCTCCTCAGTCCTGTGTGCCATAAGCAGAGCCCTAGCAGTCCAAGTTCTTCCCTCTCCCGCCACTCCAGTAGTTCCAGGATGCAGCGAGCTCGGAGCACTGTGCTAGGTCTGAGTCCTGTGCCTGCGCGGCCCCGTCTCCGCACTTCTCCCTTCCCTCCCCCCTGCTCACGCCATTTGCCTATCTTTAGGTGAATTCAGTGGTGAGCCTCTTCATCTTGCCTGTCCGCTGTTCAGGGAGTCCTTTGTGGAGTTGTAGTTGGTCGATTTGTTGTAAATTCCAGGAGAGATTTCGAAAGTCTCACCTCACGTAGCCATTTTGATGATGTCACTCCTTGTTTCTCTTAAGTCCATTATTTTGCAATATGTTATGCTTTTAAAAGTTCATCAGTAGTTTTTCATTAATTTTTAGGGTACAACACAAGGCTTTTCAAAAACTCTTGGTATTTATTTTTAATTCTATCCTGTTTTCTCTGCTATACCCTTGTTACCCCCTCAACATTGCACTCAGAAATACCGTGGTGCTTTTTTGTTATTACATGCTTCATGTGTACATAATAACGTAATAATTCGTTGTTTATACCCCTTACAAAGGGATAACTCCAAAAATCTACTACACATCTGTCACCATACATAACTATTACAACACCATTAATTATGTTCTCTATGCTGTATTTTACATCACATGACTATTTTTTAAATTATAGTTGACATTCAGTATCATTTTGTATTAGTTTCAGGTGTACAGCATACTGGTTAGGCTTTTTTTTTTTAAAATTAAATTTATTGGGGTGACAATTGTTAGTAAAGTTACATAGATTTCAGGTGTACAATTCTGTATTACATCACCTATAAATCCCATTGTGTGTTCATCACCCAGAGTCAGTTCTCCTTCCATCACCATATATTCCAAAAACAACAAAAGAACAAGACAAACAAATGAGAAACAGAAACTCATAGACACAGACAATAGTTTAGTGGTTGCCAGAGGGTAAGGGGAGTGGGGGGTGGGGGGTGGGAGATGATGGTTAGGCTTTTAAATAATTTATGAAGTGATCCCCGATACATCTAGTACCTGTCTGACACTATACATACTTTTTACACTATTATTGAATATATTCCCCATACTGTATTTCACATCCCCATGACTATTTTGTAATTACAAATTTGTACTTTCTAATCCCTTCACCTTTATCATTCATCCCTTCAACCTGCCTCCCATCTGTCAATCATTGGTTTGCTCTCTGTATCTAGGAGTTTGTTTCTGTTTTGTTTGTTCATTTATTCTGTTCTTTAGATTCCACATAAAAGTGAGAGCAAATGGTATTTGTCTTTATCAGTCTGACTTATTTCACTTAACATAATATTCTGTAGTTCCATCCATGGTGATGTAAATGGTAAGATTTCATTTTTATTTTTTATATCTGAGTGATGCTCCATTGTATATATGTACCACAATTTCTTTATTCAATCATCTATTGATAGGTATTTCAGTGGTTTACATATCTTCACTACATATATTTGCCCAAAACTTTCATTTGTTTTTAATTGAAGTTTATTGGGGTGACAATTGTTTGTAAAGTTACACCGATTTCAGGTGTACAAGTCTGTAATACATCATCTATATATCACATTATGTGTTCACCACTACGGTTTCAAGGTGGGAATTCCTGCCTGTTCTCAGGAATGTTTTTCGCTTTCCCATTTCCGAATCCTGAGATATAAACTGTTTTCTGTTCTCCACAATGAATCGTTTCCACAGAGTGACAGCCGATACTACCAACCAAGTGGGTTCAAGGAGCGAATTTTCCCGATTTCCTGACCAACTTTTCTCGGGATTCAGAATGGGAAAAGTAAAACAAATTCCCGAGAATGGGCAGGAATTCCTGCCTGGAAACTCTACTCACCACGAGTCAGTTCTCTTTCCATCACCATATATTTGATCCCCTTTACCCTCGTCACCACCCCACTCCCCCCTTACCCTCTGGTAACCATTAAACTATTGTCTGTCTATGAGTTTTTGTTTCTTCATTTGTTTGTCTTGTTCTTTTGTTGTTTTTAGTTTTATATACCACGTATCAGTGAAATCATATGCTTCTCTACTTTTTCTGTCTGATTTATTTCACTTAGCATTATAATTTCAAGATCCAACCATGTTGTCGCAAATGCTACTATGTCATCTTTTCTTAAGGCAGAATAGTATTCACTTATGTATATATACTGCAACATCTTTATCAATGCATCTATAGACTTTTGTTGTTTCCATGTCTTGGCCACCATAAATAACGCTGCAATAAACACTGGAGCATATATGTCTTTATGTATAAATGTTTTCAGATTTTTGGCATAGATACCCAGAAGAGAGTTCATTGGTCTTATGGTAATTCTATTAATTTTTTGTGGAACCTCCACACTGCCTTCCATAATGGCTGCACCAATCTACATTCCCACCAACAGTGTATGAGGGTTCCTTTTTCTCCACAACCTCTGCAACACATGTTGCTATTTGTCTTGTTGATGATAGCCATTCTAACTGAGGGGAGGTGATATCTCATTGTGGTTTTTGTTTGCATTTCTCTGATGATTAGTGATGTTGAGCATTTTTTCATATGTCTATTGGCCATTTGTATGTCCTCTTCGGAGAAATGTCTCTTCAGATCCTCTGCCCATTTTTCGATTGAATTGTTTGTCTTTTTTGTTGTGTAGTTGTATGAGTTCCTTATATATTCTGGATATTAGCCCCTTATTGGAGGCATTGTTTGCAGAAATTTTCTCGCATTCATTTGGTTGCCTCTTTATTTTGTTGATGGTTTCTTTTGCTGTGCAGAAGATTTTTAGTTTGATATAATCCCATTCATTTATTTTAGCTTTTACTTCCCTCTCCTTTGGAGTCAAATGCATAAAATGCTCTTTGAACCAAAGGCCTGTAAGTTTAGTACCTATGTTTTCTTCTATGCAGTTTATTATTTCAGTTCTTATGTTTATGTCTTTGATCCATTTGAGTTAATTTTGATATGCAGTGCCAGATAACAGTGTACTTTCATTCTTTTACAAGTGGCTTTCCAATTCTCCCAACACCATTTATTGAAGAGGCTCTCATTTCTCTATTATATGTTTTTGGCTTCTTTGTCAAAAATTGTCTGTCCATTTTGCAGATGTGGGTTTATTTCTGTGTTCTCAATTCTATTCCATTGGTCTACCTGTCTGTTTTTCTGCCAATACCATGCTGTTTTGATTATTGTTGCCCTATAGTACAAGCTGAAGTCAAGAAGTGTGATACCTCCAGCATTGCTCTTTTTCCTTACGATCGCTTTGGCTATTCGGGGTCTTTTATGATTCCATACAAATCTGATGATTTTTTTGTTCTATTTCTCTAAAAAAGATCCATTGGTATTTTGATGGGGATTACATTAAATCTGTGTATTGCTTTGGGTAATATGACCATTTTTACTTAGTTGTTCTTCCGATCCATGAATATGGAATGTCTTTGCATTTCTTTGTGTCTTCTTCAATTTCTTTTAAAAACATCTTATAGTTTTAAGTTTATAGCTCTTTCACATCCTCGTTAAAGTTTATTCCTATATATTTTGTTCTTTTTTTTTTTTTGCAATTGCAAAAGGAATTGTTTTTTCTTTTTAAATTTCTTTTTCTGAGATTTCATTGGACTTTTATATGTTGATTTTGTAGCCAACTACTTTACTGTATTCGTTTATTGTGTCTAGGCTTTTTGGTGGAGTCTTTAGGGTTTTCTCTATATAGCATCATGTCATCTGCAGAAAGTGACAATTTAACTTCTTCATTCCCTACGTGGACTCCTTTTATTTCTTTCTTGTGCCTGATTGTTCTGACTAGGACTTCCAATACTATTTTGAAAAGCAGAGGTGATAGGCGACAGCCCTATTGTGTTTTTGAATGTAGAGCAAAGGGCTTCAGTTTTTCATTGTTAATTATATTAGCGGAGGGTTTGTCATATATGGTGTTTATTATGTTAAGGTATTTTCCTTCTATACCTATTTTATTAAGTGTTTTAATCATAAATAGATGTTTTATCTTCTCAAATGCTTTTTCTGCATCTATTGATATAATCATATGATTTTTGTCCGTTATTTTGTTTATGTGGTATGGTGTATCATATTGACGGATTTGCGTATGTTGAACCATTCTTGTGCTCCTGGGATAAACCCCACTTTGTCGTGATGTATAATCTTTTTACCACATTGTTGCATTCGATTTGCTAGAATTTTGTTTAGGATTTTTGCATCTCTATTCATCAGAGATATTGGTCTGTAAAATTCTTTTTTTGGGATATCTTTACCAGGTGTTGGTATGAGGGCACTGTTGGCCTCATAAAATGAGTTAGGGACTATTGTCTCTTCTTCAGTGTTTTGGAAAAGTTTGAGTAGGAGAGGTATTAGACCCTCTTTAAATGTTTGGTGGAGTTCACTAGTGAAACCATCTGGTTCCAAATTTTTGCTTTTTGGAAGGTTTTGGATGTGTGATTCAATTACCTTACAATTCTTTGTGATTCAGCCTAGGAAGGCTTTATTTTCCTAAGAACATGCCCTTTTGTTCTAGGTTATTGAATTTGGCATATTGATGGCATATAGTCCTTCATAGTGTTTTCTTGGGTGATCATTTGTATTTCTGTGGCATCCGTGATAACTTCCCCTCTCTCATTTCTGATTTTTTAAATTGTGTCTTTTTTCTTTTTATGTTATTGAGCTCTTGTCGCATTTATTTTTTCTTGTCTTTTTTACCTCCATTTCATTTAGTTCTGCTCTTTTTTTTTAACTATTTCCTTTCTTCTGCTGACTTTTGGTTTCATTTGTTCTTCTTTTTCTAGTTCTTTAGTGTAATGTGAGGTTTTTTTATCTGGGATTTTTCTTGTTTCTTGAGATAGGCCTGTAAGGATATAAATTTCCCCTTAAAACTGATTTTGCTGCATCCCAAATATTTTGGTAGGATGTATTTCATTCTCATTTGTTTTTATGTATCTTTTGATATCTCCTCTTACTTTTTTCTATGACCCAGTCATTCTTTAAAAGTATATTGTTTAATCTCCACATATTTGTGTTTTTTTCTGCTTTCTTTTTGCAGTTGATATCCAATTTCAAAGCTTTGTGATGAGAGAATATGTTTGGTATGATTTCAATCTTCTTAAATTTGCTGAGGCTAGTTTTATGGCACAATACATGGTCTAGTCGTAAGAATGTTCCCTGTATACTAGAAAAGAATGTACAGTCTGATATTCTAGGATGAAGTGCCTATCAATGTCAATTATGTCCATTTCATCTAATGTGTCATTTAGAGCTGATATGTCTTTGTTTAGTTTCTGTTTGGATGATCTATCTATAGCTGTCAATAATGTATTTAGGCCCCCTATTATAATTGTGTTCTGATCAATTTCTCTCTTTAGTTCTGTTAGTAGTTGCTTGGTATATTTTGGTGCTCCCTGGTGGGGGCATAAATATTGATGACTGTTATGTCTTCTTGTTATATAGTCTCCTTTATCATTATAAAATGTCCATCTTTGTCTCTTGTTACCTTTTTTATCCTGACGTCTGTTTCATTGATATCAGTATGGCTACACCTAATTTTCTCTGGGTAACATTTGCTTGGAGTGTCAATTTCCACCCTTTCACTTTGAATGTGTATTTGTCCTTGGAGCTGAGATGTGTCACATGGAGACAGCATATGGTTTGGTTTACTTTTTTGATGCAAACTGCTACTTTGTGCCTTTTTATTAGTGAGTTCAGTTCATTTACATTTACAGTGATTATTGATATATGAGGATATCCCATCATTCTATCATTGGCTTTCTGGTTGGACTGTGTCTCCATTGTTTCTTTGACTTTTTGTTTATGTCTATTATTTCAGTGTGGTGGTATTCTATGGTTTTCCCTTCTGTTTCTTCTTTTATTGTGTTATATATTTCAGTTTTGTTTTGGATTTCTCTTGAGTGGTTACCATTAAGATTATGTAAAAGAAAGTTTCATATTTAGAGTATTCCATTTTTTTCTCCATGCTTACTTTCTCCACTCGCATATTCCAGTTCCGGTCTTTACTCTCACCCCTTTTATGTTTTTGTTGTCACAAATTATCCTTATTTATGCTGGTTGAATAGCCTCCTTCAGTATTTCTTGTAGTGCAGGTCTTGTGTTAGAAAATTCCCTCAGCTTCTGTATCTCTGGAAAAGTCTTTATTCCTCCTTCATATCTAAAGGATATCTTTGCTGGATATATTATTCTTAGCTTACAATTTCTCTCGATAGTTTGAATATTTGAGTCCACTCTGTCCTGGCTTGTAGAGCCTGCTGAAAAATCTGATGGTAATCTAATGGGCTTTCCTCTGTAGGTTGACATCTTCTTTTCCCTGGCTGCCTTGAGAATTCTTTCTTTGTCATTAATTCATGACAGCTCAATACAAAGTGCCTTGTAGAAGTTCTATTTGGGTTGTGGTAATTAGGTGTTCTATTTGCTTCTTGGATTGGAGGATCCAGTTCTTTCCACAATTTTGGGAAGTTCTTGTTGACTGTTTGAATATACTCTCAGTTCCTTTCACCCTTTCTTCCCCCTCTGGTATGCCCATTATTGTTATATTGCTCTTTCTGATGGAGTCAGAAAGTTCTTTTAGATTTTTTTCATTTCTTTTACCTCTCAAGTCTCTCTTCTTCCATCTGTGTCATTCCCAGATTTCAATCTTTGATGTCACTGATTCTTTCCTCCATCTGGTCAGCTCTATTACCTAAGGTAGCTATTTCATTCTCCATGTTTTTTACTGTGTTCTTAACTCCAGAAATTCTGTTTTGGTTATTTTTTAAAATTTAAATCTCTTTCGTAAAATTTTCATTTTGTTCTTTGGTTGTGTTTCTGCATTGATTAAACTGCCTTTCTGTGTTTTCTTGCATCTCATTGAGGTTTTTCAGAACTGCGATCTTGAATTCTCTGTCATGAAGTTCATTTTCTCGAGACTTTTCATTTTCTTTCTGAGCTGCCTTGTTACCTTGGTTATTCATGACAATTAATGAATTGTTATTTTTCTTCCTAGGCATCTACAAGAGTGGGTTCTGTAAGAGGTTGATAGAAAGAGGTTTTTCTTTTTCCCCCCACTAGGTGTTGGTAGAATGTTTTATTTTGTCTCTGATTAGAGCCTTTTATTCTGTGTCACACTGTAGTGTCATATTTTCTCTGCACTATTCTGGCTTCTCCCACAATTGGAGAATTCCCTGGAAGGCAGGCTTCTCCTCTTGAACAGTTCACCTGGGTCACAGGGCACCACTTCCACGGGGGTTGTGGAAAACCTCTGAAGTTCCAAATCTCTTCCTGCACCAGATTCAGAGCCTATGTGTTTCAGGGGCTGTGTTTAGTCCTGCTGGGATCCACCCAAATAGGTGGGGACAGGGGTGGGGTGGGTTGTGAGAGGTGGCCCAGAACAATGGCGGTGACCGCCACCACAGCCAGACCTGCACCCAAGGCTCCCTCCCCTTCGCTGGAACTAGTTGGGCTGGGAGTCTGTGCCAGTGGGCCACAGTTCTCAGAACTGCAAATATTCTGTTTTTATCTGACAGTGCTAGTGTTCCACTTTTAGCACTGGGTCGGTGGGGGTGAGGTGAGCTTTGGGAGGTTAGGAGGGGTTAGGTAGTCTCAGTGCCTAAGCCTTCCATCCTCTGCTTGGCAGTGAGGGCTTAAGCCACCATTTTCACTCTTCTGCCCTCAGTCTTTGCTCCAAGGTCTCTGCCGTGAGCATTGAGTTCAGCCATGTTACATGCTGATCCTTCAGGCAGGGCTATGGGCCATAAGTGAAGCACTAGCAGTCCAAGTTCTTCCATCTCTGGGGGTTGTGGTAGCTCCAGAATGCAGGGAGCTCAAAGCTCCAAGCTAGGTGTGTCCTGTGCCCAGGCCTCCCTCCTTTCTGCCCTTCCCACTTCCCTCCTCCCCTGCTCGCCCAATTTGCCCACCTTTAGATGATTTCTGTTGCACACCTCTTTGTCTTGGTTGTCTGCTGTGTAGGGAGTTTTGTGGAGTTACAGTTGTTCACTTTGTTGTAAATTCCAGGGAAGATCTCAAGAGGTTCACCTTATGCCGCCTTTTTTTATGATGTCACTATTTTTTTTATTTGATGTTTTCTGCTCACTTGTCTTCTAAATTGCTGATTTGATTCACTGCTTTATGTAATCTGCTGTTGATTCGTTCTAGTGTAATCTTCATTTCAGTTTTTATATTCTTTACTTCTAACTGGTTCTTTTTTAGTGTTTCTATGTCCCTCTTTATGCTTACTATCTCTTAGTTGAAGCTCTCATTAAGTTCTTTAAGCATTCTTATAAACAGTGTATTAAACTCTGTCTATGGTAGGTTGATTGACCCCAGTTTTATCTGGAGGTTTCTGCTGTTCTTTTATTTGGCACATGATTTTTTTGTTTCCTCATTCTGGTTGCTGCTCTGTTTGCTTCTATGTCTTATGTCTCTCAGTCTTTGCTGGGTGGCCTTATGTAGTGTGTGTCCTGTGTGGTACAATGGTGCAGTCTCCCTGCTCTCCTGTGTGTGTGTTCCAACAGTGTCTCTTCAGTGTGTGTGTGTGTTCTCCTGTTGTAGTTGAGCCTTGAGTGCTTTTGGTGCATCAGTGAGTGAGACTGACTCAAAGGCTGACTGATGGTGAAGATTGTCTGTGCCCACGGTGTATGAACTGCTGTGTGGAGGCTGACCCCTTAGAGAAGAATTTGCCCCCAGGCTGTTCTGCCTGTTGAGACCTGCTTTGTGGTGTGCTGCTTATGGGGCTAATCAGGCCGTGCTCTGAAACTGGCTTCTGGGTATGTTGTTTCTGGTGTCTCTTGCAAGGGGCTCCCATGCAGGCAATTTTCTGCCTTGCCTGTTACCAGCCTGTGGCTACCTGGTCAGAGCCATAAAACCGTATGCGGTTGGCTGCTGCCTGTGCTGGATCTGGAGGCTTGTGGGTGTGGCCTCCCTGAACTGAGGCTGGCTGCCTCCCATTGGGGGCCTGAGGCTGTTTAGCAAATGGCCCAGGCTCTCCTAGGCATATTGTCTCCTGCAAGCTGCCCCTAAGGCCCAGCTGTTGAAAGAGTTTCCTTAGGTGCATGGGACAGCCTGGCTGACCTGGTGTTAAACATGCCCTCACCGATGCAGCACTAGCTGGATGAGGTGGAGTCCCAGGGAGTCACAAAACGTGGCCAGTGGTTTTTACAAAGTTAATGCAGATTCAGTTCTTAAGCCAGTCCTAGCCTGTGACAATTTTGCACAGGACCCCAAGAACACCACAGCCATCCACCACTTGCCTCAGGCTCAGGAATTTCGGAGAGCTGCCCGAGTGGCTGCAGCACAGGTTTTGTGTCACTGTCCACCACCAAATTCTACCTTGGCCATCAGGGACTATCCACTGCTGTAAAAGCCCTCCACAGCTTGTGGGGGTGGGACCATCCACCTAGGCACCCAGAGTGCCCCTGGCAATGCAGCTCTAGGTGGGCAGCACACGGTTCCAGGGAGCTAAGGCATGTGATCAGTGGTTTGTGCAAAGTCAATGCAGTCTTGGTTCTCACATTGGTGCTGGGCCCACAATCACTGTGCAAAAATGACTCAAGAACACCATGGCCAGCCACCACTTGTTTCAGCCCCGTGGGTTCCTGAGAGCTGCCCAAGAGACACTGTGGTACAGATCCTGGATTACTGTCCAGCAGCAAACATTTCCTGGGTCACCCTGGGCCATCCACCTACTGAAAACAGGCATCCACAGCCTGTGGAGTGGGGCCAGAAGCCCAGCAATCAAGTTTCCTGAGTGATGTACCACCAGCTGTGTAGTGTACAGGCATCATCAAGGCAATGTGCCTATGCTGGATTCCACCAGGCCAATATGTTCCCACAATTGGCCTTTTGGGGGAGAACTTAACACTGAAAATACGGCACTTTCCTGTAGGCCACACATGAGTCAGGCTCCACATAAGACAACAATGGTTCCTGTCCCTCCAGCTCCCATGCTGGAGCAACACAACTCAGTTCTTCCCTGCCCGCCCCTGGGTCTCCCAAGCTGCTGCCTCTACACCATAGACCAGGTGAGTGCCCACAGACAAGTGAGTCATGTGCCAGCTCTATAAGAGAGTGTCTGGGTTTCCAGCCACCCTCCACCCCACTTGGAAGGGCAGACAGAATCCTCACTGGTTTTTACTGCCAGATGCCATGGTAACTCCTGTTCATGGCACAGGACCCTGGGGCTGGGTAGCCAGGTGTGGGTCTGGACCCCTCTTTCTTTAGGTGGGACCTCTGCCACCAAGGTGTTACTCCTGGCATTCACCCACTTTCTGTGGGTTTGGGGTCAGACTCTTTCATGTCTCTGCTCCTCCCACCAATCTCAATGTGGCTCTTCTTTATATTCTTAGTTGTAGGGATTCTGTTCTACTAGTGTTCAGATGATTCTTGAGGTTGATTACTATATAACTTATTTGTAATTTTGTTGTGATTCTGGGATGCAGTAGGCATTGCACTTACCTAATCCACCATCCTTGATGTCTCCTATGCAGGCCTTTTAAGAGGACAGCTGGGTTCCCAGCTACCCATCTCACTGGGATGGACAGACAGAGTTCTTGCTGATTTTCACTGCCAGATGTTGTGGGTGACTCCTCTTCCTGGCCCAGAACCCCTTAGCTCTGAAGCCCAGTGGTGTGGAGCTGGCTGGGACCTCACCCTCTTCACTGGGGAACTTCACTGCCGTGGAGTCCTTCCCAGTGTTCAAACACTACCTATGGGTTTGGTTTGGGGTCAGCCCATTTCATATTTCTGCCCCTCCTACCAATCTCAGTGTGGCCTCTTCTCTATATCCTTTGTTATAGGGGTTCTGTTTAGCTAGTCTTCAGATGATTTTTGAGGTTAGTTGTTCTATAATTTATTTGTAATTTTGATGTGATCCTGGGAGGCAGTGGGCAATCTGCCATCTTGGACCTTCTTCTCCTGTGGTTCTTTAATTTGCCATGTTGTCATACCAATTTTATTAATTCAAAAGATATTTACTGAACACTTAACTAAGTACCAGGCTCTAATCTATATGCTGCACAATGAATAAGACCATGATTTTACCGTGATGGATCATGCATTCTAGCTGAAAAGGCAGAAAATAGACATGTAGACAAATAAATAGGATAAATGCCATGGAGAAAAAAAAGAGGAAAATAAAACAGAAAGATTATGGAGTACAGAGGATGATGCCACTTCAGCCAGGAGGTCAGGGAAATTCCATTGAGTAGGTGACATTTGAACTCAGCTCAGTGTAAGCAAAGATTCTGGGATTCAGCACTCCAAGTAGGAGAGAGAAGCACAGAAGCCCTGTGGTGGGAATAAGCTGGTCATGTTCTAGAGATGGAAAGAAGTCAGTGGCACTAAGTGTGATGAAGGAAGGTGTAACCTTGTGATGCTTTTGGGTGCATGTAACCATAACCCAAACTCAGATTGACTCACACAATAAAAAATGTACTATATACAACTTTAGAAAGTAGTATATAACTTGAAATGGGTGGGCTCTGGAGTTGTGTGATTGAGAGCCAGACACATCATCAAGAATCCAGAACCTTTCCATCTTTCCGCATTGTGTTTCTCTCTGTGGTGATTTCTTTGTTATGAGATAAGAAGCAAGATAAATGCCACAGCTCCTAGGGGTCAAATACAAGCATGAAATTATTTAGAGGTAAAAGAGAGAACTTCTTTTTTTGGTACACCTCTCCTGCAGAAAATTTATCTCAAAACCCCAGCACACTTTACTATAAGTTTCACTTGTTATATGCTATGGCCTACATAATTGTGTCCTCCAGATTCATATGTTGAAATCCTAATGCCAAGTATGATGGTATTAGAGTGTGGGGACATTTAGGAAGTGATTGGGTCATGAGGGCAGAGCCCTCTTTAATCAGATTACTGCTCTTATAAAAGAGATATCCCGGTAGGGAGATCAAAATGGCAGCATGAGGTGAGCCTCTGGAAATCTCCCCTGGAATTTACAACAGATTGAACACCTATAACTCCACAAAGGACTCCTGCACAGCAGACAGGCAAGACAAAGAGGCTCACTACTGAATTCACCTAAAGGTGGGCAAATTGCGTGAGCAGGCGAGGAGGGAAGGGAGAAGTGCGGAGACAGGGCTGCCCGGGCACAGGACCCAGATCGAGTTCAGTGCTCCAAGCTCGCTGCATCCCGGAACTACCGCGGCTGTGGGAGAGGGAAGAAGTCGGACTGCTAGGGCTCTGCTTATGGCCCACAGGGCTGAGGGAATAGCATATAACATGGCTGAACCCAACGTCTACGGAAGATACCTTGGAGCAAAGACTGAGGGAAGAAGGCTGAAAACGGTGGTTTAACCCCTCATTGCCACAAAGAACGGAAGCCTTAGGCACTGAGACTAGCGCCCTCTCCCTACCTTCGCAGAGCTCATCCGGCACCCAGTTGTCCAGTGCTAGAAGCAGAAGAGTAGCAGTGTCACATCAAAAGAACACAATATTTGCAGTTCTGAGATCTGTGGTCCGCAGACATGGACTCATAGCACAACTAGTTCCGGCAAAGGGGAGGGAGCTGTGGAAACAGGACTGGCTGTGGTGGTGGCTGCTGCCATTGCTCTGGGCCACCTCTCACAACCCACCCCGCCCCTATCCCCCCTATCTGGGTGGAACCCTGCGGGAGTAAACAGAACTGCTGAAACATAGGCTCTGAATCTGGTGCAGGAAGAGGTTTGGAACTTGAAAACCTCTCCGCATCCCCACACGGACACGGCGCCCTATGACCCAGGTGAACTGTTAACAGAGGAGAAGCCTGCCTTCCAGGGAATCCCCCCATTGTGTGAGAAGATGGAATAGTGCAGAGAAAATATAACACTACAGGGTGAGAGACAGAAAAGGCTGTAGTAGGAGAGAAAATAAAACATTCTACCAACGAGTACTGAAAACAAAAGAAAGACTTCTTTCTATCAACCTGTTGCAGAACCCACTCCTGTAGGATCTAGGAAGAGATATAATAAATCATTAATTGCCATGAATAACCAAGGCGACAAAGAAAGCTCAGAAAGAAAGTGAAAAGTCTCCAGAAAATCAACTTAATGATATGGAAATATGTGACTTAAATGACAGAGAATTCAAGATTGCAGTTCTGAAAAAACTCAATGAGATGCAAGAAAACACAGAAAGGTGGAGCTAAAGGTGGAGTTAGCTCCATGATCCTAACTCCGAAGGCTGCCAGTTCGATTCCCACATGGGCCAGTGGGCTCTAAACCACAAGGCTGCAGGTTCAATTCCTCGAGTCCTGCAAGGGATAGTGAGCTCCACCTCCTGCAACTAAGATTGAACACAGCACCTTGAACTGAGCTGCCTCCAAGATGTCTCAGTTGGTTGGAGCGTGGGCTCTCAACCACAAGGTTGCCAGTTTGATTTCTCAACTCCCACAAGATATGATGGGCAGTGCCCTCTGCAACTAAGATTGAACACGGCACCTTGAGCTGAGCTGCCTCTGAGCTCCCGGATGGCTCAGTTGGTTGGAGTGTGTCCTTATCAACCACAATGTTGCTGATTTGACTCCCGAAAGGGATGGTTGGCTGTGCCCCCTGCAATTAGCAATGGCAACTGGAACTGGAGCTGAGCTGCACCCTCCAAAACTAAGATTGAAAGGACAACAACTTGAAGCTGAATGGCACCCTCCACAACTAAGATGGAAAGGACAACAACTTGACTTGGAAAAAAGTCCTGGAAGTACATACTGTTTCCCAATAAAGTCTTGTTCCCCTTCGCGAATAAAATCTTAAAAAGAAGAAAAGAAAAGAAAACACAGAAAGGCAGTTTAATGAACTCAGAAATACAATCAAAGAACAACATGAACATTTTGCCAAAGAGATTGAAATTTTAAAAAAGAACCAAATAGAATTTCTGGAGATTAAGAACTATATAGAAGAAATTAAGAATGAAATAATCAGCTTAGGTAGTAGAGTTGAACAGATGGAGGAAAAAATGAGTGGCATCGAAGATAGAAACCTGGAAATGACTCAACGGAAGAAGAAAAAGACTTGAGACTTAAAAGAAATGAAAGAACTCTATAAGAACTTTTTCACTGCAAGAGAAAGAGCAACATGAGAAAAATGGGCATACCAGAAGGAGAAGAAAGACAGAGGGAACAGAGAGTATATTCAAATAAATAGCCAATGAGAACTTCCCACACTTGTGGAAAGAACCGGATCCTGGAATCCAAAAAGCAAATAGAACACCTAATTACCTGAACCCCAACAGGCCTTCTCTAAAGCACATTGTATTGAAGCTGTCAAAAATCAATGACAAAGAAAAAATCCTCAAGGCAGCCAGGGAAAAGAAGACAGTAACTTACAAAAGAAAGCCCATTAGATTATCATCAGATTTTTCAGCAGAAACTCTACAAGCCAGGAGGGAGTGGAACCAAATATTCAAAGTATTGAAAGAGAGAAACTATGAGCCAAGAGTAATATACCCAGCAAAGATATCCTTTAGATATGAAGGAGGAATGAAGACCTTTCCAGATATATAGAAGCTGAGGAAATTTTCTGATACATGACCTGCACTACAAGAAATACTAAAGGAGGCTATTCGACCACCATCAACAGGGACAATTTGTGACAACCAAAACATAAAAAGGGGGGCAGCAAAGGCCTGAACCAGAATATGGGAATGGAGAAAGTCAGCATACTGAAGAAAATAGAATATTCTAAATATCAAACTTTATTTTACATAATCTTAATGGTAACCATTCAAAAAAAAATCAAGAACTGAAATATATACTGTAATAAAAGATGAAACAGAGGGAAAAATCATAGAATACCACCTAACAGAAAAAAAAGACAACAACAAAATGTCAAAGAAACAATGGAGACACAGTCTTACCAGAAAACTAAAGCTAGAATGATAGGAAATCCTCACATATCAATAATCAATGTAAATGTAAATGGACTGAACTCACCAATAAAAAGACACAGAGTGACAGATTGGATCAAACAACTAAACCCAACCACATGCTGCCTGCAAGAGACACATCTCATCTACAAGGACAAGGATAGACTCAAAGTGAAAGGGTGGAAATTGACACTCCAAGCAAATGGTATCCAGAGAAAATCAGGTGTAACCATACTGATATCAGATGAAACAGACTCCAGGGTGAATAAGGTAACAAGAGACTAAGATAGACATTTCATAATGGAATCAGAAAGACATACAACAAGAAGACATAACAGTCATCAATATTTATGCCCCTAATCAGGGAGCACTGATATATCAAGCAACTACAAACAGAACTAAAGGGAGAAATTGACCAAAACACAACGATACTAGGGGACTTAAATACATCATTGCCAGCTATGGATAGATCATCCAAACAGAAAGTAAATAACGAAACAGCAGCAATAAATGACACATTAGATGAAATGGACATAATTTACATTTATAGAGCACTTCATCCTAAAACATCAGACTATACATTTTTTCTAGTGTACATGGAACAGTCTCAAGGATAGACCATATATTGGGACATAGCCTCAGCAAATTTAAGAAGACTGAAATCATACCAAGCATATTCTCTCTCTCTCTCTCTTTTTTCTTTTTTTAAAGATTTTATTGGGGAAGGGGAACATGACTTTAATGGGAGAACAGTGTGTACTTCCAGGACTTTTTCCCAAGTCAAGTTGTTGTCCTTTCAGTCTTAGTTGTGGAGGGTGCAGCTCAGCTCCCGGTCCAGTTGCCGTTGCTAGTTGCAGGGGGTGCAGCCCACCATTTCTTGAGGGAGTCGAACCGGCAACCATGTGGTTGAGAGGACTCATTCCAACCAACTGAACCATCCAGGAGTTCAGTGGCAGCTCAGCTCAAGGTGCCGTGTTCAATCTTAGTTGCAGGGGGCGGAGCCCACCATCCATTGCGGGACTCAAGGAATTGAACTAGCAACCTTGTGGTTGAGAGCCCACTGGCCCATGTGGGAATTGAACTGGCAGCCTTCGGAGTTAGGAGCATGGAGCTCTAACCGCCTGAGCCACGGGGCCGGCCCCCAAGCATATTCTCTTATCACAGAGCTTTGAAATTGGATGTCAACTGCGAAAAGATAGGAGGAAAAACCACAAATATGTGGAGGTTAAACAACATGCTCTTAAAGAAAAACTGGGTCAAAGAAGATATAAGAGAACAGATAAAAAGGTACATAGGAACAAATGAGAATGAAAATATATCCTACCAAAATTTTTGGGATGCAGCTAAAACAGTTTTAAGAGGGAAATTTATATCATTACAGGCTTATCTCAAAAAAGAAGAAAAATCCCCCCAAAATAACCTCACGTTACACCTTAAAGAACTAGAAAAAGAACAAATGAAACCCAAATTCAACAGAAGAAAGGAAATAATAAAAATCAAGCAGAACTAAATGAAATAGAGAACAAAAAGACAATAGAAAAAATTAATGTGACAAAGAGCTGGTTCTTTGAAAAGATTAACAAAATTGACAAACACTTGGCTAGGCTCACTAAGATAAAAAGAGAGAAGACACTAATTAACAAAATCAGAAATGAAAAAAGGGAAGTTATCACGGATGCCACAGAAATACAAAGGACCATTCAAGAATACTATGAAGGATTACATGCCACCAAATTCAACAACCTAGAAGAAATGGACAAGTTCTTAGAAACATATTGCCTGCCTGGGCTGAAACATGAAGAATTGGAAAATCTAAACAGACTGATGACCAGTAACGAAACTGAATCAGTCATCCAAAACCTTCCCAAAAGCAAAGTCTGGAACCAAATGGCTTCACTAGTGAATTCTACCAAACCTTCAAAGAGGATCTAATACCAATCCTGCTCAAACTCTTCTAAAAATTGAAGAAGAGACAGTACTCCCTAAACACTTTATCAGGCCAACATTACCCTGATACCAAAACCTGGAAGGACAACACAAAAAAAGGAAGTTACAGACCAGTATCTCTGATGAGTAGAGATGCAAAAGTCCTAAGTAAAATTCTAGCAAATTGAATGCAACGATGCATTAAAAAGATTATTCATTACAACCAAGCGGGATTCATCCCAGTGGCACATGGATGGTTCAACATCCACAAATCCATCAATGTGATACATCACATAAACAAAGTAAAATAAAAAATCATATGAATACATCAATTGATGTAAAAAAAGCATTTGACAAGATACAACATGCATTTATGATTAAAATACTTAATGAGATAGGTATAGAAGGAAAATACCTTAACATAATAAAGGCCATATATGACAAAACCACAGCTAGTCTCATAATTAATGGTGAAAAACTGAAGCCCTTTGCTCTACGTTCAGGAACACGACAGGGCTGTCCCCTATCGCCTCTGCTTTTCAACATAGTGTTGGAAGTCCTTGCCAGAGCAATCAGGCAAGAAAAAGAAATAAAAGTCATCAAAATTGGGAATGAAGAAGTTAAATTGTCACTCTTTGCAGATGACATGATGCTATATATAGAAAACCCTAAAGACTCCACCAAAAAGCTATTGGAAAAAATCAACAAATACAGTAAAGTTGCTGGCTACAAAATCAACGCACAAAAGTCCATTGCCTTCCTATGTTACTAACAATGAAATCTCAAAAAAGAAATGAAGAAAACCCAAACGATTCCTTTTGAACTATAGCAAAAAGAATAAAATACCTAGGAATAACTTAACCAAGGATGTGAAAGACTTATATGCTGAAAAGTACAAGACATTTTTAAAAGAAATTGAAGAAGACACAAAGAAATGGAAAGACATTCCGTGCTCATGTAATGGAAGATTCAACATATTTAAAATGGCCATATTACCCAAAGCAATATACAGATTTATTGCAATCGCCATCAAAATCCCAATGGCATTTTTAAAAGAAATAGTACAAAAAATCATCAGATTTGTTCGGAACCAGAAAAGACCCTGAGTAGCCAAAGCAATCTTAAATAAAAAGAACAGTGCTGGAGGTATCACACTCCCTGACTTCAGCTTGTGCTACAGGGCAACAATAATCAAAACAGCATGGTACTGGCAGAAAAACAGACACATAGACCAATTGAATAGAATTGAGAACCCGGGAATAAACCCACATAAATATGGGCAGATAATTTTTGACAAAGAAGCAAAAAACATACAATGGAGAAAAGACAGCCTCTTCAATAACTGTTGCTGGCAGAATGGGAAAGCCACGTTCAAAAGAATGAAACTGGACTGCTATCTGTCACCATGTACCAAAATTAATTCAAAATGGATCAAAGACTTAAGCATGAGACCTGAAACAATAAACTGCACAGAAGAAAACATAGGTACTAAACTTATGGACATTGGGTTCAAAGAGCATTTCATGAATTTGACTACAGGCAAGGGAAGTAAAAGCTAAAATAAATGAATGGGACTACATCAAACTTAAAAGCTTCTGTACAGCAGAAGAAACCATCGACAAAATAGAGGCAACCAACTGAATGATAGAAGGTTTTTGCAAACAATGCCTCTGATAAGGGGCTAATATCCAAAATATACAAGGAACTCTTGCAACTCAACAACAAAGAAACAAACAACCCAATTGGAAAATGGGCAGAGGAGCTGAATAGACATTTCTCCAAAGAGGACATACAAATGGCAAATAGACATATGAAAAAATGCTCAACATCACTAATCATCAGAGAAATGCAAATAAAAGCCACAATGAGATATCACCTCACCCCAGTCAGAATGGCTATCATCAACAAGACAAATAGTAACAAGTGTTGGAGAAGCTGTGGAGAAAAAGGAACCCTCATACACTGTTGGTGGGAATGCAGACTGGTGCAGCCTTTATGGAAGGTAGAGTGGAGGTTCCTCAAAAAATTATGCATAGAATTACCATATGACCCAGCAACCCCTCTCCTGGGTATCTACCCAGAGAATCTGAAAGCATTTATACATAAAGACACATGTGCTCCAATGTTCATTGCAGCTTTATTTACAGTGGGCAAGACATGGAAACAACCAAAATGTCCTTCGATAGATGAATGGATAAAGAAGTTGTTATATATATACACAATGGAATATTATTCGGCAGTAAGAAAACATGATATAGGAACATTTGTGACGACATGGATGGATCTTGAGAGAGTAATGCTAAGTGAAATAAGTCAGACAGAAAAAGCAGAGAACCATATGATTTCACTGATATGTGGTATATAAACCAGAAACAACAAAAGAACAAGTCAAACAAATGAGAAACAAAAACTCATAGACACACACAAGAGTTTAGTGGCTACCAAAGGGTAAGGGGGGAGCCGGGTGGGAGATGAGGGTAAGGGGATCAAATATATGGTGATGGAAGGAGAACTGACTCTGGGTGGTGAACACACAATTGGATTCATAGATGATGTAATACAGAATTGTACACCTGAATCTATGTAACTTTATTAACAATTGTCACCCCAATAAGCTTTAATTAAAAAAAAAGATTTTACTAATTAAAAAAAAAAGTTATCGCACAGAAATCTCTCATGCATTCTGCCATGTGAGGATACAATGAGAGGTCTGTGACCTGGAAGAAAGCCCTCATCTGACCATGCTGAGATCTATATTTCAGACTTCCAGCTTCCAAACTGTGAGAAATAAATTTCTCCTGTGTATAAGGCACCCAGTCTGTGGTATTTTGTTATAGCAGCCCTACCAGATGATGACAGTATACCAGGCTGTGTTCTCGCTAACCTAGAAATAAAAGGCCTTTCTTTTTTCTTTTCTTTTTTTTTTTTAATTAAATTTATTGGGGTGACAATTGTTAGTAAAATTACATAGATTTCAGGTGAACAATTCTGTATTACATCATCTATAAATCCCATTGTGTGTTCACCACCCAGAGTCAGTTCTCCTTCCATCACCATATATTCGATCCCCCTTACCCTCATCTCCCACCCCCCACCCCCCGCCCCCTTTACCCTCTGGCAACCACTAAACTATTGTCTGTGTCTATGAGTTTCTGTTTCTCATTTGTTTGTCTTGTTCTTTTGTTGTTTTTGGTTTATATACCACATATCAGTGAAATCACATGGTTCTCTGCTTTTTCTGTCTGACTTGTTTCGCTCAGCATTACTCTCTCAAGATCCATCCATGTTGTCACAAATGTTCCTATATCATCTTTTCTTACTGCCGAATAGTATTCCATTGTGTATATATACCACAACTTCTTTATCCATTCATCTATCGAAGGACATTTTGGTTGTTTCCATGTCTTGGCCACCGTAAACAAAGCTGCAATGAACATTGGAGCACACGTGTCTTTATCTCTAAATGTTTTCAGATTTTTTGGGTAGATACCCAGAAAAGGGATTGCTGGGTCATATGGCAATTCTATTCGTAATCCTTTGAGAAACCTCCACACTGCCTTCCATAATGGCTGTACCAGTCTGCATTCCCACCAACAGTGTATGAGGGTTCCTTTTTCTCCACAGCCTCTCCAACATTTGTTATTATTTGTCTTGTTGATGATAGCCATTCTGACTGGGGTGAGGTGATATCTCATTGTGGTCTTGATTTGCATTTCTCTGATGATTAGTGATGTTGAGCATTTTTTCATATGTCTATTTGCCATTTGTATGTCCTCTTTGGAGAAATGTCTCTTCAAGTCCTCTGCCCATTTTTCAATTGGGTTGTTTGTTTTTTTGTTGTTGAGTTGCATGAGTTCCTTGTATATTCTGGATACTAGCCCCTTATCGGAGGCACTGTTTGCAAAAATCTTCTCCCATTCAGTTGGTGGCCTCTTTATTTTGGCAATGGTTTCTTTTGCTGTGCAGAAGCTTTTAAGTTTCATATAGTCCCATTCGTTTATTTTAGCTTTTACTTCCATTGCCTTTGGAGTCAAGTTCATAAAATGCTCTTTGAACCCAAGGTCCATAAGTTTAGTACCTATGTTTTCTTCTATGCAGTTTATTGTGTCAGGTCTTATGCTTAAGTCTTTGATCCATTTTGAATTAACTTTGGTACATGGTGACAAATAGCAGTCCAGTTTCATTCTTTTGCACGTGGCTATCCAATTCTCCCAGCACCATTTATTGAAGAGGCTGTCTTTACTCCATTGTATGTTTTTAGCTTCTTTGTCAAAAATTATCTGTCCATATTTATGTGGTTTTATTTCTGGGTTCTCAATTCTATTCCATTGGTCTATGTGTCTGTTTTTCTGCCAATACCATGCTGTTTTGATTATTGTAGCCCTGTAGTACAAGCCAAAGTCAGGAAGTGTGATACCTCCATTATTGTTCTTTTTCCTTAAGATTGCTTTGGCTATTCGGGGTCTTTTGTGGTTCCAAACAAATCTGATGATTTTTTGTTCTATTTCTTTAAAATATGCCATTGGGATTTTGATGGGGATTGCATTGAATCTGTATATTGCTTTGGGTAATATGGCCATTTTAACTATGTTGATTCTTCCAATCCATGAGCACGGAATGTCTTTCCATTTCTTTGTGTCTTCTTCAATTTCTTTCAAAAATGTCTTATAGTTTTCAGCATATAGGTCTTTCACATCCTTGGTTAAGTTTATTCCTAGGTATTTTATTCTTTTTGCTGCAATTGCAAAAGGAATTGTTTTTTGTATTTCTTTTTCTGAGATTTCATTGTTAGTATATAGGAAGGCAATGGACTTTTGTGCGTTGATTTTGTAGCCAGCAACTTTACTGTATTCGTTGATTGTTTCTAATAGCTTTTTGGTGGAGTCTTTAGGGTTTTCTATATATAGCATCATGTCATCTGCAAAGAGTGATAATTTAACTTCTTCATTCCCCATTTGGATGCCTTTTATTTCTTTCTCTTGCCTGATTGCTCTGGCAAGGACTTCCAACACGATGTTGAAAAGCAGAGGTGATAGGGGACATCCCTGTCGTGTTCCTGAACGTAGAGCAAAGGGCTTCAGAGTTTCTCCATTAATTATGATATTAGCAGAGGGTTTGTCATATATGGCCTTTATTATGTTAAGGTATTTTCCTTCTATACCCATTTTATTAAGTGTTTTAATCATAAATGGATGTTGTGTCTTGTCAAATGCTTTTTCTGCATCAATTGATATAATCATATGATTTTTGTCCTTTATTTTGTTTATGTGATGTATCACATTGATGGATTTGCGGATGTTGAAACATCCTTGTGCCCCGGGGATGAACCCCACTTGGTCGTGATGAATAATCTTTTTAATGCATTGTTGTATTCGATTTGCTAGAATTTTATTTAGGATTTTTGCATCGGTATTCATCAGAGATATTGGTCTGTAGTTTTCTTTTTTTGTGCTGTCCTTACCAGGTTTTGGTATCAGGGTAATGTTGGCCTCATAGAATGAGTTAGGGAGTACTGTCTCTTCTTCAATTTTTTTGGAAGAGTTTGTGCAGAATTGGTATTAGATCCTCTTTGAAGGTTTGGTAGAATTCACTAGTGAAGCCATCTGGTCCTGGACTTTTGCTTTTGGGAAGGTTTTGGATGACTGATTCAATTTCGTTACTGGTGATCGGTCTGTTTAGATTTTCCAGTTCTTCATGGTTCAGCCTTGGAAGGCTATATGTTTCTAAGAACTTGTCCATTTCTTCTAGGTTGTTGAATTTGGTGGCATATAGTCCTTCATAGTATTCTTGGATGATCCTTTGTATTTCTGTGGTGTCCGTGATAACTTCCCCTTTTACGTTTCTGATTTTGTTAATCAGTGTCTTCTCTCTTTTTATCTTAGTAAGTCTAGCCAAGGGTTTGTCAATTTTGTTAATCTTTTCAAAGAACCAGCTCTTTGTCATATTAATTTTTTCTATTGTCTTTTTGTTCTCTATTTCATTTAGTTCTGCTCTAATTTTTGTTATTTCCTATAAAAGGCCTTTCAAAGTGAGAGGCAACAAACGTTTATTTGAGATCCATAATGGCTATTTGGGATGAACTGACTCAAGCAGTAGCCCAAATAGTGTTCTGATTAGGAGACAAAGGCAATAGGTATTTATGAAAAAGGGAATGGGAACAATTACATCAATAGAAGGAAGGTATTTCTATTGGTGCAGATAACACAACATAGTGATATTAATTCTAGACAGTGTTTTTAATTTTCAGTCCAGTAGTTATAATAACTGCTTTCTTGTTATCTTTGAAGTTCTTTGAGAAACAAGGTGAACTAGTTCTAAATTCTAATGAAAATAACCAGTCCTAAGGTTATTTTGCCCTGCTTTAACATTCCAAGGATTTGAGACATAAGGCATGCAAGGCAGTTCCTCTGGTAGCTCCAGCTCCAGCTCCATTTTAAAGTGGCTCCATTCATATTATTTACATGCTCCTTCTTGAGCCAGCAGGAAGGGAAATTGGCATGCACCAGTACCTGTGTGAACTAGATATTTGGTTGGCAACCACAATGCTCATGGTAGGAAATGAGATTGGCGTGGTAGACGAGGTGTGGCTTGCATGGGAGCGTAAATATTTTGCTAATTTCAATGTAAAGCATTTGGAAGTTTGAATAGATAATTCAACACTTTCACTGTGGTATGGAGGGTGGACAGAGGTGAGAGTGGGCATGAAATCCCTTTAGTTTAGGCATAGGAAGATGGTGCAGTAGTCTAGAGAAGAGAGGAATATGTAGGTTAGGATGGAACAAAAGATGTGAAAAGGTATTCTATTTAAGATATTTTTCAGGTGGAGTACATAGGACTTGCTCATGTGGGAGTCGTGGGGTGAGGAAAGGCAAGAACCAAAAAACCTCCCAGAGTTCTGGCCTGAGCACCCGGGTAGTGGTGATCACTGAGATGTGGGACACCGGCAGATGGCAGGGTTTGAGGGACAGAGGGGTAGTTCAGTTTTTAACTGGTTTAGTTCAAAATGCCTATTAAGCATTATCCAAGAAGTATCAGGAGGATGCTTCCAGATTTGTGTAGGAGCTCAGCTGAGGGATGGGGATGAAGAGGTTGGTTAACAGCATGTATAGCCCTAACGGTGGGTGAGGTCAGCTGGAAAAAGGGGAAGGCTGGGGACAGGGAAAGGCTGAAAACCAAAACCGCCTTGGGGAACTCAAAAAATTGGAGGTTAGGAAGAGGGATAGAGCACTGCAAAATATATACAAAAGAAGAAACCAGGGGAGAATCAGAGAAAAACAGTCTTTCAAGAAGCGAACAGTTATTAATGGTTTCAAATACTACTGAAATAACAAGTTTTATAAAACAAATAATAAGCCATAGCATTGAGAATTTTTAGGTTACAGGTGACCTTAAAAAGCCTTTTCATGAAGAGATAGAAACAAAATTCTTATTAAAGAGCATGGGGAGAAAACTGGAAGTGAAATGCTATATGAAATTTTTATCAGTCAAGGTTTGATCAAGGAAGCAGCACCACTACATGTGATGTGGAAGAACAGATTCATTGTAGGAAGCACCTTGCACTTTGGGAGAGAAGTTGGGAAGTGAAGGTCTGGAGTGTCTTGGAAGATGAGAGAAAACTCACTACAGGCCAAGGAAGGGAGTTAGCTGTTGAGATGTCTGGATGGCTGTTGTCTCTGGGTCTAGTAATGGCGCAGCAGTTAGGAAAAATGTTCCATTTATTAGAGTTTCCACCTCCCCTCCCTCTTTGCTTGATTGTTTTCTAATCATCCTTTAAAATTCCACTCAGACATTGCTTCCCTCAAAAGCCTTTGGATCTGTCCTGTGCTCTTCTGTCTGGCTGTGTTGACCTGATGTCATGTGCTTACCTCTGTCATAACTCCTATCCCGTGGGCATCCCTTGACATAGCTCTAGGCAATTAGTATGTGTCCCCAAATGTTTGCACAATTGACTTGATCCCTGTTTCTCCTGAGAGCATGAACTTCTTGAGGGCAAGAACTGTGCTCACTCTATAAATACACAAGCATGCTGACTGAATACATGGATTAGATGAGTGAATAGGACCAACAGTCTGAATAACTGTCTAAGGGTTCTGAAATTTGTGTGTTATGTATTTATTATCCATTACTTTTTTTTCACTTATGCTAAATCATCCCCTTGATGTTCACAGTATGCCCCTCTTCCCAGAAATTCTGGGACTTGTGAACATGTTCACATTTGGTTCCTATTACCCTTTTTGGTATTACATATTTTGATCATTTGTGCTCTGTCATGTCATCATTTTCCCAAATTATTCTCATATGAAGGTTCCTCCCAACACTTTAATTTACCTCTTTGGGATATTTCTAGTTTCGCTATGCCATTCTTAATGTGCAGTAATATGAAATGATATGACATTAGAGATGCAAATGTATGATAATGTTATACAAGCTTGAGATTTTGCTTTGGGTAAATTATGGAGAGACTTGTGAAAGAAATAACTTATAAATTAATTATGCTAAGTTTATGTATTTAACTAAAGCAAACTGCTTAATGTTGCTCTAACCCTGCAGGGAGCAGACATGCATCCTCAGGCTCCAAATAGGAACAACTTCTCTGCTAGTCTAAGATTCCCTGAAGATTCCTTTTTGCACCCGAAGTTTCCTAACTTCATGGAGGAAACAAAGACCTTTTCTATGATCCTGAAGTGACATTTTGGCCAAGCAAAGACAAAGGGACATTTAAATAAAGTCTCCAAACATTTACTTAGCCTCAAAATTGCTTTTCCAAATATGCTCATTGTGCAATACTGAAGATCTTCAAATGTATTTCTGTAACTGGCTCCAATATGCCTTATGTTGTAACTTTTCTTTTTGTCAGGGGGAGGGAGTTGGAAAGGAATTAGTTCTCTCTTTTTTTCCCCTTCCAGAGAACTGCCAAAATAATTTTGACTCTCCCAGATGAAGTAAGTTTTAAAATTGTGGTTCTCCCGAGGTTCGTTTGGAAGAAGACACAGCAATTCTGAGAAACCAGCAGTGGGGGCTGCCAAGATGCTTCATTTCCCTGGCTGCTGCTTCTGTTGCTTGCATCAGGGTCAGTGTGAGAACAAAACCACTGTCTGCAAGGGTTGGAGAGGCTTCTTTAAACACTTGTCCCTGCCCACCTAAAAGTCTCCTGCCTCACTCAGCATCACCACTTTAATTTGCTAATAGTAATCCAATTCCAGAGTTTAGAGTTTGCTCCAGTTGTTGGGTTCTCACTGCCTTTTGTTCTTCCTCAGCGTGAGCCATTACTCCTGGTTGAGTGGCACTTGGGAAAACTTGGATACATACTTGGCCTAGGCTATTTTTGGAGGTGTACTATTTCCAGGGAATTGGAGATCGCCATACCATAACACAACATCTCTCCATTCTGGGGTCTGAGATGGAAGGGAAAATAATGTGGCAAAGGGCTGGTAAGCGTTATTCAGAAGTTGTATAAAACCCGTAAAATTTCAGAGCTGCAAGTCACTTTTAGATAGAGTTGCAGAATAGAAGGAACAGAAGTAACTGAATCAGACTGTCTTGGAAAGCCCATGGCAGTTCAATCAATATGTGCCAACCTGAGATACCTATACTGTCAGCTTCTTCATACCCCTCTGGAGAATTGGTAAAGTGACAATTTTGAAATGAAATTTAATTGATGTTCAGAAAAGAGAAGTGAAGTACAGCATAATGGGACCACCTTCCTAATAATCACTGCTTTACCAGTACCAGAGGATATGAATATTTAGCCTCTGAATCTCAGTTTAGTCATTTGTAAAATGGGGTTGCCGTGAGAGAAATGAGATCATATACCGAACAATGCTAGATGTAGCAGGTAGCTTTAGTAAGTGCATGTATTATTATCATTATCTAATACAATCCTTTTATTTGAAAGATAAACACACCAAAGCCCAGAAAAGTTAGATACTTTGCCCAACAAATGCAGTTCTTCATTTAATTGGCAGAATTGAAGAACAGATCCATTTCTCCTGACCTTCAGAAGAGTACTTTTTCCTATTTCACTACATTACAATTCAAATTTTTTGGGTAAGTCCTCATGAAAGAATGAAATGAAACATTTTGATTAAAATTTTTTCATGATTGTCTTTGTGACATCAAAAAAATTTTAATATGAAAATGAGAGATTTTGTGGGTGATCTGCATAGTGGTAAGGGCCTGCCTGCCAGGTTCTGACATCATCTGTGCACTGTCCTTGTGGAACTCTTTTATGAGTATTGCTCTGTGCCAGCCCCTTAAGTTTGGTGCTGGAAACAAAGGATGAAAATCACTGTCCCTGTCCCCAAGTTGTTTATTGCTTCCTGGGGAAGGCAGATTATGAAATAAATCATTGATACATAGCTTAATAAACTCTGTGATTGATGTTAGCAGAGTGGAGGGGCACTTAATCCAGCTGTGTGTGTTTGGCATTGTTAGGAGCCATTAGCCCTGCACTGAATCTAGAAGGCTGAGTTAGAGTTGAGCATGTAAGGAAGGTATGGGGGCCAGGGTTTGAGCCTGGGCAGAAGGAGAGAGAGGAGTGCAGAGGTGAAGATGAAAGATCAATATGTGTGCCAGGAGGAGCTTGGCATGATGGACCTGTAGGGACTCAGAGTAAATGGTGAGAGATTAGGCCAAGAGGGAGTAAGGCCAAAGCTGTTGTGAGGAATATGGATCAAATCTTAAAGGAGAGGGAGGATTTTAATCAGTGTGTATGTGTATGTGATGGTCAGATTTTTATTTTAGAAAAATCACTGACCTCTTTATTTAGTGAGATTGAGCATTTTTTCTTTTTTTTTTTTTTGCCATTAAGTTATATTTCTCAACCAATATTTAACAGTTTTACGCTGCCCATCATATAAATAGAAAAAATCAGGCGGATCATGAAATATGTAGATTCATTAAGTATAGCAATGTCCAACAGTATTCCAAATTAAACTCAAGCAGTTGAATCTTTTTTCCCCTTCATTTTCAAGTCTACTGAGTAGAGGAGCTGAGCTTTCAAGTGTGCAGAAGCTTTGCAGTATTCTCTTTCCTTCTTGTCTGAGCAACTCTCCCTGGAAGAGATTTCTTTCAATTCTGTTTATCCAAATTTAGTTGCCTCAATTCTAGAATTCTTCTTCTTTTTTTTTTAATTTTATTTTATTAAATTTATTGGGGTGACAATTGTTAGTAAAATTACATAGATTTCAGGTGTCTGTTTGCCATCTGTATGTCCTTTTTAGAAAAATGTCTCTTCATGTCCTCTGCCCATTTTTTAATTGGGTTGTTTTTTTTTTGGAGTTGAGTTGAGTGACTTATTTTATAAATTTTGGATATTAACCCCTTATCGGATATGTCATTGTCAAATATCTTCTCCCATTCAGCAGGATCCCTTTTTGTTTTATTGATGGCTTCCTTTGCTGTGGAAAGAATTTTTAGTTTGACATAATCCCATATGTTTATTTTTTCTCTTACTTCCCTTGCTCGAGGTGATATATCAGTAAAAATCTTACTTTGGGTAATGTCTGTAAACTTTTTTCCTATATGTTCTTCTAGGAGTTTTATGGTTTCAGATCTTACATTTAAATCTTTAATCCATTTTGAATTTATTCTTGTATGTGGTGTAAGGAGGTGGTCCAGCTTCATTTTTTTGCATGTGTCTGTCCAGGTTTCCCAGCACCATTTATTGAATAGACTGTCCTTACCCCACCGTACATTCTTGCTTCCATTGTTGTAGATTAAATGTCCATATAGTCATGGATTTATTTCTGTGTTCTCTAGTCTGTCCATTGATTTGTGTGTCTGTTTTTATGCCAGACCATGTTGTTTTGATTACTGTAGCCTTGTAATATAATTTGTCAGGTATCATTATACCTCCCACTTTGTTCTTATTTCTCAAAATTGCCGAGGCTATCTGGGGTCTTTTATGGTTCCACATAAATTTTAGGATTATATGTTCTATTTCTGTGAAAACTGTCCTTGGTAGTTTGATAGGAGTTGCGTTGAAGCTATATATTGCCTTAGGCAGTATGGACATTTTAAACAATATTCCTATCCATGAGCATGGTATGTGTTTCCATCTACTTATATCTTCTTTCATTTCTCTCTTCAGTGTCTTATAATTTTCTGAGTGCAGATCTTTACTTCTTTGGTTAAATTTATTCCCAGATATTTTATAGTCTTTGAAGCAAATGTAAATGGGATTGTTTTCTTAATTTCTCCTTCTGATATTTTATTATTGGTGTATGCAAATGCAACTGATTTCTGAATATTAATTTTGTATCCTGCTACTTTACTAAATTCATTTATCAGTTCTAACAGTTTTTTGGTGGAGTCTTTAGGGTTCTTTCTATATAGTATCATGTCATCTGCATATAATAACAATTTTACTTCCTTACCAATTTGGATGCCTTTTACTTCTTTTTCTTGTCTGATTGGCTAGAGCTTCCAGAACTATGTTGAATAGAAGTGGAGAAAGTGGGCAACCTTGCCTTGTTCCTGATCTTAAGGGGTATGGTTTTAGCTTTTCCCCATTGAGTATGATGTTAGCTGTGGGGTTTATCATATATGGCCTTTATTATGTTGAGATATGGTCCCTCTATTTCCACTTTCTTAAGAGTTTTTATCATAAATGGCGGCTGGATTTTGTCAAATGCTTTCTGTGTGTCTATTGATATGACCATATGATTTTTATTTTTCATTTTGTTAGTGTGGTGTATCACATTAATTGATTTGTGGATGTTGAACCACCCTTGCATACCAGGAATGAATCCCACTTGATCATGGTATATGATCTTTTTAATGTATTGCTGAATTCTGTTCACTAATATTTTGTTGAGAATTTTTGCATCTATGTTCATTAGGGATATCGGCCTGTAGTTTCTTTTTTGTGTGATATCTTTGTCTGATTTTGGGGTCAAGTTATTGTGGCCATGTAAAAAGTTTTTGGTAGCCTTCTCTCCTTCTCTATTTTTTGGAATAGTTTGAGGAAAATAGGTGATAATTTTTTTGAATGTTTCGTAAAATTAACCTGTAAAGTCATCATGGTTTCTTTTGCTGTGCAGAAGCTTTTTAGTTTGATATAGTCCCATTCATTCCCTTTCCTTTGAAGTCAAATTCATAAAAACCTCTTAGAACCCAAGGTCCATAAGTTTAGCATCTATGCTTTCTTCTATGCAATTTAGTGTCTCAGGTCTTGTGTTTAGATCTTTGATCCATTTTGATAATTTTATATATGGTAAGAGATAGCTCCCTAGTTTCATTCTTTAGCATGTGGTTTTCCAATTTTCCCAGCATCATTTATTGAAGAGGCTTTCTTTTCTCCATTGTATGTATTTGGCTCTTTTGTCAAAAAAATTCTGTCCATATTTATGGTGGTTTATTTCTGAGTTTTCAATCTATTCTATTGGTCTGTGTGTCTGTTTTTCTGCAAATACTATGCTGTATAGTTAAAATGGCCATATTACCCAAAGCAATACACAAGTTTAATGCAATCCCCATCAAAATCCCAATGACATTTAAAAAAAAATAAAATTTAAAAATCATCAGGGTTTTATAGAATCACAAAAATCCTCGAATAGGCAAAGCAATCCTGAGAAAAAAAGAATAAAGCTGGAGGTATCACACTCCCTGACCTCAGCTTGTACTACAGAGCAACAATAATCCTCTCCAGCTTTCAACAAGAAATTACAAGGCTTGCTAAAACACAAAAAACAGTTTAAAGAGACAAAGAACCTTCGGAATAAAACTCAGATGTAGCAGAGATTTATGGATTATTAGATAAGGATTCAAATTAATATAATTAGTAAGCTAAGGGTTCTAATGGGAAAAGTAGACAACATGCAAGAACAGATGGGTAATATAAGCAGAGAAATGAAAACTCTAAGAAAGAATAAAACAGGAATATTAGAAACTAAAAACATTATAACAAAAGTGACTCATCAGTAGACTGGACACAATCAAGGAAAGAATCAGTGAGCTTGATTATATAGCAGTATAAACTTCCCAAACTAAAAAGCAAAGAGAAAAATGTAGTAATTTAAATATATGTAGCATATGTTACAGAAGTTGGAATATACACCACAATTGAATATTCTGAAATAACACAAGGAGAAAAAAAAAGGATAGGAGCAGAAGAACTCCTTTTTTTTTTGAAAAAGATTTTATTGGGGAAGGGGAACAGGACTTTATTGGGGAACAGTGTGTATTTCCAGGACTTTTTATTGGGGAACAGTGGTGTGTTTTCCCCCTGGACTCTAATCAGCCCCATCCAAGTGAAGTTGTTGTCCTTTCAATCTTAGCTGTGAAGGGCGCAGCTCCGCTCCAGGTCCAGTTGCCATTTCTAGTTGCAGGAGGCGCAGCCCACCATCCCTTGTGGGAGTGGAACCGGCAACCTTGTGGTTGAGAGGATGGCTCCAACCAACTAAGCCATCTGGGAGCTCAGCAGCAGCTCAGCTCAAGGTGCCACGTTCAATCTTAGTTGCAGGGGGCGCTGCCCACCATCCATTGTGGGAGTCGAACTCACAACCTTGTGGTTGAGAGCATGTGCTCCAACCAACTGAGCCATCTGGACACTGGGGAGCTCAGCGGCAGCTCGTTGACATCATTCTAGTTGCGGAGGGTGCAGCTCACTGGCCTATGTGGGAATCGAACTGGCAGCCCTGTTGCCAGAGCCTGCGCTCTAAAAAACTGAGCCACTCATCCGCTCCCAGAAGAACTCTTAAAGTAGAAATGGCTGAGAATTTTCCAAACCATAGATTCAAGAAGCTCATAGGACACCAACAGGATACATTTAAAAAAAAATCTACACCTATGCTATCATATTCAAACTGCAGAAAATCAGTCAAAACTTTGAAAAAAGGCATAGAAGTAGGATAAGAATTACATTAGAATTCTCTCCAGAAACAAAGCAAGAATAGAGTGCAGTGAAATATTTAAAGTAGTGAATGACCACCCCCACTCACTAACCCAGAATTCTGTGTACAGTGAAATTTTCATTTAAATGTAAAGGGGAAATAGAGCCTTTCTCAGACAAAGTAAAGTTGAGATAATTTATTTCCAGTATGCCTGCCTTGCCAGAAATGTTAAATGAAATTCTTCAGAGAGAAGGAAAATATATATTAGTCAGAATTTCAGATCTACCTTTAAAAAATAAGAGCATTAGAGAAGAAATAAATAAAGGTAAAATAAAATCTTTTATTTTTTATATTCTTAGTTGATCTAACAGATAACATTTTGTACAAAATAATAATAGTAAGAATTTATTGGGTAATTATATATTATGGTTAAGTGATACAAGTGACAGGACTGTAATAAGGAATAGGATGGAGGAATTTGGAATACTTTATTATAAGTTACCTGAAGTAACCCACAAATTGGGGTAGTGTTATGTGATAGTGGACTTAAGTTAATTGTAAATGTATATTGTAAACTCTAGGCAACCACTAAAAAAGTTAAAGAAAAAAATGAAGTGTACTTGATATGCTAAGAGAGAAGGTAGAATCATAAAATAATGAATTAAAACTAGAGAGGTAGTAAATTGAGTGGAAGACAAAAAAAGAGCAGAGACATTAAATAAAAAATAGCTAACCACTCATAAGTGTCTATCCAGAAAAATCCAAAACATTAATTTGAAAAAATATATATTTACTGCAGCACTATTCACAATAGCCAAGACATGGAAACAACTGAAATGCCCATTGGTAGACAACTGGATTAAGAAACTGTGGTACATTTATGCAATGAAGTATTACTTGGCCATAAAGAAGAATGAAATCTTATCATATAAGATATAGATGGACCTAGAGAATATTATGCTAAGTGAAATAAGTCTGATGGAGAAAGACAAATACCATATGATCTCACCTATATGTGGAATCTAAAGAACAGAATAAACAAGCAAACTAAACAGAAATAGTCTCAGAGATATAGAGAAAAAAACTGATGGTTGCTAGATGGGAGGGGGATCGGGATGGGGCAGAAGGTGAGGGGATTAGAAAGTACAATCTGGTAGCTACAATATTGCCATGGGGGTATGAAATACAGTAGGGGGAATGTAATAAATACTGTTGTAAAGATTTTGTAGTGTCAGATGGGCACCTGTCTCGTTAGGGAGATCACTTCATGGACTGTGTAGATGACTGACCACTGCACAGCACACCTGAAGCTGAAGCTGAATATTATTGAATGTCAACTATAATTTATATATATGTATGGTCACAGATGTGGAGTACAGCATAAGGAATAGAGTCAATGGAATTGTAACAGTTGTATACTATGTTAGAGGGTTGGTAGATTGGGGGAGGGGGGTTATCACTTTGTGAAAGCTGTAAATGTCTAACTATTACATGTTTTGTACACCTGAAACTAATAAAAAAGAAAAAAATTAAATAGTTAAAATATGGTAAGTGTTAAACCAAATATATCAATAATCACTTTAAATGTGAATGGTCAAAATACAGCAATTAAAAAACAGAGACTATCAGAATGGTTAAAAATCAAGACCCAACAACTATATGTTGTCCAGAATAAGCCCACTTTGAGTATAATGACATTAATAGATTAAAAGTAAAGGGACGGAGAGAGCTATAACATGCTAACACTAATCAAACGAAATCAGCATAGCTATATTAATTTCAGAGAAAACAGACTTCAGAGCAAGGAAAATTATTAGATAAAGAGGAAATCACATAATGTTAAAGGGGTCCATTGTTCAAGAAGACATAATAATCTTTAACATATATATACCTAACAACAAAGCATCAAAATAAATGAGGCAGAAACTAATGGAACTTCAAGAGTAAATAGATTAATCCACTATTATAGTTGGAGACGTTTCATCCCTCTATGCATAAATGACAGATCCACAGGCAGAAAATCAGTAAGTATATAGTTGAATTGAACAAAATCATCGGTCATCTGGGTTCTGTTTGACAGTTTGGGATACTTCATCTAAAAGTAGAATACACAATTCTTCTTAAGCTCACAGGGAACACTCGCCATTATAAACCACATTGTGGGCCATAAAACACACCTTAACAAATTTAAATGAATAGAAGTTATACAAAGTACATTCCAAAACTACAGTGGAAATTAACTAGAAATCAATAATGGAGAGAGCTGTAAAGTGACAAATATTTGTAGATTAAACAAGACTCCTCTAAATAACATATTTGTCAAAGGAGAAATCTCAAGAGTAATTAAAAAATATTTTGAATTAAATAAAGGTGAAAATACAACTTGTCAAAATTTGTGGGATGCAGCAAAAGCAGTGCTTATAGGGAAATGTATAGTATTGAATAAATATAAAAGAATATATATCTACAATCAATAACTTCAAATTCCATATTAGGATACTAGGAAAACAAGAACAAAGTAAATCCAAAGTAAGCAGAAAAAATAATAAAAATTAAAGCAGAAATCAATGATACTAAAATCAGAAAATTAATAGAGAAAAACAATGAAACTAAAATTTAGTTCTTTGAAAAGATCAATAGAATTGAGAAGCTTCTAGCCAGAATAACCAAGAAAAAAGAAGACATAAATTACTAATCAGAAATGAAAGAGGGGTCTACTATACTGTGTCCATGGAGAGTAAAAAGATAAAGGGATATTATCAACAATTCTTTGCCCACAAACTTGAGAACCTGGATGAAATGGACCAATTCCTTGAAAGACACTACCTATCAAAATTCACACAAGGAGAAATAGATAACATAAAAGCCTATATGTATTAAAGCAATTGGGTGAATAATAATCTTCCACATAGAAAGGAACATGCCCATATATGTTCACTATTTATTTCTACCAAACATGTAAGGAAGAAATTACATAAATTCCTTATACTTTTTCCAGAAATAGAAATGGAGCGAATACCTTCTAACACATTTTATGAGGCCAAAGTTACACTAATACTAAAACCAGATGAAGATATAACAAGAAAGGAAAACTACAGACCAATATCTCTCATGAACATTGATGTAAAAATTCTCAACAAAATATTGACAAATTGAAACCAACAATGTATTAAAAAGAATTATACACCACGACCAAGTAGAATTTATTCCAGGCATTCAAGGCTGGTTCAACATTCAAAAATAAATAATGTTATCCAATACATCAATAAGCTAAAAAATAAAGATCATGTGATTATATTAATAGATGCAGAAAAAGCATTTGACAAAATTTGGCATTTATTCATGATAAAAACTCTGAGCAAACTGAGAATAGAGGGGAACTTCTTCAATTTAATAAAATACACATACAAAAATACCTCCAGGTAACATCATGCTCAATGGTGAGAAACCACAAGTTTTTTCCTCAAGATCAGAAACAAGGCAGAGATGTGCACTGTCACATTCCTATTTAACTCAATCTTAGAAGTCCTAGGTAATGCAATAAGACAAAAAAAGGAAATAAAAGGAATATAGATTCAGAAGGAAAAAATGAAACTATCATTGTTTGCAAATGACTTGATTGTCTTTGTTGAAAATTCCAAAGAATTGTCGAAAGAATTCCTGGAACTAAACGTGATTATAGCAAAGTTACAGGATTATACATTAACATGCAAAAGTTGATTGCTTTCCTATATACCAATAGTGAATAATTGGAATTAAAAATACAATGCCATTTACATCAACACCAAGAAAAAAAGAAAGAAATACTTAGGTATAAATCAAACAAAATATGTACATGATCTATATGAGGAAAACTACTAAACTCTGATAAAAGAATAACAAATCTAAATAAATGAACAGATAGTTTATGTTCATGGACCTGGAGACAATATTGTTAAGATGTCAGTTCTCAATTGAGCTGTAGATTCAGCACAATCCTAAACAACATCCCAACAATTAGTTTGTAAATATTGTGAAATTCATTCCAAAGTTTATATGGAAAGGTAAAATATTCAGAATAGCCAATATGATATTGAAGAAGAAAAACAGAATCAGAGGACTGGGATTATAATCCCCAATTTCAAGACTTACTATAATGATACTATAATCAAATCAGTGTGGCATGGATATACATGAAATAGAATAGAAAGCCCCAAAATAGACATACACAAATTTAATCAACTGATATTTGACAAAGGAGCAAAGGCAATTCAATGGAGAAAGGATAGATGTTGCTGGAATAACTAGCCATCCACATGCTGGAAAACTAATCTTGGTACATACCTTATATCTTTCACAAAAATTAACTCAAAATAATCATAGACTTCAATCTAAGATGCAAAAAATAAATCTGCTAGTAGATAGCATAGGAGAAAATTTGGATGACTTTTGGTTTGGCAATGATATTTTACATACAATACCAAAAGCACAACCTATAAAATAATTTCATTAATAGTCATCAGACTATTCAGAATTTCTATTTTTTCTTGAGCAGCCTTAATAGATGTTCCTGGATAACAGATTACCCCCAAACTTGGTAGCTTACAACAGTCATTTTAAAAATCATATTCATTGATTCTGCAGATCAGAATTCTGGCAAGTCACAATGAGAATGGCTTGTCTCTATTACATGATGTCTGGTGCTTTATCTGGGCAGACTTCAAAGCCAGGAAAGACTCAATGGCCAGAGGCTGGAGTCATCTAGAGGCATGTACACCCAATTGTCTGGTGATTTATGCTCTCTGTCAGCTGGAACTTCAGCCTGGGCTTTCTACACAGCATGGAGACTACAGAGTTGTCAGATTTCTTGAAAGGTGGATCAGGGCTCCAGAAGCAAGTGTCCCAGTGAACAAAATGAAAGCTTCACTATGTTTTATAACATACCTTTGGAAGTTACACAACATCAATTCCCATGAATTATGTGGTTAGACACAAATCATTAAAATCATCTGAAATTCAAGGGAAGCGGTCATGATCCTTAACTCTTAATGGGAAGAGGTTCAAAGGATTTATAGGCATGTAAAACTGCCACAGTAGATTATATTTTTCTATACATTTGTCCATTTTGTCTGCATTTTCAAATCCTATTGGTAGAAAGCTATTTGTAATAGAATTATCTTTATGACCCTTTAAATCTATGCTCAAACTATAGTTATCTGAATTCACAAAATTACATATTTGTGACTTTCTCTTTTTTGTTAAAGTCAAGAGATTTCTCTACTTTGTAAGCTTTCTTTAAAGAAAAAACCTGTAGATTTCTTGATTCTCTCCATTGTAGTTCTTTTTTGTTTTATTGCTCTTCGTTATTTTCATTAATTTCTTTGGTCCATTCAGTTTTTCCAATTTTTAAAATATTTTTGCTATGTATGCTCGTACATAATTCTAGGTTGACTATTATTTTCTTTAACACTTTGTAGCTATCATTCCACTTATCTTCTGGTCTCCATTGTTGTTGAAAAGTCTGCCTTTATTTATTTTAACTGCCATTACTTTTTATAGCCCTTCTCTCTTTATATATTCATGATGTTCTTTGATTTTGGTATTCTCTAGTTTCACTATACATGATATTAATCTTTCTTAGGATCCTGAGTCTATGGATTCATTGTTGACATCATTTCAGGAAAATCTGCAACTATTATCTTTTTGGATCAATATTTTGTTTATTGATTAAGTTTATTGAGGTGACATTAGTTAATAACATTATATAAGCTTCAAGTGTATAATTATATAATAAATCATCTATATATTGCATTGTGTATTCAACACCCAAAGTCTAGTCTTCTGTCACCATAAATTTGAGCTCCTTTACCTCTTCCTCTTCCCCCTCCCCTGTCCCCCTATCGTAACTACCCCTCTGTTATCTGTGTCTATGAGTTTGTTTGTTTGTTGCTTTCTGTTTTAAATCCCACATATGAGTGCAATCATTTGATTCGTGTTTTCCATCTGACATTTCACTTAGCATGATACTCTCAGGTTTCACCCATGTTGTCACAAATGGCAATATTTCATCTTTTCTCATTACTGAGCAGTATTCCATTGTACATTTTCCTTATCCAATCATCCATTGAAGGAAACTTAGGGTTGTTTCCATGTTTTGGTACCATGTATAATCCATGTATAATGTTACAATAAACACGGGGGTGCATACATCCTTATGAATGAATGTTTTCAAAATTTTGGGGTAGATACTCAGAAGAGAGATTGTTGGGTCCTATGCTAACTCTATTCTTAATTTTTTGAGGAACCTCCATACTCTTTTTCAAAGTGGCTATAAGAATTTACATTCCCACCAGCAGTATATGAGGGTTCCTTTTTCTCCACATCCTCTCCAACAGTTATTTCTTGTCTTATTGATAATAGCCATTCTAACAGGTGTGAAGTGGTATATTATAGTGGTTTTGATTTGCATTTCCCTAATAGCTAGAGAGGTTGAGCATCTTTTCATGTATTTGTTGGCCATTTGTATGTCTTAGGAAAAGTATCTGTTGAATTCTTCTGTACATTTTTTAAATAGGATTTTGTTGTTTAGTTGATGACTTCTTTATATATTTTGGCTATTAGCTCCTATTTGGAGGTATTGTTTGCAGATATCTTTCACATATGGTTGGTTGTCTTTTTGTGTTATTGATGGTTTCTTTTGATGTTCAGAAGCTTTTTAGTTTGATATAGTCCTATTCATTTACTTTGATTTTACTTTCCTTGACTTTCAGGTCAAAATCATAAAATTCTCCCTGAACCGAAGGTCCATAGGCTTAGTACCTATGCTTTCTTCTATACAATTTGTTGTTTCAGGTCTTCTTTAGATCTTTGATCCATTTTGAGTTAATTTTGGTGTATAGTGACAGATAGCAATCTAGTTTCATTCTTTTGCACATGGATTTCAAATTTTCCATTTATTGAAAATATTTTCTTTTCTTATTGTATGTTTTTGGCTCCTTTGTCAAAAATTATCTGTCGGTATATATGTAGATTTATTTCTGGGTTCTTAGTTCTATTCTATTGGTCTGTGTGTCTGTTTTTCTGCCAGTACCATGCTGTTTGTTTATTGTAGGTTTGTAGTGTGAATTCAAGTCGGGGAGTATGATACCTCCGGCCTTGTTCATTTTTCTCAAGATTGCTTTGGCTATTTGGGGTCTTTTGTGATTCCATACATATCTGATGATATATTCTATTTCTTTAAAAAATGCAATAGAGATTTTGATGGGGATTGCATTAAATCTGTATACTGTTGTGGGTATAGGGTCATTTTAACTATGCTGTTTCTTCCAATCCATGACACGAAGAATCTTTCCATTTCTCTGTGTCTTTTCAATTTCTTTCAACAGTGTCTTGTAGTTTTTGGTGCATAGGTCTTTCACATCCTTTGTTAAGTTTATTCCTAGATATTTTATTCCTTTTGTTGCAATTGCAAATGGAATTTTCTTCATTTGTTTTTCTGAAATTTCATTGTTGTTATATACAAACACAATGGATTTTTGTGCATTGATTTTGTATCTTGCAACTTTACTACATATTTTTTTTTACTGTTCTTAATAACTCTTTGGTGGAGTCTATAGGGTTTTATATGAGTATCTGAAGAATCATGTCATGTGTAGAAAGTGACAATTTGACTTCTTCATTCCCAATTTGGATGCTTTTTATTTCTTTCTCTTGCCTGATAGCTCTGGTTAGGACTTTCCATACTATGTTGAAAAACAGTGGTGAGAGAGGGCATCGTTGTCCTTGTTCCTGATACTATAGGAAAAGCTTTCAGTTTTTCATTATTAAGCATGATATTTATCTGAGGGTATGTCATATATGGTATTTATTATGTTAAGGTACTTTCTTTTTATATGAATTTTATTAAGTCTTTTAATAAATAGTAGTATTTTGTCAAATGCTTCTCCTCAATGTGTTCAAATGATTTTTATCTTTTATTTTGTTAATGTGGTATATTGATTTGTGTATGTTAAACAATACTTGTTGCCCTGCATTGAACCCCAATTAATCTGAATGTATTATCTTTTTAATGTATTGTTGTATTTGACTTGCTAGTATTTCTTTGTTTCACACTTCATGTGTATTCTTTTCTTTTTCTTAAAAATTTTACATTACAGTTGGTATTCAATATTAAATTAATTTCAGGTGTACAGAATAGTGGTTAGACATTTCTATAGCTTATGAACTGATTCCTCTTATAAGTCTACTAGTCACCTGGCATTATACGTGGTTATTACAATATTATTCACTATATTCCCTATGTTGCACTTTATATCCTTATGAGAATTACGTAACTGCCAGTTTGTATTTTTTAATACATTTATCTTTTTCACCCAGCGTCATAATCTCCCTTCCATCTAGCAACCATCATTTTATTCTCTGTATTTATGAATTTGTTTTTGTTTTGATTATTATTATTTTTTAAGTTGCACATGTAACTAAAATAATATGGTATTTGTCTTTCTTTTCTTTTTTTTTAATTAAATTTATTGGGGTGACAATTGTTAGTAAAATTACATAGATTTCAGGTGTACAATTCTGTATTACATCATCTATAAATCCCATTGTGTGTTCATCACCCAGAGTCAGTTCTCCTTCCATCACCATATATTTGATCCCCCTTACCCTCATCTCCCACCCCCCACCCCCCGCCCCCCTTACCCTCTGGCAACCACTAAACTATTGTCTGTGTCTATGAGTTTCTGTTTCTCATTTGTGTTAATTCAAAATGGTATTTGTCTTTCTCTGTGTGACATTTCACTTAACATACTGTGTTTCCCCGAAAATAAGACCTAGCCAGACTATCAGCTCTAATGCGTCTTTTGGAGCAAAAATTAGTGTAAGACATGGTATATATTATATTATATTATATTATATTATATTATATTATATTATATTATGACTTGGTTTTATATTATAGTAAAATAAGACCAGGTCTTCTATTAATTTTTGCTCCAAAAGACGCATTAGAGCTTATTGTCTGGCTAGGTCTTATTTTCAGGAAAACATGGTAATACCCTCTAGGTCTATCTATGTTGTCACAAATGGCAAAATTTCATTGTTTTTTATGGCCAAGTAGTATTCCATTGTTTATATGTACATCTTCTTTACCCAATTTTCTGTTGTTGGACACGTAGGCTGCTTCTATATCTTGGTATTGTATATGAAAAATCCTTCTTTGTCTCCTGTCACAGTCTTTGTTTTAAAGTCTATTTTGTCTGATGTAAGTATTGCTATCCCAGCTTTCTTTTCATTTCCATTTGCATGAAATATCTTTCCATTCCTTTACTTTCAGGCTGTATGTGACTTTCAATCTGAAGTGGGTCTCATGTAGGAGAAGATGGATCTTGTTCTATTCTTCATTCAGCCACCCCATGTGTTCTTATTGGAGTACTCAATCCATTCACATTTAAAGTAGTTATTGATAGGTATGCAGTCATTGCCATCTTTTTTTATTTATTTATTTATTTATTTTTTTATTTATTATTTTTTTAATTAGTTTCATTGCCATCTTATTATTCATCTCTTTGGTCTTTTCTCCTTCCTATTCTTCCTCAAGAAGTCCCTCCAACATTTCTTGTAATGTTGGTTTAGTGGTGACGAAATTCTTCAGCTTTTACTTATCTGGTAAGCTCTTTGTCCTGTGATTCTAAATGATAGCTTTTCTGGTAGAGTAATCTTGTTTGTAGGCCCCTGCTTTTCATCACTTTGAATATTTCCTGCCAATCCCTTCTGGACTGAAAATTTTCTGTTGAGACATCGGCTGACAGTCTTATGGGAGCTTCTTTGTGTGTAACTAACTGCTTTTCTCTTGCTGCTTTTAAGATTCTCTCTTTGTCTTTAACATTTGGGATTTTAATTATGATGTGTCTTAATACGGGCCTCTTTGAGTTCATCTTGTTTGGGATTGTCTGTGCTCCCTGGGCTTGTATGTCTATTTCCTTTGCCAGGATAGGGAAGGTTTCAGTCATTATTTCTTTCTCCTTGCTCTCTCTCTTCTTTTTCTGGTACCACTATGTTGTAAATGTGGTTATGCTTGATGTTCTCCCAGAAGTCCCTTAATCTATCTTAATTTTTAAAAAATTCTTTTTTATTTTTTAATTGGGTGTTTTCTGCTACCTTGTCTTGCAAATCACTGATTCAATTCTCTCCTTCATCTAATCTGTTGTTTTTTCTGTATTGTATTCTTGATTTCTGACTCGTTCCTTTTTATGGTTTCTATAACTTTGTTGAAGTTCTCACTGATTTCATCTAATTTCCCCCTACTTTCACTGAGCCTCCTTATAACCAGTATTTTCAACTCTGTGCTGGTAGATTGCTTGCCTCCATTTTATTTAGTTCTTTATCTGGAATTATGTCCTGTTTTTTTCATTTGACACATGTTTCTTTTTTCTTATTTTGGCCACCTCCCTGTGATTGTTCTATGTATTAGGTAGATCTGCTACATCTTCCAGTCTTGGCAGTCTTGGCAGGGTGGCTTTATGTAGGTTGTGTCTTAGGGGACCCAGTGGTTTAGACTGCTTGATCACCTGAGGTGGGTGCTCCTGGCGTGTCACTTATGTGGGTTGTGTTTGTCCACCTGTTGTAATTGAGCCTTGATTGTTGTTGCAATGTCAATGGGTGGGATTGACCCTCAGTCTGATTGGCTGTGAGGACTGGCCATGACTGCAGTGGACAAGCTGTTGTACGGCGTGTGAACCCACAGGGCAGGATTCACTGTAGTTGGGCTCTGGTGCCTGCTAAGTCCCTTATGTGTGTCATTTGTGGCGTAATTGGGTGATACTCTGGTGTGTTCTGAATCTGACCACCAAATATGTTGGTTCTGGGGTCTTTTTGGAGGAGCTCTGGTGCAGGCCAATTTAATCCACATACCTATGCCATGTCTGGTGCAACCTTATAGGAGCTACAAAGTGATCTGTGCTGGGCTTGGAGGCACCTGGGAGAGGCAATGCTGAGATCTGATGCTGGCTGCCACTAGTGCCAGAATGCGGTTGCTTAGCAAGAGGTACAGGGCATGCCAAGGTCAGCCGTTGATTGTTTTGGATTTTTGAAACTTTGAGAGATTTTCAGAAAATCCACAGCATGGGCAGAGGCCAGCAGCTTGTGAGGAACAGCTGGTGCAAATGTTGGGTGTGGCAAGGTCTCAGGGAATCACCAGGTTGGGGTATGTGGTGTTAGTCAAGTTGATGGAGACTCAGATATGGTGCTTGCTTGTGCCTACAGACTGGGTAGTGGGATGGCTCAACAGACAAACAATCATGCCTGCCTACTGGCTGTGTAAGAGGAGGGCTCAACAGAGGAGCAACACACCTGCCAGCACGTCTGTCTGGAAGAGCTTCCCCTGTAGCCCTCATCCTGAAGCCCTCATCAGTTCTTACCCATATATCCGTGGTGCTTTTTGAACTGCTGCCCTAGTGCTGGGGCTCAGAGCCAGTGAGTCCATCAGTGAGTAAGTCTATGTGTAGGATCTTTATGAGGAACATCTGGCACTTCAGCAGGGCTCTGTGTCATCTGGACAAAATCCTTGCTGATTTTCACAGCCAGATGTGGGGACTCTCCTTCCTGGCTCTGGTGTTCTGAGCCAGGAAGCCTCGTGTGTGGCTGGGACCCCTCACTGCTCAGGGGTGATTTCTACAGCCAAAATATACCTTCCAATTCTTAACCACCACACGTGGGTTTTTGACCAGCCTATTTTTTGTCTCCCCCCACTCCTACTAGTCTAGATGTAGCTTCTTCTTTATACCATTAGTTTTAAGACTTTTGTTCAGCTAGTCTTCAGGTGGTTCTCAAGGATGGTTGTTCTAAAATTTAGTTGTAATTCTGATGTACTCGTGGGAAGGGACGAGCATAGCATTTACCTACTCTGCCACATTGATTAGAAGATATGCTAGTATTTTGTTTAGGAGTTTTGCATCTATATTCATCACACATATTGGCCTCTCTATTTTTTTATGTTTTCCTTGCCAGGCTATTGGTATCAGAATAATGTTGTCCTAATACACAGTGTAGGAAGTATTGCCCCTTCTGGATTTTTTTGAATAGTTTGAGAAGAATGGGTATTAAATCTTGGAATATTTGGTAGAATTCACTAGTGAAGCCATCTTATCATGGACTTCTACTTTTTTGAAGGCTTTTACTTACTCTTTTAATTTCTTTACTATTGATTAGTCTATTTAGATTTTCCACTTCATGATTTAGTCTAGGAATGTTGTATATTCTTAAGAACTTGTTCATTTCTTCTAGGTTATCAAATTTGGTGGTGTATAGCTCTTCAAAGTATCCTTGTATAGTCCTTTGTATTATTGTGTTGTCTGCTGTAACTTCTTTTTCATTTCTTTTTTTGTTTTTAGTTTATTGGGGTGAAAATTGTTAGTAAAATTACATAGATTTCAGGTGTACAATTCTGTATTACATCATCTATAAATCCCATTGTGTGTTCACGACCCAGAGTCAGTTTTCCTTCCATCACCGTATATTTGATCCCCTTTACCCTCATCTCCCACCCCCCAACCCCCTTACCCTCTGGTAACCACTAAACTATTGTCTGTGTCTATGAGTTTCTGTTTCTCATTTGTTTGTCTTGTTCTTTTGTTGGTTTTGGTTTATATACCACATATCAGTGAAATCACATGGTTCTCTGCTTTTTCTGTCTGCCTCATTTCGCTCAGCATTACACTCTCAAGATCTATCCATGTTGTCACAAATGTTCCTATATCGTCTTTTCTTAACACCGAATAGTATTCCATTGTGTATATATACCACAACTTCTTTATCCATTCATCTATCTAAGGATATTTTGGTTGCCTTCCATAACGGCTGCACAAGTCTGCATTCCCAACAACAGTGTATGAGGGTTCCTCTTTCTCCACAGCCTCTCCAACACTTGTTACTATTTGTCTTGTTGATGATAACCATTCTGACTGAGGTGAAGTGATATCTCATTGTGGTTTTTATTTGCATTTTTCTGACGATTAGTGATGTTGAGCATTTTTTCATATGTCTATTTGCCATTTGTATGTCCTCTTTGGAGAAATGTCTCTTCAGGTACTCTGCCCATTTTTCAATTGGGTTGTTAGTTTTTTTGTTGTTAAGTTTCATGAGTTCCTTGTATATTTTGGATATTAGCCCCTTATCAGAGACACTGTTTGGAAAAATCTTCTCCCATTCAGTTGGTTTTCTCTTTATTTTGTTGATGGTTTCTTTTGCTGTGCAGAAGCTTTTAAGTTTCATATAGTCCCATTCGTTTATTTTATCTTTCACTTCCATTGCCTTTGGAGTCAAATTCATAAAATGCTCTTTGAACCCAAGGTCCATAAGTTTAGTACCTATGTTTTCTTCTATGCAGTTTATTGTGTTAGGTCTTATGCTTAAGTCTTTGATCCATTTTGAATTAATTTTGGTACGTGGTGACAAATAGCAGTCTAGTTTTATTTCTTTTGCACGTGGCTTTCTGATTCTTCCGGCACCATTTATTGAAGAGGCTGTCTTTCCTCCATTGAATGTTTTTAGTTTCTTTGTCAAAAATTATCTGTCCATATTTAGGTGGTTTTATTTCTGGGTTCTCAGTTCTATTCCATTGGTCTATGTGTCTGTTTTTCTGCCAATACCATGCTGTTTTGATTATTGTAACCCTGTAGTACAAGCTAAAGTCAGGAAGTGTGATACCTCCATTATTGTTCCTTTTTCTTAAGATCGGTTTGGCTATTTGGGGTCTTTTGTTGTTCCAAACAAATCTGATGATTTTTTGTTCTATTTCTTTAAAAAATGTCATTGGGGTTTTGATGGGGATTGCATTAAATCTGTATATTGCTTTGGGTAATATGGACATTTTAACTATGTTGATTCTTCCAATCCATGAGCACGGAATGTCATTCCATTTCTTTGTGTCTCCTTCAATTTCTTTCAAAAATATCTTATAGTTTTCAGCATACAGGTCTTTCACATCCTTGGCTAAGTTTATTCCTAAGTATTTTATTCTTTTAGCTGCAATAGCAAAAGGTATTGTTTTTTGTATTTCTATTTCTGAGATTTCATTGTTAGTATATAGGAAGGCAATGGACTTTTGTACATTGATTTTGTAGCCAGCAACTTTACTGTATTCGTTGATTGTTTCTAATAGCTTTTTGGTGGAGTCTTTAGGGTTTTTCATATATAGCATCATGTCATCTGCAAAGAGTGATAATTTAATATCTTTATTCCCCATTTGGATGACTTTTATTTCTTTCTCTTGCCTGCTTGCTCTGGCAAGGACTTCGAACACTATGTTGAAAAGCAGAGGTGATAGGGGACAGCCCTGTCGTGTTCCTGAACGTAGAGCAAAGGGCTTCAGTTTTTCAGCATTAATTATGAGATTCGCAGAGGGCTTGTCATATATGGCCTTTATTATGTTAAGGTATTTTCCTTCTATACCTATTTTATTAAGTGTTTTAATCATAAATGGATGTTGTATCTTGTCAAATGCTTTTTCTGCATCAATTGATATAATCTCATGATTTTTGTCCTTTATTTTGTTTATGTGATGAATCACACTGATGGTTTTGCGGATGTTGAACCATCCTTGTGCCCCGGGGATGAACCCCACTTGGTCGTGATGAATAATCTTTTTAATGCATTGTTGTATTCGATTTGCTAGAATTTTATTTAGAATTTTTGCATCTGTATTCATCAGAGATATTGGTCTGTAGTTTTCTTTTTTTGTGCTGTCCTTACCAGGTTTTGGTATCAGGGTAATGTTGGCCTCATAAAATGAGTTAGGGAGTACTGTCTCTTCTTGAATTTTTTGGAAGAGTTTGAGCAGTATTGGTATTTGATCCTCTTTGAAGGTTTGGTAGAATTCACTAGTGAAGCCATCTGGTCCCGGACTTTTGCTTTTGGGAAGGTTTTGGATGACTGATTCAATTTCGTTACTGGTGATCGGTCTGTTTAGATTTTCCAGTTCTTCATGGTTCAGCCTTGGAAGGCTATATGTTTCTAAGAACTTGTCCATTTCTTCTAGGTTATTGAGTTTGGTGGCATATAGTCCTTCATAGTATTGTTGGATGATCCTTTGTTTTTCTGCGGTGTCCGTGATTACCTCCCCTTTTTCGTTTCTGATTTTATTAATTAGTGTCTTCTCTCTTTTTATCTTAGTGAGTCTAGCCAGGGTTTGTCAATTTTGTTGACCTTTTCAAAGAACGAGCTCTTTGTCACATTAATTTTTTCTATTGTCTTTTTGTTCTCTATTTCATTTAGTTCTGCTCTGATTCTTGTTATTTCCTTTCTTCTGCTGACCTTGGGTTTCACTTGGTCTTCTTTTTTTAGTTCTTTAAGGTGTAACATGAGGTTGTTCATTTGGGATTTTTCTTGTTTCTTGAGATAGGCCTGTAATGAGATAAATTTCCCTCTTAAAATTGCTTTCGCTCTGTCCCAAAAATTTTGGTAGGATGTATTTTTATTCTCATTTGTTTCTATGTATCTTTTGATGTCTCCTCTAATTTCTTCTTTGACCCAGTCCTTCTTTAAAAGTATGTTGTTTAATCTCCATGTATTTGTGTTTTATCCTGCTTTCTTTTTACAGTTGATATCCAATTTCAAAGCCTTGTGATCAGAGAATATGCTTGGTATGATTTGAATCTTCTTTAATTTGCTGAGGCTGATTTTATGTCCCAATATGTGGTCTATCCTTGAGAATGTTCCATGTACACTAGAAAAGAATGTATAGTCTGATGTTTTAGGATGAGTGCTCTATAAATGTCAATTATGTCCATTTCATGTAATGTGTCATTTAGGGCTGCTATTTTGTTATTTATTTTCTGTTGGATGATGTATCTATAGCTGTCAATGATGTATTTAAGTCCCCTAGTATAATTGTGTTTTGGTCAATTTCTCCCTTTAGTTCTGTTAGTAGTTGCTTGGTATATTTCGGTGCTCCCTGATTGGGTGCATAAATATTGATGACTGTTATGTCTTCTTGTTGTATAGTCCCCTTTACCATTATGAAATGTCCATCTTTGTCTCTTGTTATCTTTTTCACCCTGAAGTCTCTTTTATCTGATATCATTATGGCTACACCTGGTTTTCTCTGGGTACCATTTGCTTGGAGTGTCAATTTCCACCCTTTCAATTTGAGTCTGTGCTTGTCCTTGTAGCTGAGATGTGTCTCTTGGAGACAGCATATGGTTGGGTTTAGTTTTTTGATCCAATCTGCTACTCTGTGCCTTTTTATTGGTGAGTTCAGTCCATTTACATTTAGGGTGATTATTGATATGTGAGGATTTCCTGTCATTCTATCTTTAGTTGTCTGGTAAGGCTGTGTCTCCATTGTTTCTTTGCCTTTTTGTTGTTGTCTATTATTTCTGTGTGGTGGTATTCTATGATGTTTCCCTCTGTTTCTTCTTTTATTTCAGTATATATTTCCATTCTGGATTTTTTTGAGTGGTTACCCTTAAGTTATGTTTCTGCATTCTTAAACTTCCTTTCTGTGTTTTCTTACATCTCGTTGAGTTTTTTCAGAACAGCAATCTTGAATCATCTGTCATTTAATTCACATATTTCCATGTCTTTAAGTTCATTTTCTGGAGTCTTTTCATTTTCTTTGTCAGCTCTCTTGTTACGTTGGTTATTCATGGCAATTAATGAATTATTATTTCTCTTCCTAGGCATCTACCGGAGTGGGTTCTGCAATAGGATGATTGAAAGAGGTCTTTTTTTTTTCCCCCACTAGGTATTGGTGGATTGTTTTATTTTGTCTCTGACTGCAACCTTTTATTCTGTGTCACACTGTAGTGTTATATTTTCACTGTACTATTCTGGCTTCTCACACAATTGGATAATTTCCTGGAAGGCAGGCTTCTCCTCTGTGAACGGTTCCCCTGTGTCCCAAGGCACCACTTCCATGGGGCGATGTGGAAAACTTCTGAAGTTCCAAAGCTCTTCCTGCACTAGATTCAGAGCCTGTGTGTTTCAGGGACTCTGTTTACTCCTGTAGGGATCCACCCAGATAGGTGAGGACAACAGCTGGGTGGGTTATGAGAGGTGGCCGAGAACAATGGCGACGACCTACAGAATAACCCGTCCTGCACCCAACACTGTCTCTTTCACCAGAACTAGGTGGCCTGCAAGTTTCTTGTTGTGGGCCACAGTTCTGAGAACTGCAAATATTCAGTTCTTTTGATCTGACACTGCTACTCTTTCAAGTCATGTCCAGCGCAACACAGACAGTTACAGAACGAGAAGGGGTGGTGAAGAGTTAAGAAAGAAACAGAAGTGAAGAAATTTGTGTAATAGGGACCAAGGGTCTCACAGCCTCAGAGGACTGAGAGCCCCGAATTGGGCCACCCTATGGCTTTTATTGATGTTCACACAAGGAAGTAGCATTGTTTTTTTTCATGGTCTGTGAGTCTCATACATCATACCAGAAAACTGATTCAAACCAGTCACCCTTGCCTGCAAGTGGCCAGAATTGAAAGTCCCATGATGTCTTAATAATTGTGGTATGTTCCTCCCCAGGGACAAAACCTTTATGCTGAAACTTATTGATAAGAATAGAAGGAGAACTGATGTTATCACATCGTTGAATCACTTCCCCAGCAGGTTGTGGGAAGGAATATAGCCACAAAGGCAGAAGCTCTCCTTAGACAGGGGGAGGTGGGTGGCTGTGCCCACCTCTATCAACCCCGTGAGTTTTCCTGGTGGTCCCCATGCGACTGTGCCTGGCTTAGGTCCTTCCCCCCCGTGGGAGGAATCTTATCCATCATTGACTATCCAGCCATCTTTTGGGGCCAAACAGGGAGACATAATGTGTAAACAAAAAGGTGAAGCAAAGTCCCTGAAAGGATCAGTCTCACAGACTCTTCTTTCTTTAGGGATAGGCACGAGGGGACAGCTGGATAGGAGGCTGCGTGACAACATTTCCGCTGCTAGCATGGGGCAGGTGGGGTTGGGGTGTGATTTGGGAGGGTAGGGATAGGACAGCTATGCTCAGTGCCCAAGTGCTCAATTCTATGCTCGGCAGTGAGGGCTCAAACCACCGTTTTCAGCCTTCTTCCCTCATTCCTTGCTCTCAGGTTTCTGCCATGAGTGTTGGGCTCAGCCATGTTATATGCTGTCCCCCAGCCTTGTGGGCCACAAGTGGAACTCTAGCAGTCTGAGTTTTCCCTCTCCCATAGCTTTGGCAGCTGCAGAATGCAGAAAGCTCGGAGCACCTAGCCCGGTCTGCATCCTGTGCCTGTGCATTCCCATCTCCATACTTCTCCCTTAACTCCTCCCCTGCTCACGCAATTTGCCCACCTTTAGATGATTTCAATAATGTGCCTCTTATTCTTGCCTGTCTGTTTTGCAGGGAGTTTCCTGTGGAGCTATAGTTGTTCAATTTGTTGTAAATTCTAGGGGAGATTTCAATAGGCTCACCTTACACTGCCATTTTTATGACGTCTGCCTTTGTCTTCTCTTTGAACATTATTTGGGCTTCTACCTGAGTGAATGATTCTTGAATAGCTGTTCTTATTGATCTCAAATAAATGGTTGTTTGTCTCTTACTTTGAAAGTCCTTTTTATTTTTAAGTTAGCATTTTGGTGACTACAAAGGGATGTCACCAGACATTAAACATCCTTGACTATGTCGGTAGTTAGTAGTATATTTTGAGCTGTGAATTATGTTTAAAGATGATGCCCAATGTTATCTTCCCAGGCAGAAATTAAGGGTAAAAAGGAAACAATAGTTATACAGTGAGTTCTTGGCCTCTCATATTTTTCGTGGGATAGGAAGAAACTAAAATAAGGGATAAAGGACAAAACAGGAAATACGAAAGTGTATGTTATACAGGCCTGGTTTAGAATTTTGGGTTAGTTGTCCACAACAGATATCATCTATTTCACTTCCTTCCAAGTGATTTTAAGATTTCAAATCCTCTGTTGACTGAACTGTTCATTTAGGTGTAAGAGCTCTCTTTAAATTAGAAAACATGAATCCAAGGGTCAATACCTTTAAATTTTGTCACATATGGAGTAGTTAAGAGTACCTGAAATTTTGGAAGGATTTGGTAGGAAGAAAAAGATAAATGCTTTAATTTTGTTTACAAAGATATAATTTACCAAATTGCTATAAATCATAGGTAGCTTATGAGAAAAAAAAGTTTATATCTGGAAAACAAAGATTAAAAACCAATAATATTTCATATAAAAAGTCATAAATTTATAATTATCTTTATCAGTTCATTTAGTCCCACATTATTAATCATTGTTGATCTTGATATTTTTGTTAGCAGATATAAACACATTTTTTCACTGCATCATGCAGTAAGTATTTGTTGAATCCCTATTATATGCTAAACATTATTCTAGGTGTTGGGGATACAGCAGAGAACACGATAGATAATTTAGAATTGTCATTACATTCTAGTCAGTAATTCAATATGATGCCACAACACACTGCCAACTTGCCTGCTCTGTCAGCAAAGGTTTCATAGAGGAGGATATATCTCAATTGCAACTTAAATGATAAGTAGGTCTACTTTTTGTATCTATATATTTTCTAATTCTGGACATTTTATATAAATAAAATTATGTAATATGTGGCCTTCTGTGACAAACCAATGTTTCTGAGAGTCATCATTTGTGCCATGTATCAATACTTCATTTATTTTTATGGCTAAAAAATATTGCATAAATATACCACAATTTTGTTTGTCCATTCATCAATTAATGAGCATTTGTGTTGGTTCCACATTTTGGCTATTATAACTACTGTTGCTATGAACATTTCTGTACACATATTTGTGCGGATATATGTTTTCAGTTCTGTGTCTATGTATCAAGGAGTGGAATTCCTGGGTCATATGGTAACTCTATGTTGAACACTTTGAGAAATTGCCAGAATTTATTTCCAAATTGAATGCACCATTTTACTTTCCTATCAGCAATGCATGAAGTTTGCAATTTCTCCACGTCCTGTCAACACTTGTTATGGTCTATTGTTTTTATTATAGCCATCCTAGTGGGTGTGAAGTGGTATCTTGCTGTGGTTTTGATTTGCATTTCCCTAATAATTAATAATGTTGGACAACTCTTTATGTGCTCATTGGCCATTTGTATACCTGCTATGGAGAATGACCTATTTGCATCTTTTGCTCATTTTAAAGTTGGGTTACTTCTCATTTAATTATTGAATCATAAGAGTTTTCATATATTCTGGATACATGTTCCTTATCAGATGTATGATTGCAAATGTTTTCTCCCAGTCTGTGGTTATCTTTCTCTTTCTTGATGGTGTCATTTGAAGCACAAAATTTTGATGAAGTCCAGTTTATCTACCTTCTCTTTTACCAGTTGTGCTTTCGATGTCATAGCTAAGAAATTACTACTTGATTCAAGATTGTTGAAAATGGAATTACCTTACCTTATGACCTAGCAATTCCACTTCTGGGTATCTATCCAAAGAAATCCAAAACACTAATTCAAAAGAGTATATACACCCCTATGTTTACTGCAGCACTGACAATAGCCAAGCTATGGAAACAACTGAAATGCTCATAGATAGACAATTGGATAAAGAAACTGTGGTAGTTATACAATGGAGTATTACTTGGTCACAAAGAAGAATGAAATCTTACCATTTGAAATAACATTGATGGACCTGGAGAATAGTATGCTAAGTGAAATAAGTCAGACGGAGAAAGACAAATGCCATATGACCTCACTTACGTGGGGAATCTAAAGAGCAGAATAAATGAATAAACAAAACAGAAATAGACTCAGAGACATAGGGGAAAAAACCAAACTGATAGTTGTTAGATGGGAGGGGGGTGGGGATGGGGGATAAGGTAAAGGGATTAGAATGTATGACTTAGTAGTCACAATATAGCCATGGGGATAAGAAATAGTTTGGGGAATATAATCAATAATGTTGTACGGATTACGTAGGGTGTCAGATGGACACTGGACTTATTAGGGAGAACACTTCATAGAATGTGCTATACCACTGTGCTATACACCTGAAGCTGAAGTTGAATAATATTGAATGTCAAATATATATATATATATATGTATATGTATATGTATATGTATATGTATATGTATATGTATATGTATATGTATATGTATATGTATATGTATATGTATATGTATACATATATACATTTTAAGAAAGGAAAAACTATATTAAAATTGTAATACTTAATATATACTGATAACAAAAGATGAATACAAGTCAAGTTTTGACTTCTGCATTTACAAGTGGTGCTCAAAGTGGTTACTATTAGTATAATTTTAATACAGTTTTTTCCTTTCTTAAAATGTGTACACACTTTTTGTCACCCTGTATGTGTGTATGTGTTTGTGTGTGTGATCCCGGGAGGTAGAGTTCAACATAGGGAATAGAGTCAATGGAATTGTAACAGCTATGTTTGATGTCAGAGGGGAGGTAGATTGGGGGAGTTATCACTTTGTGAGGGGTGTAAATGTAACTATTACATTGTTTTGTACACCTGAAAGTAAAAAAAAAAAAAAAAAAAGAAGATTTAATCCTGTGTTTTCTTTTAATAGTTGTATAGTGTAAACTGTTATATTTAGGTCAATGGCTTACTTGAGTTAGTCTTTTGTGTATGGTGTGAGATATGACCTATTATTTTATCCTTAGAATTTTTCACCTTATAGCAAACTACATGATTTACTTGATTATAATTTTTATTTTGTATCTTCCCTGTTTGAATATATGTTTTGAAAATACAACTCATTTTTTTCTCTTTGTTACTTTATCTCTTTGTTATTTTATCTCTGTTACTTTCTCTTTTGTTACTTTACTGTTAGTACCTAGAACATTGTGTAAAGTAGGTGCTCAATGAATACATGTGTATATTTAATGGTTAAGTGAAAAATCTTACTATGATTAACAATGTGGCATTTTAGAAGAGGGGCTAGTAATTGTGCCAGAAAGGGTAGCCTGGCTGTAGTGAGAGGTTCATATTAAAACCATTTGTTGCACATTAAAGGGATTTATCTCATACTAGGGAACAATAGTACTGACAAAGCCTTTGTGGAGGCCATATTTCTGGAGGGCAATATTGTTTAAGGCACAAGGTTTTTAGCTGATGGATTCTTTGTACCATATTTGTTTTTTTGAATTTAGTTTGAATTTTTATGGATTTATTAATAAATAAATATGGGTACAGAAAGTAAGTGTATAATATTCATGTTACTATACATTATAGTTTTCTGGAAAATCTAGTGATTGTCAACTCCTTTAACTGTAAGTGACAACACCAACACTAGAATGCTGAAAAAGGTAATTGGGCATTTTTCAAAAGGCCTAAGGGATGTTCTGCAGATTTTTCAGTTTTTCAGAGATGAAGGGAAATTAAAAATTAATTGTTATCAGTGATGTTAAACTGTGTTCTATGTATGAAGATTTGAGCTAGAAGCTTTTTGGGATTCAGAAGCAAGTGATATATATTCTCTGCCATCAAATTACAATCTCTAGAGACAAATATGTAACTATTGCAATGAAGTGCAGTTTTGTTATGCCATAGAAGAAATATAAAACCTATTTGGGATTTATATGCAAAAGGAATACAGTCCAAGAAGAAACTTGATAGAGCTTTATGGAAAGTTTTGATTTGAAATGAAATTTGAAGAATGGATAGAGTCACTTAGAAGAAGTGGTGAGGGAGGATTGTGAGTAAATGTGCAAAACAGGAAAGACCAAGGCCTGTGCAAAAAACTGTGAGCTGTGCTGGGGAGTGGTAAAAGAGGATTTCAGAAAAGGAGCATATGGGAGTGAATAAATATGCAAGTGAATAAATATTGAAACTTTGGCCTAGATACAACATCCAACACCAGGAGCAACAGGGATTTAAAAAGCAGAGTGAGAAAAGCTGAAGACCTAGATAATTAAGTCACCACTAATTAGTTGAATTTACTGGCTAATTGGAATCTACATAAAATACCCCTGGAGGCACTTAAAATTATTTTAGAAATATGGGTGTATGCTGGAATTCCAACAAAGTAGCTAAGGATGCAGTCAGAGAAATTCAGTTTTATAACTTTGAACTGAGATTCCCGTATACATAGGAACAGTGAAGTAGCTGTGTATCTGTGTATGTTTGAGATGTGTGTAGGTGTATGAGTACTTGAAGATAGCTAGACATTGTAATCTGCTAGTAATAACTGTAAAAATTTAGCAGAATGTTAAGTATTTTCTAGGACATTGCGTATCTTAGAGATGTGACTTTGGATCTTGTTAGAAACTATATGAAGGACTATGTTGTGAGGGAACTTAAAAATGTCTTGTGACAAAAAACCTTGACCAGCTCTTTGAGGATGTTGACACCAAGGTCTAGCTAAAAACAAAACAAAACATATTTCCTGAAGAAGTTGTCTATTGCTCCCTAGGTTCCTGTCTACAGCACCATCTGGATCCCTCTGGCCAGGATTTGATCACCAATGCATGTTACCAGTATGCAGAAAACAGTGACCATTGAAAAGTGTGTAAGGTGGGAGTCAGTACAACTTAAATCAGTGTATCGTGTCCATTTTAATTCCTACCAAGCCTCCCTTTTCCATCTCAGAGAGATTTCTCTTGCTTATCATTGCAGCTTTATTTATGATGGCCAAGATATGGAAACAATCAAAGTGTCCTTCAATAGATGAATGGATAAAGAAGATGTGGTATAGATACACAATGGAATACTATTCTGCCATAAGAAAATAAGAAATAGTGCCAATTCTGACAACATGGATGGATCTTGAGATTATTATGTTAAGCGAAATAAGTCAGACAGAAAAAGTTGAGAACCATATGATTTCACTGATATGTGGTATATAAAACTGTAAACAACAAAGAAGCAAGACAAGTGCTGGCCTGGTGGCTCAGGTGGTTGGAGCACTGTGCTCCTAACGCTGAGGTCGCCGCTTTGATTCCCACCTGGGCCAGTAAGCTGCGCCCTCTACAGCTAAGATTGTGAACAGTGGCTCTGAAGCAGGGTTGCGGTGAACAGCTGGAGGTCAGCATGAGCTGCTGCGCGCTGCTGTGTGCTGCCATGGGCTATCATGTGCTGCCAGGAGTGGCCGGTGGCTGGCAGCCAGCATGAGTGGCCTACAGCCATTGTGAGCGGCCGGCAGCTGGTGAGAGCTGCTGTGAGGTGCTGTGAGAGGCCTACCGACTGTCTCAGCTGGGGGGAGCACAAGGTTCACAATACCAGCATGGACCAGGGAGCTCTGTCTTATGTAACTAGACTGAAAAACAATGGCTTGAACTGTAGTGGGGGAGGGAAGAGGCGGCAGAAGGGGGGGGGGAGAAAGAAACAAGACAAACAAATGAAGAAACAAAAACTCATAGACACAGACAATAGTTTAATGGTTTCCAGAGGGGAGGGGGGCTCTAGAAAAGGGTAAACAGGGTCAAATATATGGTGATGGAAGAACTGACTCTGGGCAGTGAACACACAATGTGATATATAAATGATGTAATACAGAATTGTACACCTGAAACCTATGTAAATTTACTAACCATTGTCACCACAATAAACTTTAATTAAAAAAATACCCTGAAATAATCTAGTGGTAGGAGGAATAAAAGGTAGGTGTATAATAGTAATGGAGGTAGAAAGCTCAAATCTGATAACTGAGTGGAGAGGGGCAGTCAGTGGCAGGAGAGCACATGAACCCATGTTGGGTGGGGGCCTGGAGGAGAGAGCCCACAGAAGAGACAGAGGGCAGTCACCTAGGGTGGAGCTGTGAGCAGTGTCCAGGGAGATCTATCTGGGAGACCAGGGAAGAGTGGGGAGCTGGTGTTGGGTTCTCTGAGGCTGGCCCACCACTTATCAGCTTTGCCACCAGGCACTTTCTTCAACCAAGTCACCCTCAGTTTCCCTGCCTCCAAGACGGATGTGTTAGGTTGGGTAATGTTCTAGGTTCCTCCTCCTTCACTAACATTCTAGAATTCTGTGGTTATGTACTGTGTTGGGGTTTAAGGCAAACAAAAGATGTCTCTGTGCTTGACAACAGGACAGACACAGCATACAAGTCTTAAAAATACCCACACAGGGATTTGGCTGCATCATGCTGGCATCCTCAACACTCCACAGATAATGAGGGCTTCTCTGCATAGGAATGGGGTCTTGGGTTTAAAATACCTTCCTCGGATTCCCAGTCTTCTCTCCCAAGAGCTCCCTCTGCTTTCCAGTACCTTTTCATTTCTACAGAACCTATAAGGGGAAAGCTTCTCTTAGCTAATAATCTTCTTTTAATCCCTTTAAAAAACACTGTGTATGTTATGGTTACTTCAGAATTAGGTTGGTTTTCAACTAAGGAGAGTGTTAAGGCAGCATCAAAGGACATAAAGCATATGAGATTTTGATGGCCTGGGAAGGTATATAGTGGGCGTTCAAAATTTAGAATATTGGGTGATCAAATCTGGAGAGTTTATTGTAAGTGGCATAGGGATACGCAACTTAATAGAGTTCAAACTGAGGACGGAGGGCATAGGGGAATTCCAGGAAAAGTAATAACTCCTTTTTGTGGAAATACATGAATTTTCATAGCCAGCTTCAAGAAGTTATCTTAACATTGCATTCTCCCTCCAAAGACAATAATTTCCACTTAGTAGTGCAGTAGTTAAAAGTATGATATATAAATAAGTCATAAAAAGTAGACCAAAGTCATTAGCTAAATGCACATTTCTTTAAGAAACTAGACTAAAAAGAATTTAAATAAAATAATTGACAATTCTTGTAATGTTTAAATTATTGGCTTGGTGCCAATTCCATTTTTATTGGACAAAAATTCAGTCATTAAAAAACATGGGGCCAGTGCTCTGACTGGATGCTTGCCAGCAAATATTTACAGGAGGTACCACCTGAAGGGTTCAATGATTTCAGTGCGGTAAGATGATGTCTTTTGTTTAGCTTTGTCTGCAGTATGAAAGGTGTTACATGATTGTCTCAATTTTAGCTTCCCTCCCTCTCTCCCTCCTCCCTGCCTTCTCTCACCCTCCTCACTCTCTCTTTTTTTTAATTTATTGGGGTGACAATTGTTAGTAAAATTACATAGATTTCAGGTGTACAATTCTGTATTACATCATCTATAAATCCCATTGTGTGTTCACCACCCAGAGTCAGTTCTCCTTCCATCACCATATATTTGATCCCCCTTAACTTCATTCTCACGTCCCACATCCCTTACCCTCTGGTAACCACTAAACTATTGTCTGTGTCTATGAGTTTCTGTTTCTCATTTGTTTGTCTTGTTCTTTTGTTGCTTTTGGTTTATATACCACATATCAGTGAAATCACGTGGTTCTCTGCTTTTTCTGTCTGATTTATTTCGCTCAGCATTACACTCTCAAGATCCACCCATGTTGTCACAAATGTTCCTATATTATCTTTTCTTACTGCCGAATAGTATTCCATGGTGTATATATACCACAACTTCTTTATCCATTCATCTATCGAAGGACATTTTGGTTGTTTCCATGTCTTGGCCACCTTAAATAAAGCTGCCATGAACATTGGAGCACATGTATCTTTATGTATAAATGTTTTCAGATTTTTTGGGTAGATACCCAGGAGAGGGATTACTGGGTCATATGGTAATTCTATTTGTAATTTTTTGAGGAACCTCCACACTGCCTTCCATAACGGCTGCGCCAGTCTGCCTTCCCACCAACAGTGTATGAGGGTTCTTTTTTCTCCACAGCCTCTCCAACACTTGTTACTATTTGTCTTGTTGATGATAGCCATTCTGACTGGGGTGAGGTGCTATCTCATTGTGGTTTTTATTTGCATTTTTCTGATGATTAGTGATGTTGAGCATTTTTTCATATGTCTATTTGCCATTTGTATGTCCTCTGTGGAGAAATGTCTATTCAGCTCCTCTGCCCATTTTTCAATTGGGTTGTTTGTTTTTTTGTTGTTGAATTGCATGAGTTCCTTGTATATTCTGGATACTAGCCCCTTATCGGAGGCACTGTTTGCAAAAATCTTCTCCCATTCAGTTGGTGGCCTCTTTATTTTGTTGATGGTTTCTTTTGCTGTGCAGAAGCTTTTAAGTTTCATATAGTCCCATTCGTTTATTTTACCTTTTACTTCCATTGCCTTTGGAGCCAAATTCATAAAATGCTCTTTGAACCCAAGGTCCATAAGTTTAGTACCTATGTTTTCTTCTATGCAGTTTATTGTGTCAGGTCTTATGCTTAAGTCTTTGATCCATTTTGAATTAACTTTGGTACATGGTGACAGAGAGCAGTCCAGTTTCATTCTTTTGCATGTGGTTATCCAATTCTCCCAGCACCATTTATTGAAGAGGCTGTCTTTGCTCCATTGTATGTTTTTAGCTTCTTTATCAAAAATTATCTGTCCATATTTATGTGGTTTTATTTCTGGGTTCTCAATTCTGTTCCATTGGTCTATGTGTCTGTTTTTCTGCCAATACCATGCTGTTTTGATTATTGTAGCCCTGTAGTACAAGCCAATGTCAGGAAGTGTGATACCTCCATTATTGTTCTTTTTTCTTAAGATTGCTTTGGCTATTCGGGGTCTTTTGTGGTTCCAAACAAATCTGATGATTTTTTGTTCTATTTCTTTAAAAAATGCCAGTGGGATTTTGATGGGGATTGCATTAAATCTGTATATTGCTTTGGGTAATATGGACATTTTAACTATGTTGATTCTTCCAATCCATGAGCACGGAATGTCATTCCATTTCTTTGTGTCTCCTTCAATTTCTTTCAAAAATGTCTTATTGTTTTCAGCATATAGGTCTTTCACATCCTTGGTTAAGTTTATTCCTAGGTATTTTATTCTTTTTGCTGCAATTGCAAAAGGAATTGTTTTTTGTATTTCTTTTTCTGAGATTTCATTGTTAGTACATAGGAAAGCAATGGACTTTTGTACGTTGATTCTGTAGCCAGCAACTTTACTGTATTCGTTGATTGTTTCTAATAGCTTTTTGGTGGAGTCTTTAGGGTTTTCTATATATGGCATCATGTCATCTGCAAAGAGTGATCATTTAACTTCTTCATGTTGAAAAGCAGAGGTGATAGGGGACAGCCCTGTCGTATTCCTGAACGTAGAGCAAAGGGCTTCAGTTTTTCAGCATTAATTATGAGATTCGCAGAGGGCTTGTCATATATGGCCTTTATTATGTTAAGGTATTTTCCTTCTATACCTATTTTATTAAGTGTTTAATCATAAATGGATGTTGTATCTTGTCAAATGCTTTTTCTGTACCAATAGATATAATCATATGATTTTTGTCCTTTATTTTGTTTATGTGATATATCACATTGATGGATTTGCGAATGTTGAACCATCCTTGTGCCCCAGGGATGAACCCCACTTGGTCGTGATGATTAATCTTTTTAATGCATTGTTGTATTCGATTTGCTAGAATTTTATTTAGGATTTTTGCATCTGTATTCATCAGAGATATTGGTCTGTAGTTTTCTTTTTTTGTGCTGTCCTTACCGTGTTTTGGTATCAGGGTAATGTTGGCCTCATAAAATGAGTTAGGGAGTACTGTCTCTTCTTGAATTTTTTAGAAGAGTTTGAGCAGGATTGGTATTAGATCCTCTTTGAAGGTTTGGTAGAATTCACTAGTGAAGTCATCTGGTATCGGAATTTTGCTTTTGGGAAGGTTTGGGATGACTGATTCAATTTCATTACTGGTGATCGGTCTGTTTAGATTTTCCAGTTCTTCATGGTTCAGCCTCGGAAGGATATATGTTTCTAAGAACTTGTCCATTTCTTCTAGGTTATTGAATTTGGTGGCATATAGTCCTTCCTAGTATTGTTGGATGATCCTTTGTATTTCTGTGGTGTCCGTGCTAACATCCCCTTTTTCATTTCTGATTTTGTTAATTAGTGTCTTCTCTCTTTATATCTTAGTGAGTCTAGCCAAGGGTTTGTCAATTTTGTTAATCTTTTCAAAGAACGAGCTCTTTGTCACATTAATTTTTTCTATTGTCTTTTTGTTCTCTCTTTCATTTAGTTCTGCTCTGATTCTTATTTCCTTTCTTCTGCTGACCTTGGGTTTCACTTTTTCTTCTTTTTCTAGTTCTTTAAGGTTTAAAATGAGGTTATTTATTTGGGATTTGCTTGTTTCTTGAGATAGGCCTGTACTGATATAAATTTCCCTCTTCACACTGCTTTCGCTGCATCCCCAAAATTTTGGTAGGATGTATTTTCATTGTCATTTGTTTCTATGTATCTTTTGATCTCTCCTCTAACTTCTTCTTTGACCCAGTCGTTCTTTATAAATATGTTGTTTAATCTTCATGTATTTGTGTTTTTGCCTGCTTTCTTTTTGTAGTTGACATCCAATTTCAAAGCCTTGAGATCAGAGAATATGCTTGGTATGATTTCAATCTTCTTAAATTTGCTGAGGCTGATTTTATGTCCCAATGTATGGTCTATCCTTGAGAATGTTCTATGTGTACTAGAAAAGAATGTATAGTCTGATGTTTTAGGATGAAGTACTCTATATATGTCAATTATGTCCATTTAATTTAATGTGTCATTTAGGACTGCTATTTCGTTATTTATTTTCTGTTTAGATGATCTATCCATAGCTGTCAATGATGTATTTAAGTCCCCTAGTATAATTGTGTTTTGGTCTATTTCTCCCTTTAGTTCTGTTAGTAGTTGCTTGGTATATTTCGGTGCTCCCTGATTGGGGGCATAAATATTGATGACTGTTATGTCTTCTTGTTGTATGGTCACCTCTACCATTATGAAATGTCCATCTTTGTCTCTTGTTATCTTTTTCACCTTGAAGTCTGTTTCATCTGATATCATTATGGCTACACCTGATTTTCTCTGGGTACCATTTGCTTGGAATGTCAATTTCCACCCTTTCACTTTGAGTCTATGTTTGTCCTTGTAGCTAAGATGTGTCTCTTGGAGACAGCATATGGTTGGGTTTAGTTTTTTGATACAATCTGCTACTCTGTGCCTTTTTATTGGTGAGTTCAGTCTATTTACATTTAGGGTGATTATTGATATGTGAGGATTTCCTGTCATTCTGTCTTTAGTTGTCTGGTAAGGCTGTGTCTCCATTGTTTCTTTGCCTTTTTGTTGTTGTCTATTATTTCTGTGTGGTGGTATTCTATGATGTTTCCCTCTGTTTCTTCTTTTATTTCAGTATATATTTCAGTTCTGGATTTTTTTTTTTTTGAGTGGTTACCCTTAAGTTTATGTAAAAGAAAGCTTGATATTTAGAGTATTCCATTTTCTTCAGCATGCTTACTTTCTCCATTCCCATATTCCGGTTCAGGCCTTTAATCTCCCCCTTTTTATGTTTTGGTTGCCACAAATTTTCCCTGTTGATGGTGGTCGAATAGCCTCCTTTAGTATTTCTTGTAGTGCAGGTCGTGTATTAGAGAATTCCTTCAGCTTCTGTATGTCTGGAAAGGTCTTTATTCCTCCTTCATATCTAAACGATATCTTTGCTGGATATATTATTCTTGGCTCATAATTTCTCTCTTTCAATAGTTTGAATATTTGGTTCCACTCCCTCCTGGCTTGTAGAGTTTCTGCTGAAAAATCTGATGATAATCTAATGGGCTTTCTTTTGTAAGTTACCGTCTTCTTTTCCCTGGCTGCCTTGAGGATTCTTTCTTTGTCATTGATTTTAGACAGCTTCAATACAATGTGCCTTGGAGAAGGCCTGTTGGGATTGAGGTAATGTGTTCTATTTGCTTCTTGGATTCGAGGGTCCAGTTCTGTCCACAAGTTTGGGAAGTTTTCATCGACAGTTTGTTTGAATATATTCTCTGTTCCCTTCTCTCTTTCTTCTCCTTCTTGTATGTCCATTATTCTTATATTGCTCTTTCTGATGGAGTCAGAAAGTTCTTGTAAAGTTCTTTCATTTCTTTTAAGTCTCAAGTCTCTTTCTTCTTCTATCCACATCATTTCCAGGTTTCTATCTTCGATGTCACTGATTCTTTCCTCCATCTGGTCAACTCTACTACCTAAACTGGTTATTTCTTTCTTAATTTCTTCTATTGAGTTCTTAATCTCCAGAAATTCTATTTGGTTCTTTTTTAAAATTTCAGTCTCTTTGGTAAAATGCTCATGTTGTTCCTTGTTTGTGTTTCTGAGTTCATTTAACTGCCTATCTGCGTTTTCTTGTATCTCGTTGAGTTTTTTCAGAACTGCAGTCTTGAATTCTCTGTCATTTAAGTCACATATTTCCATATGTTTAAGTTCCTTTTCTGGAGACTTTTCACTTTCTGAGCTGTTTTGTTGCCTTGGTTATTCATGGCGATTACTGATTTACTATTTCTCTTCCTAGACATCTAAAGGAGTGGTTTCTGCAACAGGTTGATAGGAAGCGGTCTCTTTTGTTTTCCAATACTTGTTGGTAGAATGTTTTATTTTTTCTCCTACTGCAGCCTATTTTTCCTCTCCCACACGGTAGTGCCATGTTTTCTCTGCACTATTCCAGCTTCTCACACAATGGGGGGATTCCCTGGGTGTAGGGACAGAGCCCCAGAGAGTAGTTTACAGGCTCTAGGCCTCACGTGGAAGGGTGCTGGCTCGGGTGGTGGATGGCCGTCGGCTGTGGCTGATTGGCCGTTGGCTGTGGCCGGTTAGCCGATTGGCCGCTGGTATAACTGCTGTGGCTATGAAGGATTGCCGAGGATTGCCGAGGAGCCGAGCAGAGCTGAGCAGAGCCAAAGAGAGTGGAAGAGAGGAGAGGAACAGAGTCGAGGAGAGTGGAGGAGAGTCGTCGGTCGGTTGGCGGAAAGGCGGACAGCACGTCGCGCGTCCGGTGGGCCCAGCCTACAGTGAGACCATAGTGGTATGACTCCCCTACCTGTGGCTCCGTGGGTGTTCCTTTTTGGCCTCACCATATCCTGCGTTCTTATGTGGGGAGCGGGACCAGAGACCCCACAGGCCACCGCGCACAATAAATGGCGCAGCGAGCAGGGTCTCCCGCATGACACTGGGAGATGGGTTTCTCCTCTGTTAATAGTTCATCTAGGTCACAGGGCGCAGTATCCCGGTGGATATGCGGAGAGTTTTTGATGTTCCAAAGCTCTTCCAGCTCCAGATACAGAGCCCATATGTTTCAGCCACTCTGTTTACTCCTGCAGGGATCTGCCCAGATAGTTGGGGCCAGGGGCGGGTTGAGTTGTGAGAGGTGGCCCAGAGCAATGGCGGCTACCACCACCACAGGCGGTCCTGCTTCCATAGCTCCCTCCCCTTTGCCAGAACTAGTTGGGCTGCGAATTTGTGTCTGCGGTCCACAGTTCTCAGAACAGCAAATATTCTATTCTTTTGATCTGACACTGCTACTGTTCCGTTTCTAGCACCGGGCAGGTGGGGGCGGGGCGAGCTCTGGGAGGGTAGGGAGTGGGCATCTAGTCTCAGTGCCTAAGGCTTCCGTTCTCTGCTCGGCAGGGAGGACTTAAACCACGGTTTTCAGCCTTCTTCCCTCAGTCTTTTCTCCAAGGCCTCTGCCATAAGCGTTGGGTTCAGCCGTGTTATATGCTGCCCCCTCAGCCCTGTGGGCCATAAGCGGAGCCCTAGCAGTCCAAGTTCTTCCCTCTCCCGCAGCTGCAGTAGTTCTGGGAAGCAGCGAGCTCGGAGCACTGAGCTAGTTCTGCGTCCTGCGCCTGCGCGGCTCCGTCTCTGTACTTCTCCCTTCCCTCCTCCCCTGCTTGTGCGATTCGCCCACCTGTAGGTGACTTCGGTAGTGGTCCTCTTATCTTGCCTGTCTGCTGTGTAGGGAGTCTTTTGTAGAGGTATTGTTCGATTCTTTGTAAATTCCAGGGGAGCTTTACAGAGGCTCACCTCACGCCGCCATTTTGATGACGTCTCTCTCCTCACCCTCCTTTCTTATTCGCTGTTTCTTTGTCCCTCTTCCCCCTTCTTTCCTTCCCTCCCTCCCTTCTTCCCTTCTTCCCTCTTTCTTCTTTCACTCCTTCCCTCCCTTCTTCCCTTCCTCCATTTCTGCCTTTTGTCCATTTCTGCCTTTTGTTATTGGGTACTTACCATGTACCATAGCAAGACAGGTAAGGACCCTGCTTTCTTGGAGTTTACTTTCTAGTGGGTGAGAGAAAAAGCAAATGTGTTGAAAAATAAATGTTTGTGAATTTTGTGATAAATTCAGTGATTGGTTCTCTGATGAAAATGGATGAAGAGAGAGTAATGGGAGACTCCTTTAGATAAAGTGGTTACAGAACCAGTGGAATGTCCTGGAAAGGTTTAAAGATTTCTCAGATATTCAAGGCTGCCTCCTGAATTGGCAGCATGGTCTATATGAAGGCACTGTAGGGCTTCCCAATCTCCCTGATTTCTTTTCTGTCCTTCCTGCCAGAGAGCCTTGTAGCTTCAGGTTTGTATTCATTCCCATACGGAGGCCTCTGTAGATTTCTCATTTTAAGCATTAGCTATATATCTATATCTATATCTTTATATAGATATCTATGTATAGATATCTGTATGTAGATATATAGATAGATATCTGTCTATATATATATAGATATACATCTGTATCTATAACTATATAGATATATAGATATAGATATATATCTATATTGTGCTATATAAATATGGATATAGATATATCTCATTTATTCCTTATCACAACCCTATGAGGTGGGTGCAGTTATATCCCCATTTTACTGTTGAGGACATTGAGACACAGGGAGCATGACTCAAACCCAGATAGTCTAGCCCAGAGGTGAGCTCTACCAGTACTCCAAGTCACCTGCCCTTCTCACTCCCTATTCCATCTCCACTAGCTCTAACACTGTGTCCACACTGCAGTCATGACTGGTCTTAGTCGCTTAACTCTTCAAAGTCTTTAAGGACAGTCACAAGCAACCTCTTTGAACTGCAAAATCATCTCAGCTTCCACTTATTCTGTGCTAATTTGGGTGTGGCCATAAAGGACTGAGTGGGAATCACCAGCAAGTCCCCAAATGCAAAACCACTTCTAAAAGTCTACAGATGTTCTAATACCCATTACTCATCCCAGAAATGCATTTTGGTACAGCTGGAACTTAGTGGGTTGGAGGGGGGTGGGTAATGGAAAGCTTTAATTTCAAAAGAGTGAGGCTGAAGGAAATCGTGTGGTGTCATTTTTCCATTTTGGAAATCTGTTCATATCTGAGTCAGCAGCAGTGGTATAATTCTGCCCGATGTGTTCAGAATATATGCTGGTGGACAGACTGTGCAGGCCTCTGTGTGAAATGACTGCATCAGATGCTGTGTGCTCTGGACTGCAGAATATAAGTGCAAAGAGGTTCTGGGTGGGAATTGAACCAGTTTTATGAAGGCCTGGTGTGTCTCTGTTAGATTTAAGTTTGGTTCCTTTTGCATCATGAAGCCATATGTTTAAAGAAATCAGTTTGGGGAATCAAGACAATTAAACTCTCTACGGTCCAGCCTTTTAACATTCTAGAAAGTCCATAGTCCCTGTTTGCACCTGGAAGCCAGCTATCAAATCCTTTGCTATCCATCAAGAAATATATGGTTCAGGTTATCTCTGGAATAACAGATTGAGGGCTATTTCATACAATGGATAATAATAAAAAAATTATCTCTGGCATTTAGTGAATGTTTATTCTATGCCAGGTATTTTATTAAGTGCTTTACATACATTATTTCATCATCTCCATAATGAACCGATGAGGAAGGCACTATTATTTTTGTTGTTGAAAATTTAGTGTTTATTTTTTTTCTTAATTTTTTTCAATTACAGTTGACATTCAATATTATATTAGTTTCAGATATACAGCATAGTGGTTAGACATTTACATAACTTATGAAGTGATCCCCTGAAAAACCTACTGCCCCCCTGACACCATACATAGTTATTTCAATATTATTGACTATATTCCCTATGCTTTACTTTATATCCCCATGACTATTCTGTAACTACCAATTTGTACTTCATCATCTTTTTCACTTAGCCTCAAAAGCCCACAGGCCATCTGAAAACAATCAGTTTGTTTCTATATCTGAGTTTGTTTCTGTTTTGTTTGTTTGTTTTGTCTTGTAGACTCCATATATAAGTGATATCATATGGTATTTGTCTTTCTCTGTCTGAGTTAGGATAATACTGTCTAGGTTCATCTATGTTGTTGCAAATAGCAACATTTTATTCTTTTTATGGCTGATTAATATTCCATTCTATGTGTGTGCCACATCTTCTTTATCTAATAGTCTGGCGATGGGCACTTATATTGCTTCCATATCTTGACTATTGTAAATAATGCTGCAATGAACATAGAGATGCATATGTCTTTTCAAATTAGTGTTTTGGATTTCTTTTGATGAATACCCAGAAGTGGGATTGCTAGGTCATATGGTAGTTCTATTTTTAATTTTTAAAGGAAACTTCAAACCATTTTCTACAGTGGCTCACCAATTTTCAATCCCACCAACAAGAGCATGAGTGTTCCCTTTCCTCCACATTCTCACAACACTTGTTTTTTTTTTTTAAATAGTTATGCTGACATATGTGAGGAAATATCTCATTATGATTTTAATTTGCATTTCTCTGATGATTAGTGATGTTGAGCATCTTTTAATGTGTTCATTGGCCATTTGTATGTCATCTTTGGAGAAATGTCTGTTCAGGTTCTCTGCCCATTTTTTAATTGGATTGTTTGTCTTTCTGGTGTAAAGTTGTGTGTTTACTTATATATTTTGGATATTAATGCCTTATCAGATGTATCATTGGTGAATATCTTCTCCATTTCAGTAGACTGTACTTTTAATTTGTTGTGGTATAAAAACTTTTTAGTTTGATGTAGTCTCATTTGTATATTTTGTCTTTTGTTTCTCTTGCCCAAAGAGACTTATCAAAAATAATATTACTACGAGCAATGTTAGAGAATTTATTGCCTGTGTTTTCTTCTAGGAGTTCTATGGTTTGGGGCCCTACATTTAAGTCCTTAATCCATGTTGGTCTAGTTTCATATATTATTTTGCATGTATTTGTCCTGTTTTTCCAACACAATTGAAGAGACTGACTATCCCATTGTATAATCTTGCCTCCTTTAAAAAAAAAAATTAATTGACCATGTAGGTGTGGATTTATTTCTGGGCTCTCTATTTTGTTCCATTAATCTATGAGGTCTGACAATTAAATTCGCAAACTTGTTGCAACAACGTTGCTAACTTTTTTTTTTATACCAGAGGGATTATTCATTATGAATTTGTAACAACTGGGCAAACAGTTAACCAAGTTTACTATTTGCAAGTGCTGAAAAGGCTGCGTGAAAAAGACATCCTGAAGTTTTTGCCAACAATTCATGGCTCTGGCATCACAACAATGGACCAGCTCACTCAGCACTGTCTGTGAAGGAGTTTTTAGCTAGTAAACAAGTAACTATATTGGAAAACCCTCGTTACTCACCTAATCTGTCCCCTGATGACTTTTTTCTTTACCTGAAAGTAAAGGAAATATTGAAAGGAAGACATTTTGATGACATTCAAGACATCAAAGTTAATACGAGGACAGCTCTGATGGCTATTCCAGAAAAAGAGTTCCAGAATTGCTCTGAAGGGTGGACTAGGCACAGGTGTCAATGCATAGCTTCCCAAGGGGAGTACTTCAAAGGTGACCATAGTGCTATTCAGCAATGAGGTGTGTAGCACTTTTTCTACGATGAGTTTGCGAACTTAATTGTCTGACCTCGTATGTGTCTGTTTTTGTGTTAGTACAATGCTGTTTTGATTATTATAGTCTTGTTGTATAATTTGATATCTGGTAGCATGATACCTCCAACTTTGTTCTTCTTTCTCAAGATTTCTTTGGCTATTTGGAGTCTTTGTGGTTCCAAATAAATTTTAGAATTATTTGTTCTAGTGCCATGAAAAATGCCATTGGTATTTTGATAGGGATTGCATTGAATCTAGAGATTGCTTTGGATAGTATGAACATTTTAAATATATTATATCTTCCTAATGAGCACAGTGTATGCTTCCATTTATTTGTATCTTCTTCAATTTCTTTTTTCAATGTCTTATAATTTTCTGAGTACAGGTCTTTTATCTATTTGGTTAAATTTATTTCTAGGTATTTTGTTTTTTTAATGCAATTACAAATGGGACTGTTTTCTTAATTTCTCTTTCTGATAATTTCTGAATTATTAGTGTACAAAAATGCAACCAATTTCTGAATATTAATTTTGCATGCTGCTACTTCACTAATCAGTTCTAATAGTTCCTTTGGTGGACTCATTAGGATTCTCTGTGTATAGTATAATGTCATTGGCAAATATTGACAACTTTACTTCTTCTGTTCCAATCTGGATGGCTGTTATTTATTTTTCTTTTCTGATTGCTGCGGCTATGACTTCCAAACATGTTGAACAGTAGTGGTAAAAGTGGACATCCTTGGGTTGTTCCTGACCTAAGGAAAAGTCTTTAAGTTTTTCACCATTGAGTATGATAGTAATGGTGGGTTGTCATATATGGCCTTTATTATGTTAAGATACGTTCCCTTTATTCCCACTTTGTGGAGAGTTTTTATAATAAATGGATGCTAGATTTTGTCAAACGCTTTTTTGTTGCATCTATTGAAATCACATACAATTTTTATCTTTCATTTTTTAAAATGTGGTATATCATGTTAACTGATTTTCAGATATTGAACCAAGCTTGCACCCCAGAAATAAATCCCACTTGATTGTTTTGTATGGTCTTTTTAATGTATTGCTGAATTCAATTTGCTAATATTCTGTTGAGGATTTTTCCATCTATGTTCATTAGGGATATTGGCTTATAGTTTTTCTTTTTAATGTCCTTGGTTTCGGAATCAGGGTAAAGTTGCCTCATAAAATGAGATTTGGAGCCTTCACACTCTTGAATTTTTTGGAATAGTTTGAGGAGAATTGGTGTTAATTCTTCTTTTAATGTTTTGTAAAATTCACCTGTGAAACCATCCTATCCAGGATTTTTGTTTGTTTGTAACTTGTTGATTACCAATTTAATTTCATTAGTAACAATTGGTCGGTTCAGATTTTCTGTTTCTTCTTGATTTGGCCTTGGAAGATTGTATGTTTAGAATTTATCCATTTCTTCCAGATTGTCAAATTTGTTGGCATATAACAGTTCATAATATTTTCTCATAATCCTTTGTATTCCTGTGATGTCCATTTTCACTTCTTCTCTCTCATTTCTGATTTTATTTTTTTGGGGTCCTCTCTTTTTTTCTTCATGAGTCTAGTTAAAGGTTTATCAATTTTGCTTATTTTTTAAAAAAATCTGCTTTTGCTTTCATTGATATTTTGTGTGTTTTTCAGACTTTATTTTGTTTATTTCCACTCTGATCTTTGTTGTTTCCTTTTTTTTACTCACTTTTGGCTTTGTTTGTTTTCTTTTTCCAGTTCCCTTAGGTGTAAAGTTAGATTGCTTATTTGAAATTTTTCTTGTTTCTTGACGTAGGCCTTTATTGCTATGGATATCCCTCTTATGACTGCTTTCAGTGTGTCCCATAGATTTTGGGTTGTTGTGGTTTTATTTTCATTTGTCTCAGGTACCTTTTGATTTATTCATTGATCTCATTGTTAACATATTCTCTGTTTAGTAGTATGTTATTTAGCCTCCATATATTTGTATGTTATTTATAATTTTTTATAGTTGATTTCTACTTTATATTATTATGGTCAGAGAGGATGTTTGATATGATCAATATGCTTAAACTTATTGAGACTTGTTTTGTGGCCTAATATGTGGTCTATCCTGGAAAAAGTTCTATGTGCACTTGAAAGGAATTTATATTCTGCTACTTTGGGGGGGAATATTCTAAAAATATCAATTAAATCCATCTGGTCTAGTGTGTCATTTAGACCACTGTTTCCTTTTTTATTTTTCTGTCTTGATAGTCTGTCCATTGGTGTCAATGTGATGTTAATGTCCTGTACTATGGTTGTAGTACTGTCAATTTTTCCCTTTATGTAAGTCAATATTTGCTTTATATATTTAGGTGCTCCTATGTTGGGTGCATAAATGTTTACAAGGGTTATGTCGTCCTCTTTTTGAATTGACCCCTTTATCATTAGGCAATATATTTTTGTCTTTTATTATAGCGTTTGTTTTAAAGTCAATTTTGTCTGATATAAGTATTGCTACTTATTTTTTTGTTTGTTTTCATTCACATGCATTATCTTTTCCCATTTTTTAACTTTTCAGTTTGTGTGTGGCTTTAGGTCTGAAGTCAGCCTCTTGTAGACAGAGTATGTATGGGTCTTGCTTTCTTATCCATTCAGCTACATTATGCCTTTTGATTGGAGCATTTAATCCATTTGTATTTAAAGTGGTTATTGATAGATACATAGTTATTGCCATTTTATTATTCATCCTTATGTTCTCTCCTCCTCCTCCTCCGCCTCTTCTTCCTTTTCCTCTTCCTTCTTCTTCTTCTTCTCCTTCTTCTTCTTCTTCTTCTTCTTCTTCTTCTTCTTCTTCTTCTTCTTCTTCTTCTTCTTCTTCTTCTTCTTCTTCTTCTTCTTCTTCTTCTTCTTCTTCTTCTTCTTCTTGTTCATCATCAAGAAAACCCTTTAACATTTTTTGTAATACTAGTTTGGTGTTGATAAACTCCTTTAGCTTTTTCTTGTCTGTGTAACTCTTTATAACTCCTTCAGATTTATTTATTTATTTATTTATTTATTTATTTAAAAAATTTTAAATTAGTTTTAGGTGTACAAAACAACACAGTCATTAGGTAGACACCCCTCACAAAGTGATAACCCCAATAATCTGCTAACCATCTGAAACCGTACATAGCTATTACATTACCATTGACGATATTCTCTACCTGTACTTTACATCACATGACTATAAGGTCTGCCAATTAAGTTTGTGAACTTATCCTAGAAAAAATGCTACACACCTCATTGCTGAATATCACTACAGTCACCTTTGAAGTACTCCTCTTGGGAAGCTATGCACTGACACCTGTGCCTAGTCCACCCTTCAGAGCAATTCTGGAACTCTTCTCCTGGAATGGCCATCAGAGCTGTCATCATATTACCCTTGATGTCCTGAATGTCATCAAAATGTCTTCCTTTCAATGTTTCCTTTATCTTCAGGTAAAGAAAGAAGTCATTGGGGGCCAGACCAGGTGATTAGGAAGGGTGTTCCAATACAGTTATTTGTTTACTGGCTAAAAACTCCCTCACTGAAAGTGCCACGTGAGCTGGTCCATTGTTGTGATGCAAGAGCCATGAATTGTTGGCGAAAAGTTCAGGTCATTTCTTCTAACTTTTTCTCACAGCCTTTTCAGCCCTTTCAAATAGTAAACTTGGTTAACTGTTTGTCCAGTTGTTACAAATTCATAATGAATAATACCTCTGATATCAAAAAAGGTTAGCAACATTATTGAAACAAATTTCTGAACTTAATTGTCAGGCCTTGTATATATGTATATATATTTAATTATAGTTGACATTCAATGTTATTTTATATTAGTTTCAGGTGTACTACACAGCTGTTAGGCATTTATATAATCTATGCAGTGATCCCTCCAATAAGTCCAGTACCCATCTGACACCCTACATAACCTTTATAACATTATTGACGGTATTTCCCGTACTGTATTTCACATCTCCATGATTATTTGATGACTACCAATTTGTACTTTTTAATTCCTTCACCTTTCTCACCGAACCCCTAACCCCCCACCCATCTAATAACCATCAGCTTGTTCTCTGTATCTGTTATCTATTTCTGTTTTGTTTCTTTGTTAATTCTCTTCTTTAGATTCCACATAAAAGTGAGAGCATATGGTATTTGTCTTAGTTTGACTTATTTCATTTAGCTTAATGTCCCCTAGGTCCATCTATGTTGTTGCAAATGGTTAGATTTCATTCCCTTTTATGGCAAAGTAATTTTCCATTGTCTAAATGTACCACAATTTCTGTATCCAATCGACTATTGATGAGCATTTTAGTTTCTTTCATATGCTGGCTATTCTAAATAGCACTGCAGTAAACATAGGGGTGCATATATTTTATTTGAATTAGTGTTTTGTATTTTTTTTTTTTTTTGGATAATTATGCAGGAGTGAACTTGCTGGGTCATAAGGTAGTACTAGTTTTACTTTTTTGAGGAACCACCATACTGTTTTCCATAGTGGCTGCCCCAATTTGCCATCCCACCAACAGTGCATTAGGGTACCTTTTTCTCCACATCCTTGCGAATACGTGTTTGCTGATTTATTGATGATAGCCATTCTGACAGAAGTAAGGTGGTATCTCATTGTGGTTTTTATTTACATTTCTCTCATGATTTGTGACCTTGAGCATTTTTTCATATGTTTATTGGCCATCAGTATGTACTCTTTGGAGAAATGTCTATTTAGGTTCTCTGTCCATTTTTTAATTGGATTGTTTGTGGGGTTTTTTTTTTTTTTTTGGTGTTGAGTTGTATGAGATTTTTTCTTTATATAAAATTTGGATATTAACTCCTTATCAGGTGTATCATTGACAAATATCTTCTCCCATTCAGTAGGATGTCTTTTTGTTTTGTTGATGGTTTCCTTTGCTGTGAAAAAACTTTTTAGTTTGATGTAGTCCCATTTGTTTATTTTTCTTTTGTTTCCCGTGCCTGAGGAGATATATCAGTAAACATATTACTAAGGGTAATGTCTGAGAGTTTACTTCCTATATTTTTTTGTAAGAGTTTTACGGTTTTGGTTATTACATTTAAGTCTTTAATCCATTTTGAGTTTATTCTTGTATATGATGTAAGACGATGGTCCAAGTTCATTTTATTTCATGTATCTGTCCAGTTTTCCCAACACCATTTATTGAATAGACTGTCTTTACCCCAATGTAAATTCTTGCTTCCTTTGTCATAGATTAAATTGCCATTTAAGCATGGATTTATTTCTGGGGTCTCTATTTTGTTCCATTGATCTTTGTCTTTTATATGACAATACCATGTTATTTTGATTACTATAGCCTTGTGGTATAATTTGATATCAGGTAGTGTCATAGCTCCAGTTTTGTCTTTCTTTCTCAGGATTGCTGTGGCTAATCAGTGTCTTATAGTTCCATATAAATTTTAGGATTACTTGTTCTTGTTCTGTGAAAAATGCCATTGGTATTTTGATAGGGATTGCATTGAATGTATATATTGCTTTGAGCAGTATGGACATTTTAACTATATTAATTTTTCCTATTCATGAACATGGCATATGCTTCCATTTATTTGTATGTTCTTTAATTTATCTCTTCAATGTCTTATAAAATTTTCTGAGTACAGGTCTTTTACTTCCTTGGTTACATTTATTCCCAAGTATTTTATTTTTTAATGCAATTTTAAATGGGGTTGTTTCCTTAATTTTTCTTTCTGATATTTCATTGTTGGTATATAAAAATACAACTGATTTCTAAATATTAATTTTGTATACTGCTTCTTTACTGAATTCACTTATCATTTCTAATAGATTTTTTGGTAGAGTTTTTGGGGAATCTCTGTATGTTATATCATGTCATCTGGAAATAATGACTATTTTACTTCTTCCTTTCTCATTTTGATGTCTTTTATTTATTTATTTTTATTTTCTCATTTCTGTACCTAGAACTTCCAATACTATGTTGAGTAAAAGTGGTAAAAGTGGGTATGCTTGTCTTGTTCCTGATCTTAAGGGGAATGTTTTTGGCTTTTCCCTATTGAGTATAATATAAGCTGTGGGATTGTCATATACAGTAGTATCTCGGTTTTCGAACGTCCCCATTAACGAATATTTCAGTTTACGAATGCCGTAAACCTAGAAGTAAATGCTTCGGTTTTCGAACATGCCTTGGAAGTCGAACATGTGCTCCTTTGTTGGATGCATAAATTTTTACTATGGTTATGTCCTCTTGTTGGATTGCTTTTTTTTTTGGAAAATTAAAGTTTATTGGGGTGACAATTGTTAGTAAAGTTGCATAGGTTTCAAGTGTACAATTCTGTATCACATCATCTATATATCATGTTGTGTGTTCACTACCCAGAGTCAGTTCTCCTTCCATCATCATATATTTGATCCCTCTTGCCCTCATCTACCAACCCATCCTCCCTTTTAAATATATGTAATATCTTTCTTTGTCTCTCATTACAGTCTTAATTTCAAAGTCTATTTTGTCCAATATAAGTACTATTACCTCAGCTTTCTTTTTGTTTCCATTTGTGTGAAGTATCTTTTTCCATCCCTTTACTTTCAGTCAGTGTGTGTCTTTCGATCTTGTGTGTCTTTTGGTCTCTTGTAGACAGCATATGCATGGGGCTTGTTTTGTTATCCACTCAGTTACTCTATGTCTTTTGATTGGAACATTTAGTTCATTTATAGTTAAAGTGATTATTGATAGGAACATAGTTATCGCTGTTTTGTTCATGTTTTTGATATTCATTTGTTCATTTATTTTCTCCTTTATTCTCCTTAAAAGAGTCCTTTTCACATTTCTTGTAATAGTGGCTTGGTGGTAATGAATTTCTTTAGCTTTTTCTTTTCTGGAAAGCATTTATCTCTCCTTCAATTTTAAATGATAGCCTATCTGGATAGGACAGTCTTCATTGTAAGCCCTTGTTTTTTCATCACTTTGAATATTTCCTGCCACTCCCTTCTGGCCTGCAAAGTTTCTGTTGAGAAATAAGCTGATATTCTTGTGGGATATAACCCCTTGCAAATAACTAATTGTCTTTGTGTTGCTGCTCTTAAGATTTTTTCTTTGTTTTTAACCTTTGTCATTTTAATCATGATGTGTCTTAGTGTGGGGCTCTTTGGGTTCGTGTTGTTTGGGACTCTCTGTGCTTCCAGGGGTTGTATGTCTGTTTCCTTTGCCAGGTTAAGGAAGTTTTTTGTCATTATTTCTTTCAATAGGTTCTTGATTCCTTGCTTTCTCTCTTCTCCTTCTGGTACTCCCATGATGTGAAGATTGTTACACATGATGCTGTCCCCAATATCCCTTAAACTATCTTCATTTTTAAAAAATTCCTTTTTCTTTTTGCTGTTCTGATTAGGTGTTTTATGCTGCCTTGTCTTTTTTTATTTAAAATTTATTGGGGTGACAATGGATAGTAAAATTACATAGGTTTCAAGTGTACAATTCTGTAATACATCATCTATATATCACATTGTATGTGCACCACCAGAGTCAGTTCTTTTTCCATCACCATATATTTGACCCCTTTTACTCTTGTCTACTATTCCTCCTCCCCACTTACCCTCTGGTAACCACTAAACTGTTGTCTGCATCTATGAGTTTTTGTTTCTTTATTTATTTTTCTTGTTCCTTTGTTGCTTTCAGTTTTATATCAATGAAGTCCACATGGTTCTTTCTGTCTGACTTATTTTGCTTAGTATAATATAGAAAAAACCCCACATAAATATGGACAGATACTTTTTGACAAAAGAGCCAAAAACATACAATGGAGAAAAGAAGCCTCTTCAATAAATGGTGGTGGGAAAATTGCAAAAGAATGCAACTAGAATGCAAAAGTATGAAACTAGACTGCTATCTGTCACGATGTAGAAAAATTATCTCAAAATGGATGAAAGACCTGAACCTAAGACTTGAAACAATAAACTGCATAGAAGAAAACATAGGTACTAAACTTATGGACCTCGGGGTCAAAGAGGGTTTTATGACTTTGACTCCAAAGGCAAGGGCAGTAAAAGCTGAAATGAACCAATGGCACTACATCAAACTAACAAGCTACCTTGTCTTCTTCATCACCGATTTGATCCCCTGCTTCATCTAATCTGCTGTTGACTCTTTCCAGTGTATTCTTCATTTCAGTTATTGTATGCTTTATTACTGACATGTTTTTATGTCCTTCTTTATACTTGCTTTGTTGAAATTCTCACTAAGTTTCTTAAACATTCTCATAACCAGTGTTTTAAACTCTGTCTCTGGTAGGTTGGTTACCTCTATTTCATTTAGTTCTATTTCTGAAGTTTTCTTCAGTCCTTGTATTTGGGACATGTTTCTTTATGTTCTCATTTTATCTGCCTTTCTGTGTTTGCCTCTCTATATTAGGTTGATATCCTATGTCTCTCACTCTTTGGTGAATGGCCTTATGTAGTATGTGTTCTGTGTGGTCCTATGGCACAGTCTCCCTGATCTCTTGTGTGTGTGTTCCAGGAGTGTTCCTTGAATGTTTTGTATGTGTTCTTTTGTAGTCAAGCTTTGATTGGTTTTGGCATTTCAATGGGTGGAATTGACTTCCAAGATGCCTGACTGTGAAGACTGGCTAAGCCCACAGTGTATGAGCAGCTGTGTGTGTGTGTGTGTGTGTGTGTGTGTGTGTGTGTGTGTGTGTGTGAGATCCCTCAGTGATTTACTCCTGTATCTCTTGTTCCTATTGAGACCCCCTTTTGGCTATGCTGTTTGTGGGCCTAACCAGGCAGTGCTCTACTGTGGTCTGTAGATGGCCCCTGGCTGTGTTGTTTCTGGTGTCTCTTGCAAGGGGCTCCCACGCAGACCAATTTCAGCCTTGCCTTTTACTGGCCCCCTGCTGCCTAGTAGGAGCCAAAATGCTATATGTAGTTGGCTGCTGCCTCTGCTGGACCTGCAGGCATGTGGGGGTGGCCTTGCTGTGAATCGAGGCTGGCTGCCACCAGTATTGGGCCTGAGGCAGCTTTACACAAGACCCATGGACCCCTAGGCTTATTGCCACCCAGCTGCTTAAAGTGCCTCCTTTGGTGTATGGACCAGGCAGTTGACCTGTTGTTTAGAATGCCCTCAGTGATGCAGCACTAGCTGGGCTGGGTGGAGTTCCAGGGAGTCACAAGATGTGGCCAGTGGTTTTACAAAGTTAGTGCAAGTTCAGTTCTTTTGTCTATGTTTGGCCTCTGACCATTTCACACAATGCCCTGAAGACACCGCAGCAAGCCACCACTTACCTTGGGGCAGTGCCTGGCCTTGACTATTTTGCAAAATACCCTTAGTACACTGCAGCTACCCATCTCTTGCCTCTGGCTCACAAAACTCTGAGCGCTGCCTAAGAGTGGCTGCAGTGCAGGTTTAGGGTCACTGTGCACTACCAAAAGTTCTGTGGGCTTTCATGGGCTGTCTGCTGCTGTAGAAGTCTTCCACAGCTGCAGGATGGTGCTGGCCATTCAGGCATTGAGGATGCTGCTGGCAATGCAGCTTTAGATGGACAGAGCAGGATTCCAGGGAGCTAAGGGGTGTGGGCAGTGGTTTTAGAAAGTCAATGCACTGGTGCAGGGTCTGCAACCACCCTGCAAAAATGCCCTGAGAACACCACAGCCTGCCATTGTCTGCCTCAGACCTACAGGTCCCTGAGAGCTTTCCAAGAGATGCTTCAGTGCAGGTCTTGGGTTACTGCCTACCATCAAACGTTTCTTGGGCTGCTGTGGGCCATCCACGTCTGCAAAAAATCTTCGACATCCCGCAGGGTGGTGCCAGGAGCCCATCCATCAAGATTGTCCAGGGCAATGCAGTACGAGCTCTGTGGGGGTTGGGGACACAGGGCATCACCAAGGTGGTACACAGAAGCAGATTCCACCAGACCAATGTGGTCCCAGACTTGGTCCTTTGGGGGAGGTCTCAGCACTGAAAAGATCATGCCCTCCTATAGGCTACATGTGTGTCAGGCTCCACACAGAGATAATAATGTCTCCTGTCCCTCCAACCCTCACCTCAAAGCAACACAACTCAGTCTTTCCTCACACATCTCTGGGCCTCTTGAGTTGCCACCCGTCCACCAGAGACCAAGTGAGTGTTTGCAAATGAGTGAGTCTGTGTGCATGCTCTATAAGAGAGTGTCTGGGTTTCCAGCTGCCTTCCATCTCACCTTGATGGGCAGACAGAGTCCTCAATGATTTTCACTGCCAGATGTTGTGGGAACTCCTCTTCCTGGCACAGGAACCCTGATCTTGGGAGTCCAGTGTGGGGCTGGGACTCCTCCCTCTTCAGGGGGACCTCCATGATTGAGGAGTCCTTCCCAGTGTTCAACCACTCTCTATGGGTTTGGGTTCAGCCCGTTTTGAGTCTCCACCCCTCCTACCGATCTCCATGTCACTTCTTTATATCATTAGCTATAGGGTTTCTGTTAGCTCGTCTTCAGATGATTCTTGAATTTGATTGTTCTATAATTTACTTGTAATATTGGTGTGATTGTGGGATGCTGTAGGCATAGTATTTACCTAAACCACCATATTGACCCTCTCCTTTCCTTCAGTTTTAAATGATAGTCTCGCTCTGTAGAATATTCTTGGTTATATGTCTGTGTTTTTCATTACTTTGAATATTTCTTGCCACTCCCTTCTGGCCTGCAAAATTTCTGTTGAGAAATCAACTGATACTCTTATGGGAGTTCATTTGTAGGTAACTAATTGTCTAGTTGTCTTTCTCTTCCTGCTTTTAAGAGTCTCACTTTGTTTTTAACTGTTGCCATTTTAATTGTGCTGTGTCTTGGTGTGGGCCTATTTGAGTTCATCTTGTTCGGGAAGCTCTGCAATTTCTGGCCTTGTATATCTATTTCTTTCACCAGGTTAGGGAGGTTTTCAGTTATTATTTCTTCAAATAGTGTCTTTCTTTCTTTCTTTCTTTCTTTCATTCATTCATTCATTCTTTCTTTCTTTCCTTCCTCTTTCTTTCTTTCTTTCTTTCTTTCTTTCTTTCTTTCTTTCTTTCTTCTTTTTCTGTCTTTTTTTTAATTAAAGTTCATTGGGGTGACAATAGTTAGTAAAGTTACATAGATTTCAGGTGTACAATTCTGCATTACATCAGCTATAAATCCCACTGTGTGTTCACCACCCAGAGTCAGTTCTCCTTCCATCACCATATATTTGATCCCCTTTACCCTCATCTCCCACCCCCCACCCCATTAACCTCTGGTAACCACTAAACTATTGTCTGTGTCTATGAGTTTTTGTTTCTCATTCATTTGTCTTGTTCTTTTGTTGTTTTTGGATTATATACCACATATCAGTGAAATCATGTGGTTCTCTGCTTTTTCTGTCTGACTTATTTCGCTTAGCATTATAATCTCAAGATCCATCCATGTCATCACAAATGCTCCTATTTCATCTTTTCTTACCACCGAATAGTATTCCATTGTGTATGTATACCACAACTTCTTTATCCATTCATTTATCGAAGGACATTTTGGTTGTTTCCATGTCTTAGTCACCATAAATAAAGCTGCAATGAACATTGGAGCACATGTGTCTTTATGTATAAATGTTTTCAGATTTTTTTGGGTAGATACCCAGGAGAGGGATTGCTGGGTCATATGGTAATTCTATGCGTAATTTTTTGAGCAACCTCCACACTGCTTTCCATAGTGGCTGCACCAATCTGCATTCCCACCAACAATGTATGAGAGTTCTTTTTTCTCCACAGCCTCTCCCACACTTGTTACTATTTATCTTGTTCATGGTAGCAATTCTAACTGGGGTGAGGTGATATCTCATTGTGGTTTTTATTTGCATTTCTCTGATGATTAGTGATGTTGAGCATTTTTTCATATGTCTATTTGCCATTTGTATGTCCTCTGTGGAGAAATGTCACTTCAGGTCCTCTGCCCATTTATCAATTGGGTTGCTGTTTTTTTTGTTATTGAGTTCTATGAGTTCCTTGTATATTTTGGATATCAGTCCCTAATCGGAGGCACTCTTTGAAAAACTCTTCTCCCATTCAGTTGGTTGCCTCTTTATTTTGTCGATGGTTTCTTTTGCTGTACGGAAGCTTTCAAGTTTGATATAGTCCCATTCATTTAATTTAGGTTTTACTTCCTTTGCCTTTGGAGTTGAATTCATAAAATGCTCTTTGAACCCAAGGTGCATAAGTTTAGTACCTATATTTTCTTCTATGCGGTTTATTGTTTCAGGTCTTATGCTTAAGTCTTTGATCCATTTTGAATTAATTTTGGTACATGGTGACAGAGAGCAGTCCAGTTTCATTCATTTGCACGTGGCTTTCCAATTCTGTGAGCACCATTTATTGAAGAGGTCGTCTTTTCTCCATTGTATGTTTTTTGCTTCTTTGTCAAAAATTATCTGTCCATATTTATGTGGTTTTATTTCTGGGTTTTCGATTCTATTCCATTGGTCTATGTGTCTGTTTTTCTGCCAATATCATGCTGTTTTCATTATTGTTGCCCCGTAGTACAAGCTAAAGTCAGGGAATGTGATACCTCCAGCATTGTTCTTTTTTCTTAAGATTGTTTTGGCTATTTGGGGTCTTTTGTGGTTCCAAACAAATCTGATTATATTTTGTTCTATTTATTTAAAACATGCCATTGGGATTTTGATGGGGATTGCATTAAATCTGTATATTGCTTTGGGTAATACAGCCATTTTAATTAACTATGTTGGTTCTTTCAATCCATGAGAATGCAATGTCTTTCCATTTCTTTGTGTCTTCTTCAATTTCTTTAAAAAATGTCTTATAGTTTCAGCATATAGATCTTTCACATCTTAGATTTTTTCCTAGGTATTTTATTCTTTTTTTTTAATGATTTTTTTTTTTTCAATTGGGGAAGGGGTACAGGACTTTCTTGGGGAACAGTATGTAGTTCCAGGCCTTTTTTCCAAGTCAAGTTGTTGTCCTTTCAATCTTAGTTGTGGAGGGCGCAGCTCAGCTCCAGGTCCAGTTTCCATTGCTAGTTGCAGGGGGCGCAACCCACCATCCCTTGTGGGAGTTAAACCGGCAACCTTGTGGTTGAGAGGACGGGCTCCAACCAACTGAGCTATCCGGGAGCTCAGCTCAAGGTGCTGTGTTCAATCTTAGTTGCAGGGGGTGCTACCCACCATCCCTTGGGGGACTCGAGGAGTTGAACCGGCAACCTTGTGGTTGAAAGCCCACTGGCCCATGTGGGAATCGAACCGGCAGCCTTCGGAGTTAGGAGCATGCAGCTCTAACCACCTGAGCCACCTCGCTGGCCTGGTATTGTATTCTTTCTGCTGCAATTGCAAAAGGATTTTTTAAAAAGTTTCTTTTCTGATTTCATTGTTAGTATATAGGAATGCAAAGGACTATTGTACGTTGATTTTGTATCCGGCAACATTACTGTATTCGTTGATTGTCTCTAATAGCTTTTTGGTGGAGTGTTTAAGGTTTTCTATATATAGCATCATCTGCAAAGAGTGGCAGTTTAACTTCTTCATTCCCTATTTGGAGGCCTTTTATTTCTTTCTCTTGCCTAATTGCTCTGGCAAGGACTTCCAACACTATGTTGAAAAGCAGAGGTGATAGGGGTCAGCCCTGTTTTGTTCCTGAACATAGAGCAAACGGTTACAGTTTTTCACCATTAATTATGAGATTAGCTGAGGGCTTGTCATATATGGCCTTCATTATGTTAAGGTATATTCATTCTATACTTATTTTATTAAGTGTTTTAATCATAAGTGGATGATGTATCTTGTCAAATGCTTTTTTTTTTGCTACAATTGATAAAATCATATGATTTTTGTCCTTTATTTTGTTTATCTGATGCATCACATTGATAGATTTGCATATGTTGAACCATCCATGTGCCCCTGGGATAAACCTCACTTGGTTGTGATGAATAATCTTTTTAATGTATTGCTGCATTGGATTTGCTAGAGTTTTGTTTAGGAATTTTGCATCTGTATTCATCAGAGATATTGGTCTGTAGTTTTCTTTTTTCGTGTTATCCTTACCAGGTTTTGGTATCAGAGTAATGTGGGCCTCATATAATGAGTTAGGGAGTACTGTCTCTTCTTCAATTTTTTGGAAGAGTTTGAGCAGACTGGTATTAGATTTTATTTGAAGGTTTGGTAGAATTCACTAGTGAAGCAATCTGGTCCTGGACTTTTGCTTTTGGGAAGGTTTTGGATGACTGATTCAATTTCGTTACTGGTGATCGGTCTATTTAGATTTTCTAATTCTTCATGGTTCTGCCTAGGAAGTCTATATACTTCTAAGAACTTGTCCTTTTCTTCTAGGTTATTGAATTTGGTGGCATATAGTCCTTCATAGTATTCTTGGATGATCCTTTGTATTTCTGTGGCATCCGTGATAACATCCCCTTTTTCATTTCTGATTTTGTTAATTAGTGTCTTCTCTCTTTTTATCTTAGTGAGCCTAGCCAAGGGTTTGTCAATTTTGTTTACCTTTTCAAAGAACCAACTCTTTGTCACATGAATTTTTTCTATTGTCTCTTTGTTCTCTATTTCATTTAGTTCTGCTCTGATTTGTATTATTTCCTTTCTTCTGCTGACCTTGGGTTTCATTTGTTCTTCTTTTTCTAGTTTTTTAAGGTGTAACATGAGGTTATATATTTGGGATTTTTCTTGTTTCTTGAGATAGGCCTGTAATGATATAAATTTCCCTCTTAAAACTCTTTTAGCTGCATCCCAAAAATTTTGGTAGGTTGTATTTTCATTCTCATATGTTTCTATGTATCTTTTGATCTCTCCTCTATTTCCTTCTTTGACCTGGTTGTTCTTGAAAAGTATGTTATTTCAGTATGGTAGTGGCAGAAAAACAGACACATAGACCAATGGAATAGAATTCAGGACTCTGAAATAAAACCACATAATTATGACCAGACAATTTTTGACAAAGTAGCAAAAAACATACAATGGAGAAAAGACAGCCTCTTCCATAAATGGTGCTGGCAGAATTGGAAAGCCGCGTGCAAATGAATGAAACTGGACTGTTATCTGTCACCATGTACCAAAATTAATTCAGAATGGATCAAAGACTTAAGCATAAGACCTGAAACAATAAACCGCATAGAATAAAACATAGGAGCTAAACTTATGGACCTTGGGTTCAAAGAGCATTTTATGAATTCAACTCCAAAGGCAAAAGAAGTAAAAGCAAAATAAATGAATGGGACTATGTCAAATTTAATAGCTTCTGCACAGCAAAAGAAACCATTGACAAAATAAAGAGGCAACCAATTGAATGGGAGAAGAGTTTTACAAGTAGCGCCTCCAATAAGGAGCTGATATGCAAAATATACAAGGAACTCATAAAACTCAATAACAAAAAAACAAACAACCCAATTGAAAAATGGGCAGAAGACCTAAAGAGCCATTTCTCCAAAGAGGACATACAAATGGCAAAAGACATATGAAAAAATGCTCAACATCACTAATCATCAGAGAAACGGAAATAAAAACCACAATGAGATATCACTTCACCCCAGTCAGAATGGCTATCATCAACAAGACAAATAGTAACAAGTGTTGGAGAGGCTGTGGAGAAAAAAGAACCCTCATACACTGTTGGTGGGAATGCAGACTGGTACAGCTGCTATGGAAGGCAGTGTGGAGGGTCCTCAAAAAATTACGAATAGAATTACCACATGACCCAGCAATCCCTCTCTTGGGTATCTACCCAAAAAACCTGAAAACATTTATACATAAAGACACATGTGCTCCAATATTCATTGCAGCTTTGTTTACGCTGGCCAAGACATGGAAACAATCCAAATGTCCTTTGACAGTTGAATGGATTAAGAAGTTGTGGTATATATACACAATGGAATACTATTCGGCAGTAAGAAAAGATGAAATGGGAACATTTGTGGCAACATGGATGGATCTTGAGAGTATAATAATAAATGAAATAAGTCTGAGAAAAAAAGCACAGAACCATATGATTTCACTGATATGTGGTATATGAACCAAAAACAACAAAAGAACAAGACAAACAAATGAGAAACAAAAACTCATAGACACAGACAATGGTTTAGTGGTTACCAGAGGGTAAGGGGTTTGGGTCGTGGGAGATGAGGGTAAGGGGGATCAAATATATGGTGATGGAAGGAGAACTGACTCTGGGTGGTGAACACACAATGGTTTTCATAGATGATGTAGTACCGAATTGTACACCTGAAATCTATGTAATTTTACTAATAATTGTCACCCCAATAAATTATAAAAAATAAAATATTGCTGGAAATATAAGAAGATGTAATGGACAGTTATACATGATTTATGAATTAGAAATCTGAAAATTGTTATAATGTCAATTCTTCCAAAATTGATCTAAAAATTCAATGTAACCCAATCAAAATCTAAGAAGTTTTTGGAGAAGAGGAAATGCAAAATACCTAGAGGAGCCAAAACAACTTTAAAAACAGAACAGTTGCATTGGAGGACTTACACTGCCTGACCTCAAAACTTATTATACAGCTGTTGTAATCAAGATGTAATACTGGAGTGAAGACATAATGCTGGAGTGAAGATAGGCATATTGGCCAATTAAATGAAATAAAAAATTCACAAAACCACCTACATATAGAGGGATAATTGATTTTTGACCAAGGTACAAAGGCGATTCAGTGGAGACAGGATCATTTTTTCAATGAATGGTCATGGATAAATTGACTATCCATATGCAGAAAAATTAACTTTATCTCTCTCTTACCATGTTGAAAGTGAACTGAAAAAGATTATAGACCTAAATACAGAGGTGCAAGAAAAAGTATACACATTTTAAAAAAGGAAAACTATATTAAAATTGTAATACTCAATATATACCAATAACAAAAGACGAATACATGTCATGAGTATACATTTTTTGGTACCCCCAGTGTGAACCCCCAAACTTTAAAACTTATACAAGAGTACATAAGAGAAAGTCCTTGTGACCTTGGATTATGCAAGGATTTCTTATATATAACATCAAAAACATGATTCATGAAAGAAAAAATTTTGATATTTTGACTTCATTTAAATTCAGACTGTTTTCTGAAAGACATTGTAAGAGAATGAAAAGAGAGGTCATTGAGAGGATAAATATTTGTAAATCACATATTTGATAAACACCTCGAGTCCACAATATATAAAGAATTCTCAATGCTCAATAATGAGAAAACAAACAACCCAATAAAAATGGGCAAAAATTTGAATGGACACTTCTCTTGAGAGGGTATTATGGATAACACCCTCATGAAAAGATGTTTATCATCATTAGTCCTTAGGAAAATGGAATTTTAAACCACAATGGGATACCACTATAATACCCACAAGAATGGCTAAGGTGAAAAAGACCAACCATACCAAGCAGTGGTGATGACGTAGAGAAACTGGAACCTTCATACACTGCTGGTGGGATGTAAAATGGTACAACTATTTTGGTAAATATTTTGGCAGTTTCTTAAAAACTTGAAGACATATTCACCAATATGACCTAGCCATTTCACTCCTAGGTATTTACCAAAGAGAAATAAAAGCATTCGTTTACAAAGATTCTGTACAAATGTTTGTAACAATTTTGTTTTCTATAACTTCCATTTATTTCTTCTCTAATGCTCCTATTTATGTAGATCTGCATTTCTGACATATATCACTTTCCTTCTTTCCTTCTTTTAATATTTGCTGCAAGGCAGGTCTATCAGCAACAAATTCTCTCAAATTTTGTTTGTCTCAGAAAGTCTATTTCTCCTTCAATTTTGAAGGAAAATTTCAGTGGACACAGAATATAGTTTGTTCCCCCCCTGACCCCTCTGAACACTAAATATTTTACTGCATTCTCTTCTTGCTTGGATGATTTCTGAAGTCTGACAAAAGGCACGGTGCTTTTTACCTCTGGCTTCTAACAATATTTTGTCTTTGTTTTTGTGCAGTTTGAATATAATGACTGGGTGTATATTTGGTATTTATCTTGCCTGGTGTTCTCTGGATCTATCACTAATTTGGGGAAATTCTCAGTCATCATTGCTTCAAATATGTCTTCTACTCATTTCTCTCTTTTTCTTATGATATTCCCACTACACATATGTTACACCTTTTATCATTGTCCCATTGCATTAAATACATATATACACACATATATATGTGTATATATGTATATAAATTTATTATTTTCTCTTTGCATTTCAGTTTTAGAAGTTTCTATTGATATTTCTTCAAGTTTATTGATTCTTTCCTTGGCCATGACCAGTCTTTTGATGAACTCATGAAAAACATTCTTTATTTCTCTTACAGTGTTTTTGATTTTTAGCATTTCCTTTTGATTATTTCTTAGAGTTTCAATCTCTCTGCTTATATTGCCCATCTGTTGTTGCATGTTGTCTACTGGGAGGTTTTTGCTCATGGATATCTGTGCTGGTAAGTTGTGATTCTCTGCATCTTCCTGTCTGTCTCTCCAGTTTTGGAGGCAGTGGTTTGCTATGTGACCTCAATGAGTTAGTGGAGCTAAGAAGAGTCATTGATTTTCAGTTTGGTCAGCTTTTTTCTTGTTGTGACTGCTAACTAGAAGTATAGCTTTATTTTCGATAGCCAAAAACTTGAGACAGTTGAAGATGTCATTAATCAGTGAAGGGATAAATAAATTGTACTCTATTAATACTTTGGAATAATACTCATTGATAAAAAGGAATGAACTATTGATACATACAAGACTTTGGAGGAATCTGGAAATAATTGTTCTGGGTAAAAAGTCAGACCAAAATGCATACACAGAATATGTTCCATTTATATAAAAGTCTAGAAATTTCAATCTGGTAGCCAGAGTATGTGAAGTACAAATTAGAAGTAAGTAAACAGATGTATGTTATAGCATATAGGTAGCTGGATAATGTATTAGATGGCAATGTGGAGAAAAAGCAGAGTAGTGAAACTTCTCTGGAGTGGTCTCACAGTTAGGTAAGGGTAACCAGCTTACGTCACAGAAACCCTCAGTGCTGGACTGCAGTTTGAGCCAGTCCTCGCTCCACTGTACAATACTTGTGCCTGACGTTTTTAGAATTTGACCTGTAGCAATTTAGGTTTTATCATTTTAGTGTCTGTTTTAGCTCTTAGCACTTACAGACAAGAATTAAGCAATTAATGCAGAACAAGCCAGTTGTTTCTGCTATACACAGGACCAATCCCAGGAAAGGAATGGCTGTTACAGGGCCTGTTGCAGTAATTTGGGCAATATGGGCATAGGTTTACAAGCTAAATAGCAATATTGGACATAAACATTTTCTGGTGGTGAAGAAACAACTGTTTTTATTTTTAAACACACTCTCCAAAGTTGCCGTGGTAAGAATTCAGTGTTAACACCAAGTTGCATTTCTTTTTTCTTGAAAATGTTAGGTTTTTAAGTTTTGTCCTGTGAGACTGGACCTCCAATCAGCAGGTGTGCATTTGCCTGTGAATGATACACATGTGAATTTTGCCTCTTTTTTGGTCTTGCTTATTACTTTTTTCTAGTTCTATGATGAGAAATTTTAGAAAAAAATGGAAAATAAGCAATTAAGAACAGGGTAGTCTATTTTTAGTTGACAGATCTGAAGCAGATATAGTAACTCTTGCTGCTGAAAGATGCTCAGTTTCCTTTGAACTTATGTCAAGAGAAGCGACAGCATTATTATGCAACATCACTGCACCATTGGTCTTAGAGTTTTTCATTGTCCTTGGCAGAGGGGAAAACACATGAAATTGGGACTGATGATTAGCTGTGTGATTTGGGGGGCATCACAACTTTTTGGGGCCTCAGTTTAACCTTCTATAAAACTGAGTCTTTCAGACTCTGTCTCAAAGTCTCCTTCAGTTTCTAACTTTGCTGACTTATTCTTCCTTGCTTTAGACCTGGTTTCTATGCTTCAAATACACAGGTTAGGTAGCTTACTTGAAAAGCCGAGAACATGGAGAAGGGCTGGTGAAGGTGAGAGAGATTGATCCAGCCAAGGTCAGAGGCTGGTAAAGACGCCATTAACTCCACATCTGAGAAAGTCAAATTCTCAAATTTTATTTAAACACAGATGATGTTTTTGGAGAAAGCATTAAACAATGTGATCTCTGTGTAAATGAGAACTGTGAGTTAACCTAACTCTGGACAGGCCATGTCATGTTTATGTGCCTTCAAAGACCATTGCCTGGTGGAGTTTCCCTTCACTTTATTCCAACTTTCATCACATAGAAAGTGACATGTCCCAGTAGATTTACCTAACTTATTTCAAATGATCCAACATGATTTGATCATATTAGGGAATTTAAGGGAATTTAAACAAATTTGCTAATATAATACAAACAAACCAAAAACAATACTTTCTACCTTCCTCAAAGGTTAAGGGGTTCTGAGCAGTGGAAAAAGGGAAATTTTTATATGTGAGAATTAGTTGGCTTTTCCAAGTAACTCTGGTGGGATAGCCCAGGCCAAACCACCGAAAGACAGTTGCAAAGAGGGGAAGTCATGAGGGCTGATTAACGGATCCATTTAGGGATACTGAGCCACACGTCTGGTTGAATTTATCTTGTAACTTGTTAGCCTAAATTTGTGTGAGAAGATACACACCACATAACCACACCACAGAGGGTGATAAGCAATTTGGTAGTCATTTTATTTATTTATTTATTTTTTTAAATTTTATTTTATTAAATTTATTGGGGTGACAATTGTTAGTAAAATTACATAGAATTCAGGTGTACCATTCTGTATTACATCATCTATAAATCCCATTGTGTGTTCATCACCCAGAGTCAGTTCTCCTTCCATCACCATATATTCGATCTCCCTTACCCTCATCTCCCACCCCCCACCCCCCACCCCCTTACCCTCTGGCAACCACTAAACTATTATCTGTGTCTATGAGTTTCTGTTTCTCATGTGTTTGTCTTGTTCTTTTGTTGTTTTTGGTTTATATACCACATATCAGTGAAATCACATGGTTCTCTGCTTTTTCTGTCTGACTTATTTCGCTCAGCATTACTCTCTCAAGATCCATCCATGTTGTCACAAATGTTCCTATATCATCTTTTCTTACCGCCGAATAGTATTCCATTGTGTATATATACCACAACTTCTTTATCCATTCATCTATCGAAGGACATTTTGGTTGTTTCCATGTCTTGGCCACCGTAAACAAAGCTGCAATGAACATTGGAGCACACGTGTCTTTATCTCTAAATGTTTGCAGATTTTTTGGGTAGATACTCAGGAGAGGGATTGCTGGGTCATATGGCAATTCTATTCGTAATTTTTTGAGGAACCTCCACACTGCCTTCCATAACGGCTGCACCAGTCTGCATTCCCACAAACAGTGTATGAGGGTTCCTTTTTCTCCACAGCCTCTCCAACATTTGTTACTATTTGTCTTGTTGATGATAGCCATTCTGACTGGGGTGAGGTGATATCTCATTGTGGTTTTGATTTGCATTTCTCTGATGATTAGTGATGTTGAACATTTTTTCATATGTCTATTTGCCATTTGTATGTCCTCTTTGGAGAAATGTCTCTTCAAGTCCTCTGCCCATTTTTCAATTGGGTTGTTTGTTTTTTTGTTGTTGAGTTGCATGAGTTCCTTGTATATTCTGGATACTAGCCCCTTATCGGAGGCACTGTTTGCAAAAATCTTCTCCCATTCAGTTGGTGGCCTCTTTATTTTGTCAATGGTTTCTTTTGCTGTGCAGAAGCTTTTAAGTTTCATATAGTCCCATTCATTTATTTTAGCTTTTACTTCCATTGCCTTTGGAGTCAAGTTCATAAAATGCTCTTTGAACCCAAGGTCCATAAGTTTAGTACCTATGTTTTCTTCTATGCAGTTTATTGTGTCAGGTCTTATGCTTAAGTCTTTGATCCATTTTGAATTAACTTTGGTACATGGTGACAGAGAGCAGTCCAGTTTCATTCTTTTGCACGTGGCTATCCAATTATCCCAGCACCATTTATTGAAGAGGTTGTCTTTGCTCCATTGTATGTTTTTAGTTTCTTTGTCAAAAATTATCTGTCCATATTTATGTGGTTTTATTTCTGGGTTCTCAATTCTATTACATTGGTCTATGTGTCTGTTTTTCTGCCAATACCATCCTGTTTTGATTATTGTAGCCCTGTAGTACAAGCTAAAGTCAGGGAGTGTGATACCTCTAGTATTGTTCTTTTTTCTTAAGATTGCTTTGGCTATTCGGGTCTTTTGTGGTTCCAAACAAATCTGATGATTTTTTGTTCTATTTCTTTAAAATATGCCATTGGGATTTTGATGGGGATTGCATTGAATCTGTATATTGCTTTGGGTAATATGGCCATTTTAACTATGTTGATTCTTCCAATCCATGAGCACGGAATGTCTTTCCATTTCTTTGTGTCTTCTTCAATTTCTTTCAAAAATGTCTTATAGTTTTCAGCATATAGGTCTTTCACGTCCTTGGTTAAGTTTATTCCTAGGTATTTTATTCTTTTTGCTGCAATTGCAAAAGGAATTGTTTTTTGTATTTCTTTTTCTGAGATTTCATTGTTAGTATATAGGAAGGCCATGGACTTTTGTGCGTTGATTTTGTAGCCAGCAACTTTACTGTATTCGTTGATTGTTTCTAATAGCTTTTTGGTGGAGTCTTTAGGGTTTTCTATATATAGCATCATGTCATCTGCAAAGAGTGATAATTTAACTTCTTCATTCCCCATTTGGATGCCTTTTATTTCTTTCTCTTGCCTGATTGCTCTGGCAAGGACTTCCAACACGATGTTGAAAAGCAGAGGTGATAGGGGACATCCCTGTCGTGTTCCTGAACGTAGAGCAAAGGGCTTCAGAGTTTCTCCATTAATTATGATATTAGCAGAGGGTTTGTCATATATGGCCTTTATTATGTTAAGGTATTTTCCTTCTATACCCATTTTATTAAGTGTTTTAATCATAAATGGATGTTGTGTCTTGTCAAATGCTTTTTCTGCATCAATTGATATAATCATATGATTTTTGTCCTTTATTTTGTTTATGTGATGTATCACATTGATGGATTTGCGGATGTTGAAACATCCTTGTGCCCCGGGGATGAACCCCACTTGGTCGTGATGAATAATCTTTTTAATGCATTGTTGTATTCGATTTGCTAGAATTTTATTTAGGATTTTTGCATCGGTATTCATCAGAGATATTGGTCTGTAGTTTTCTTTTTTTGTGCTGTCCTTACCAGGTTTTGGTATCAGGGTAATGTTGGCCTCATAGAATGAGTTAGGGAGTACTGTCTCTTCTTCAATTTTTTGGAAGAGTTTGTGCAGGATTGGTATTAGATCCTCTTTGAAGGTTTGGTAGAATTCACTAGTGAAGCCATCTGGTCCCGGACTTTTGCTTTTGGGAAGGTTTTGGATGACTGATTCAATTTCGTTACTGGTGATCGGTCTGTTTAGATTTTCCAGTTCTTCATGGTTCAGCCTTGGAAGGCTATATGTTTCTAAGAACTTGTCCATTTCTTCTAGGTTGTTGAATTTGGTGGCATATAGTCCTTCATAGTATTCTTGGATGATCCTTTGTATTTCTGTGGTGTCCGTGATAACTTCCCCTTTTACGTTTCTGATTTTGTTAATCAGTGTCTTCTCTCTTTTTATCTTAGTAAGTCTAGCCAAGGGTTTGTCAATTTTGTTAATCTTTTCAAAGAACCAGCTCTTTGTCATATTAATTTTTTCTATTGTCTTTTTGTTCTCTATTTCATTTAGTTCTGCTCTAATTTTTGTTATTTCCTTTCTTCTGCTGATCTTGGGTTTTACTTGTTCTTCTTTTTCTAGTTCTTTAAGGTGTAACATGAGGTTATTTATTTGGGAGTTTTCTTCTTTCTTGAGATAGGCCTGTAATGAGATAAATTTCCCTCTTAAAACTGCTTTCGCTGCATCCCAAAAATTTTGGTAGGATGTATTTTCATTGTCATTTGTTTCTACGTATCTTTTGGTCTCTCCTCTAATTTCTTCTTTGACCCAGTCCTTCTTTAAAAGTATGTTGTTTAGTCTCCATGTATTTGTGTTTTTTCCCCGCTGTCTTTTTACAGTTGATATCCAATTTCAAAGCCCTGTGATCAGAGAATATGCATGGTATGATTTCAATCTTCTTAATTTTGTTGAGACTGATTTTATGTCCCAATATATGGTCTATCCTTGAGAATGTTCCATGTACACTAGAAAAGAATGTATAGTCTCATGTTTTAGGATGAAGTGCTCTATATATGTCAATCATGTCCATTTCATCTAATGTGTCATTTAGGGCTACTATTTCGTTATTTATTTTCTGTTTGGATGATCTATCCATAGCTGTCAATGATGTATTTAAGTCCCCTAGTATAATTGTGTTTTGGTCAATTTCTCCCTTTAGTTCTGTTAGTAGTTGCTTGGTGTATTTTGTGCTCCCTGATTGGGGGAATAAATATTGATGACTGTTATGTCTTCTTGTTGTACAGTCCCCTTCACCATTATGAAATGTCCATCTTTGTCTCTTGTTATCTTTTTCACCTTGAAGTCTGTTTCATCTGATATCATTATGGCTACACCTGATTTTCTCTGAATACCATTTGCTTGGAGTGTCAATTTCCACCCTTTCACTTTGAGTCTATGCTTGTCCTTGTAGCTGAGATGTGTCTCTTGGAGACAGCATATGGTTGGGTTTAGTTTTTTGATCGAATCTGCTACTCTGTGCCTTTTTATTGGTGAGTTCAGTCCATTTATATTTAGGGTGATTATTGATATGTGAGGATTTCCTGTCATTCTATCCTTAGTTTTCTGGTAAGGTTGTGTCTCCATTGTTTCTTTGCCTTTTTGTTGTTGTCTATTATTTCTGTGTGGTGGTATTCTATGATGTTTTCCTCTATTTCTTCTTTTTTTTCAGTATATATTTCAATTCTGGATTTATTTTGAGTGGTTGCCCTTAAGTTTATGTAAAAGAAAGTTTGATATTTAGAGTATTCCATTTTCTTCAGCACGCTTACTTTCTCCATTCCCATATTGCGGTTCAGGCCTTTACTCTCCCCCTTTTTGAGTTGTGGTTGCCACAAATTGTCCCTGTTGATGGTGGTCGAACAGCCTCCTTTAGTATTTCTTGTAGTGCAGGTCGTGTATTAGAAAATTCCCTCAGCTTCTGTATGTCTGGAAAGGTCTTGATTCCTCCTTCATATCTAAAGGATATCTTTGCTGGATATATTATTTTTGGCTCATGGTTTCTCTGTTTCAATAGTTTGAATATTTGGTTCCACTCCCTCCTGGCTTGTAGAGTTTCTGCTGAAAAATCTGATGATAATCTAATGGGCTTTCCTTTGTAAGTTACCGTCTTCTTTTCCCTGGCTGCCTTGAGGATTCTTTCTTTGTCGTTGATTTTAGACAGCTTCAATACAATGTGCCTTGGAGAAGGTCTGTTGGGATTGAGGTAACTAGGTGTTCTATTTGCTTCTTGGATTCGAGGGTCCAGTTCTGTCCACAAATTGGGAAGTTCTCATCGACAATTTGTTTGAATATATTCTCTGTTCCCTTCCCTCTTTCTTCTCCTTCTGGTGTGCCCATTATTCTTATATTGCTCTTTCTGATGGAGTCAGAAAATTCTTGTAGAGTTCTTTCATTTCTTTTAAGTCTCAAGTCTCTTTCTTCTTCTCTCTGTGTCATTTCCAGGTTTCTATCTTCGATGTCACTGCTTCTTTGCTTCATCTGGTCAACTCTACTACCTAAGCTGGTTATTTCATTCTTAATTTCTTCTATTGAGTTCTTAATCTCCAGAAATTCTATTTGGTTCTTTTTTAAGATTTCAATCTCTTTCGTAAAATGCTCATGCTGTTCTTTGATTGAGTTTCTGAGTTCCTTTAACTGCCTATCTGTGTTTTCTTGTATCTCGTTGAGTTTTTTCAGAACTGCAATCTTGAATTCTCTGTCATTTAAGTCACATATTTCTGTATCTTTAAGTACCTTCTCTGGAGATTTTTCACTTTCTTTCTGAGCTATCTTGTTGCCTTGGTTATTCATGGCGATTACTGGTTTACTATTTCTCTTCCTAGACATCTACAGGAGTGACTTCTGCAACAGGTTGATAGAAAGCGGTCTTTCTTTTGTTTGCCAGTACTTATTGGTAGAATGTTTTATTATTTCTCCAACTGCAACTTATTTTTCTCTCCCACACAGTAGTGCTATGTTTTCTCTGCACTATTCCAACTTCTCACGCAATGGGGGGATTCCCTGGGAGACGGGCTTCTCCTCTGTTAATAGTTCGTCTAGGTCACAGGGCGCAGTGTCCCGGTGGGTATGCGGAGAGCTTTTGATGTTCGAAAGCTCTTCCAGCTGCTGATTCAGAGCCCGTATATTTCAGCAGTTCTGTTTACTCCTGCAGGGATCCGTCCAGATAGGTGGGGTCAGGGGCGGGGTGAGTTGTGAGAAGTGGCCCAGAGCAATGGCGGCGACCACCACCACAGCCGGTCCTGCTTCCACAGCTCTCTCCCCTTTGCTGGAACTAGTTGGGCTGTGAATTTGTGTTTGCGGTCCCCAGATCTCAAAACAGCAAATTTTCTGTTGTTTTGATCTGACACTGCTACTGTTTCGCTTCTAGCACTGGGCAGGTGGGGGTGGGGCGAGCTCTGGGAGGGGAGGGAGGGGGCAGCTAGTCTCAGTATCTAAGGCTTCCGTTCTCTGCTCGGCAGTGGAGGCTTAAACCACCGTTTTCAGCCTTTTTCCCTCAGTCTTTTCTCCGAGGTCTCTGCCGTGAGCGTTGGGTTCAGCCGTGTTATATGCTGTCCCCTCAGCCCTGTGGAGCTCTGGCGGACCCTAGCAGTCCGAGTTCTTCCCTCTCCCACAGCTGCGGTAGTTCCGGGAAGCAGCGAGCTCGGCGCACTGAGCTAGTTCTGCGTCCTGTGCCCGCGCGGTTCCGTCTCCGCGCACTTCTCCCTTTCCTCCTCCCTCCACTCGCGCGAATCTCCCACCTGTAGGTGATTTCAGTTGGTAGTGGGCCTCTTCGTGTTGCCTGTCTGCTGTGCAGGGAGTCCTTTGTGGAGTTTTTGTTGTTCGATTGTTTGTAAATTCCAGGGGAGCTTTACAGAGGCTCACCTCACTCTGCCATTTTTCCGGAAGTCCCCCATTTTATTTTTAATTTATGAAAACAGATTGATTTTCAGCTTGAAGTAATTTCTGACATTTTATAAACTCATCAAATGCCAGCATGGGAGAGTATGCACCATTTCTTGTTTGCTGAATGGCCTTTGGCTCTCTGCCCTGTATTACAGGGTTAAACATGAGGTTGTCTCTGCCAGACACATCATGGGGCCTTATATATAGGTGTACAGGAGAGAGCCCTTTGCCTCCCTAGCTAAGACCTTGCTCAGCAATTACCACTAGGGCTGGGTCATGGGAGCCCTTCTTGGCGCAGCTTCCCAGAGCTGTAAGTGACCAGGCAAGCACCTGTATCAATAGGATGCCTTTCTATGCTGACTGGTGGAACTGCAAAGACATATGGTGCCAAGATTGTACAAGCATACCTGAGTATTGAACGTTTTTGGGTACACATGTTAAATACGTAACCTTAGGGGATCAATTGCTAAAATTGCATCAGAGTGACGTCATAGGAATGGCAGCCGCGAGATGGTCTTCTCGAGTTCTCCTCCGGAACTTACCACAAATTGAACATCTATAATGCATCAAAGGACTCTCTGCTCATCACATAGAACAACTAAGATACTGGTACGAGGATTACTTGAAGGTGGGCAAATTAGGCTAGCAGAGGAAGACGGAAGGAAGTGGAGTGGAGACGCAGCCCAAATCCATAGCTGCGGAGACACAAGGGGTCCCAGGACAGAACAGAGACCATAAGAGCTTGGAGGTGGGCTCTTTCCCTGTGTCCCACAGCTGATCTCTCCTGCCGAGAGAGCAGCATATCCAGCATTTGAGGCAGTAACCTCAGCTGAGACCTCCAGCTGGGCCTTAGGTTGGACAAAGGATGGAAACACCATACTTGGGGCCCTCCCTGCACTCTCCCAATCCTACCCCCGCCCTTCCAGAGACTCAAGCTGGTCCCTGAACTGAGGAGTGTGTCAGATTACAGAGGAGCTATAGTGCTCAGGATCTGGGAAGACCTGGCCTGCAGCTCTGACCCAGGGAAGAGGCGGGGAAGAGTGTGACACTGCTGAGCTGGGAGGGAGAAGACTCCTCCATCCCCAGCCCTGTCTTTTCTGGCCTGCCTAGGGCAGGGCAATTACAACTGTGGAGACACTCCCAGGGGTCAGTAGCAGGCGGCAGACACAGCTCTGGGCTCTCAAAAGCTCAGAAATCTCCCGCCCTCACACACACACACACACACACACACACACACACACACACACACACACACGAAAGAAGTGCCCTAAGACTCAGGAGAACTGGGCACAGGGCTGGTTGTGTTACTCTCAGTGCGCATATGTGCAGGGAACAGCAGAAACTGCACTTGACTTTGTAAAAACTACCGTCCAGACCCCATAGCCCCACTCATCTAGAACTGCAGTCCCAGGGTCACTCTGGGCACCAGGTGAGCGGCTCTGCCTGCACAAAATGCAAAGGACTCTTTGGTGCAGCAGAGGACAACCTGGAGATTACTTGGTGGGCTTAAGCCAAGCCTGGCGCGGCTTTTTTTGTTTTGTTTTGTGTGGGGTCAGAGCCCCAGAAAGCAGTTTCCAGGCTCTTGGCCTCACATAGACAGGTGCTGGCTCAGGTAGTAAATGGCCATCAACTGTGATTGCATGGCCATCAGCTGTGGCTAGTTGGCCGTCAGCTGTAACCAGTGAGCCATTGGCCACTAATATAACTGCTGTGGCTATGCTAGCAAAAGAATGGGAGCTAGCAAGAAGATGGTGGCTGGGCTAGCAAGAGTGGATTGCAGAGAGGCGGATGCCGCCAGCGAGAATATAGTGGTATGACTCCCTCATCTATGTCTCCGTGGGTGTTCCTTTTTGGCCTCACCATGTCCTGCATTCTTATGTGGGGAGCGGGAGCAGAGACCCTGTTGGACGCCCTGCACGACTAATGGTGCAGCGAGCAGGGTCTCCCGCACGACATTTTGTTTTTGTACTTTTGATATTTTTGCCTGTGTTGAATGTGGGTTATTGGTTGTTTTTACATGTAAGTGTATTTGGTTTTTTCTTTGTTGTTATTGTTGTTGTGCTTGGTGAGTTGCTTTGTTCTGAAATTGCCCTACAGAAGGGCCCAGTTCAAGAGGCACAAGATTCAACACACCAAGAGGCCAACTCCAGACCAAACCAGAGTATTACGGGGTTTGACCTACAAGTGACACACCCAGAGGGAATTCTCTACAGGCACAAGAGCCCATAAGGGCCAAGCCTCATTTGAGCAGTCAACCCTCACGCAGCAGAGCATCCACTGTGGGCAGAGCCAAGTCTCACAACTAGTCAGTCTAGGAGTCAATCCCACCTACTCACAAGCTAAAAGCAATTAAAGATCCACTTTGACAGGACAATATACACAACACAAGAGTCACCTTTGGAGCACACACAGAGAAGAAGGACGTGGTGCAAGTCAAATATAAAGGACACATACTACATAAGATAACCCAATTACTAAAATTGATGAAAATGCCTTAAATCCTTGGATGTCCACTCACAGGGCAACTATTTCTTACCTTTGGTATTAATCTTGGCTTGTATATTGCCTAGAGTAGAGTCCCCAGGAGATTCTATAAGTTTGTCTACAAATGCAATTACCTTTTTGAAAATTACCTTGTATAAAATCTTCATTTCCTAAATGGGTGCCAATTCTCAAGTAAGTTCTGTTTTCACTGGGAAAGAACCGGGCTTCAGTCTCACTTCCCCAAGCAATTTTTCACATCAACTACATCCAAAATAAAGACATAAGGAAACAGAGTATGGTCAGCCATCTTTTCTCATTTAGTTACTTAGGGTTTTCTGAGTCAACAAAGTCAGCCTGCCTCATTGGTTCACTTGGACTTCCAAATGATTCTTCCTCTTTTGGCTTTATGCTCCTGTAACCGGCTCATTCTTGAACTCTGAGTGGGGGCAGGCTGTGGAAACTGGGTTCTTCTTTCCTCTCAGTTGACGAGGGGGGCTAGAACATTTGCAATTTTATTGATTACAGTTCTGGTCCTCGTGATTCATACATGACACTTTCCTAACATTTTGACATCCCTTGTTATTTTCACCAAGAGTACTTTCTAATCCAGTGTGTTAGTTGTTTGACTCATTCTCAAAGAGCAAAAATGCAGGAACTTGTTTCCTCAACACTGTGCCCAAGCACAGGTGGTAGTAGAGGTGAGGTTATCATGGTTCATGGTAAATTATTTTAATTCCTTTGCTGCCTATGAGGAAATGTACTTGTTTAACTTTTGCAAAGTTACTGTTGGGAAACAGAGTGACTCATTTTGAGAACTAAGAAACTTACCAGGCTGGATGCTCTGAAAGTGCTATAGCCATCTTGTCTCAGGCCCACGCTCCTTAGGAGCTCCTGCCGATCTTATAAGTCCTTCAAGCCCTTTGCATCAACATGGGAGGTGTGGGGGCAGAGCCAGGAGTGCAGTTTCCAGGCTCTTGGCCTCATGGGGGAAGGTGCTGGCTCAGGTAGTAAATGGCCATCAACTGTGATTGGATGGCCATCAACTGTGGCTAGTTGACCATCAGCTGTAACCAGTGAGCCGTTGGCCACTAGTATAACTGCCGCAGCTGCGCTGGGGAGTGGAGTCGAGGAGAGTTGAATCGGTCGGTTGGCAGAAAAGCGGACAGCAGGTCGCACGTCGTGTGAATCCAGCCTCCAGTGAGAGTATAGTGGTATGGCTCCCCTACCTATAGCTCCATGGGTGTTCCTTTTTGGCCTAACCACATCCTGCATTCTTATGTGGGGAGCAGGAGCAGAGACCCCATTGGACGCCTTGCATGACAAATGGCGCAGTGAGCTGAGACCCTGCATTATAGGAGGTCACCAACCATTGGATCTGGGGACAGAGCTAATCTGCAGTGGTTCAGATGTGCTTTGCAGCAACCCACTCAGGGAGGAGACACCTGCTGTGGTGAGGGGACACAGGCCATCCCAGCAGGGATAGACTGCAGCTAGAGGAAACCAGGCACCACAGATATGGGGCAGTGAGACAGGCAGAAAGAGGGGCAAAGGAGATTGTTGGCCATAATCCAGCAGTCGTGACACACTGATCTTGGTGAGATAGGAGCTGTTCATCTACATTGGCCTTCTTAGTCCTACTTGTGGATGCAGAGAGTGGCTGTCCTCTCACACATACTAGAGAAGTTGCATGTGTAGAGTTGAAGCGTTTGGATATTAACCCTGGCTCTAATACAGAGGAACGTACAACTTTGGGCAGGTAATTTTACTTCTGTTTCATCATCTGTAAAACGGAGATCATGAAGGATGTTACAAGGAATAAATGAGAAAACAAAAGTGCAGCACTCAGCTATTGGCTGCTGAGACTTAACAACCCATTTGAATAATAGTTATTTTGTCTGATGTGGGAGTCAGCATGAAGAATCTAACAGTGATCTGCTGAAACAAAGGAAAATAATAATAGAATAGCTTTTCACAGAACATAAAAACTGCTGAACAGTTTCTATTAAGCTAATAATTGCTCACACCTGCAAAAGCATCATCATTAATAGGGTTTACCTTGATCAATGTGTTACAAAGCAGCAACTGCTTGGAATGAGAGAACACCAGTGATTCACCAATTTGCCTTTTTAATAGTTGCGGCAAGATGAGCTTCAAATGTCTGACTCAGGAAGATGAGTGATTGAAAAGACACCTGGGGGAATTTGGGTCTCCGTATGTGGTTACTTTCCTCACCACAATTATGTCTGTCCCTCCTTCCCTGGGTGCTCTTTCCCTCTGCATGAAGAGGTGGTGGCCATTCTCTGACTCCTTTAAATCAGGGCTGACCTATGACTACTTTTGAAGGGGAGCTATACCAGTTCTGGGCCTGGCCTATAAAGTTGGCAGTTTCTTCTTTCTTTCTCTCTGAACACTCTGTGGGGAAAGCTGGCAGTCCTGGATGCTAAGAGAACCACACTCTGAGGAAGCCTAAGCTAGCCACACAAAGACAATGATTGTCATGCGGGGTTTCTGGTCCTGCTTCCTGCACAAGAACGCAGGATATGGCGAGGCCAAAAAGGAACACCAACGGAGCCACAGATAGGGGAGTCATACCACTATATTCTCGTTAGTGGCTGGGTTGGAGATACAGGAAGCAGGCTCCACAATCTGCCGTCCGCTTCTCTGCCAACCAACCACCCCCTAGCATAGCCATGGCAGTTATATCAGTGGTTAATGGCTAACCGGTAACAGCTGATGGCCAACTAGTCACAGCTGATGGCCGCTACTACCTGAGCCAGCACCTTTCCACGTAAGGCTGAGAGCCTGGAAACTGCTCTCTGGGACTCTGTCCCCACAATGATCATGCCATCAGTCCCCAGCTGTTCATTGTCTCAACACGGTGTGAGGGAGCTATCTGGAACATGCTGGCTTCCATAGACAAATAGAGAGGACCTGAAGCCTAGCTTCAGGGTGAAGTTTAGTCTGTCGACTGGCTCTAGCTAATCAGGCTACACTCACTAAGGCTCCCGAGGGAGGCGAGCCATCTGAGGTGTCCTGCTTTACTTTCCCACTCACAAAACTGTGAGCGTGTGAAATGGCTGTTTCATGCCTCAAAGGTATGGAACAATAGACATCTGGAAAACCATGTGGGTGCTTCCTGCCCTGCTAAGTCTTGTGCTTGCCCATATGAGAAGCATCCCCAGTGCTGTGGCCTTGGAAGACAGGCTGGTGTGGGTCAGCCCTCAGCACTTTGGCCTCTTTCGGAGCTCTGGGTCTGGACTCCACCCGGCTTCATGGACAAGTGGTAAGACCATCATCAACAGGAGTATGGCTGTGACTGAAGGCAGGTGGTTTTACTAGGACAGGACAGTTACTGTCCATTGTAGAGGTTTCCCACCCCATCCTGAATATTTTCAACATGCACAAAGTGGACCTTGAAAGCATCCAACTTTCATCTTCTTTGGTCTTACTCTCCTTCCTGGTCCTTCATCTTGTTGTGTGTGGTAGACTCCATGCTGGGCCTACACTAGCATATTAACTAATGGGCACAGGAAATAGCCAATCACCAGACCAATATCTGAAGAAGTCAGGATGGCCACAAGCCACATATTTGAACTTATCATCTTCTGAACAACTCATAATTCACAATTTTTCTTTATTTACTGTTTGCTTATTTAGCTTGCTTTTGTGAGTGAGAAATATCAATAATAAAGAATAGAATGAAGAAATAAAATGAAGTCACTATAGTTAAGCTAACAAATTACTAAAATCAAGTAGGTTGAGGCATGAGGAGATGATTCTATCCTTGTTTTAACTAACCTGGGAACTTGAAATGTTCAACCTTGTTTCAATGCCTGGATGTACATTAGACCCCCAGGTAACCCTCTGAGTACACCGTGAAGGACTAATGTATCCAGACCTTCTGACATCCATCTGACATCCATTATCCAGAACACTGGATGTTACCCCACCTCCTGGTGTCCATCCTCCAGACCACCTAGCATCCATCATTCAGTCTGCCTGACATCTGACTGAAAACTGTGTCAGAAAAATCCACAGGGTAAGAATGCAAAATTGATTCTTCTCAAAAATGTACTTTTTACTATAAGAACTCTTAGTTTTTCTTTCTTCTTCAGAACTCTGTGTTTCTGGGTTGCAAATCCTAATACTCTTGAAGAAATCTTTATCATTTCTTTCTTTTTTTTTGCAATTTTACTTTTCTTATTATTTTTTTAATTAAAGTTTATTAGGGTGAAAATTGTCAGTAAATTTACATAGATTTTAGGTTTACAATTCTGTAATGCATTACCTATATCTCACATTGTGTGTTCACCACCCAGAGTCAGTTCTCTTTCTATCATCATATGTTAGACCCCATTTACCCTCTTCTAGAGCCCCCTCCACCCTTACCCTTGGGTAACCCCTAAACATTTGTCTATGTCTGTGAGTTTTTGTTCCTTCATTTGTTTGAATTGTTCTTTTGTTGTTTTTGGTTTATATACCACATATCAGTGGAATCATATGGTTCTCTACTTTTTCTGTCTGACTTATTTCGCTTAGCATTATAATCTCAACATCCATCCATGTTGCCACATATGGTAAAAGTTCACCTTTCTTTACCACCGAAGGGTATTCCATTGTGTGTATATACCACAACTTCTTTATCCATTCATCTATCGAAGGACATTTTGGTTGTTTCCATATCTTGGCCACCGTAAATAAAGCTGCAATAAACATTGGAGCACATATGTCTTTAATGGATAAATGTTTTCAGATTTTTTGGGTAGATACTCAGGAGAGGGATTGCTGAGTTGTATGGTAATTCTATTCGTAATTTTTTGAGGAACCTCCACACTGCCTTGCATAGTGGCTGCACCAATCTGCATTCCCACCAACAGTGTATGAGGGTTCCTTTTTCTCCACAACCTCTCCAACACTTGTTACTATTTGTTTTGTTGATGATAGCCATTCTAACTGTGGTGAGGTGATATCTCATTGTGGTTTTTATTTGCATTTCTCTGATGATTAGTGATGTTGAGCATTTTTTCATATGTCTATTTGCCATTTGTATGTCCTCTTTGGAGAAATGTCTCTTTAGGTCCTCTGCCCATTTTTCAATTGGGTTGTTTGCTTTTTTTTGTTGTTTTTGAGTTGTGTAAGTTCCTTGTATATTTTGGATATTAGCCCCTTATCGGAGGCAATGTTTGCAAAAATTTTCTCCTATTCAGTTGGTTGCCTCTTTATTTTGTCGATGGTTTCTTTTGCTGTACAGAAGCTTTTTAGTTTGATATGCTCCCATTTATTTATTTTAGCTTTTACTTTCCTTGCCTTTGGAGTCAAATTCATAAGATGCTCTTTGAACCCAAGGTCCATAAGTTTAGTACCTATGTTTTTTTCTATGCAATTTATTGTTCCAGGTCTTACGCTTAGGTCTTTGATTCATTTTGAATTAATTTTGGTACATGGTGAGAGATAGCATCCAGTTTCATTCTTTTGCACGTGGCTTTCCAATTCTCCCAGCACCATTTATTGAAGAGGGTGTTTTTTCTCCATTGTAAGGTTTTGGTTTCTTTGTCGAAAATTATCTGTTCATATTTATGTGGGTTTATTTCTGGGTTTTCATTCTATTCCATTGGTCAGTGTGTCTGTTTTTTTGCCAATACCATGCTATTTTGATTATTGTTTCCTTGTAGCACAAGCCAAAGTCAGGGAGTGTGATAACTCCAGCATGGTTCTTTCTCTAAGGATTGCTTTCGCTACTCAGGGTCTTTTGTGGTTCCATACAACTCTGATGATTTTTTGTTCTATTTCTTTAAAAATGCCATTGGGATTTTGATGAGGATTACATTAAATCTGTATATTGCTTGGGTAATATGGCCATTTTAACTATGTTGATTCTTCCAATCCATGAGCATGGAATGTCTTTCCATTTCTTTGTATCTTCTTCAATTTCTTTTAAAAATGTCTTATAGTTTTCAGCATATAGGTCTTTCACATCCTTGGTTAAGTTTATTCCTAGGTGTTTTATTTATTTTTTTGTTGCAATAACAAAAGCAAATTTTTAAGTTTGTTTTTCTGAGATTTTATTGTCAGTATATAGGAATGCAATGGACTTTTATACGTTAATTTTGTAGCCGGAAAGTGTACTCTTTCCGTTTATTGTTTCTAATAGCTTTTTGGTGGAGTCTTTAGGGTTTTCTATATATAGCATCATGTCATCTGCAAAGAGTGATAATTTAACATCTTCATTCCCAATTTGGATGCCTTTTATTTCTTTCTCTTGCCTGATTGCTCTGACGAGGACTTCCAACAGTATGTTGAAAAGCAGAGGTGATAGGGGACAGGCCTCTCATGTTCCTGAATGTAGAGCAAAGGACTTCAGTTTTTCACCATTAAGTATGATATTAGCTGAGGGGTTGTCATATGGCCTTTATTTTGTTAAGGTATTTTCTTCTATACCCATTTTATTAAGTGTTTTTATTATAAATGGATGTTGTATCTTGTCAAATACGTTTTTTGAAACTATTGATAAAATAATATGATTTTTGTCCTTTATTTTGTTTATGTGATGTATCACATTGATGGATTTGCATATGTTGAACTATCCTCGTGCCCCTGGGGTGAACCTCACTTGGTCGTGAGGAAATTTCTTTTTAATGAATTGTTGCATTCGATTTGCTAGAATTTTGTTTAGGATTTTTGCATTAGTATTGATCAGAAATATTGGTCTGTAGTTTTCTTTTCTTATGTAGTGTTATCCTTACCTGGTTTTGGTATCAGGGTAATGTTGGCCTCATAATATGAGTTAGGGAGTATTGTCTCTTCTTCAATTTTTTAGAAAAGTTTGAGTAGGACAGGTATTAGATCCTTTTTGAATGTTTGGTAGAATTCACTAGTGAAGCCACCTGGTCCTGGACTTTTGCTTTTGAGAATGTTTCAGATGACTGATTCAATTTCTTTACTGGTGATTGGTCTATTTAGATTTTCCAATTCTTCGTGATTCAGCCTAGGAAGCCTATATGTTTCTAAGAACTTGTCCATTTCTTTTAGGTTATTGAATTTGGTGGCATATAGTCCTTCATAGTATTGTTGGATGATCCTGTGTATTTCTGCAGCATCTGTGATAACTTCCTCTCTTTCATTTCTGATTTTGTTTATTAATGTCTTTTCTCTTTATATCTTAGTGAGTTTAGACAAGGGTTTGTCATGTTATTAATCTTTTCAAAGAACCAACTCTTTGTCACATTTATTTTTTATTGTCTTTTTGTTCTCTATTTCATTTAGCTCTGCTCTGATTTTCATTTTTTCCTTTCTTTCTGCTGACCTTGGGTTTCATTTGTTCTTCTTTATCGTTCTTTAAGGTGTAACATGAGGTTATTTATCTGGGATTTTTCTTGTTTCTTGAGATAAGCCTGTAATGTTATAAATTTCCCTCTTAAAACTGCTTTTGCTGCAGCCCAATAATTTCGGTAGGATGTATTTTCATTGTCATTTGTTTCTATGTATCTTTTGATCGTTCCTCTTATTTCTTCTTTGACCTGGTCGTTCTTTAAAAGTACGTTGTTCATTCTCCACATATTTGTAGTTTCTCCTGCTTTCATTTTGCAGTTGATATCCAATTTCAAAGTGTTGTGACCAGAAAACATGCTTGGTATGATTTGAATCTTCTTAAATTTGCCAAGGCTAGTTTTATGTCCCAATATAGGTCTATCCTTGAGAATGTTCCATATACACTAGAAAAAAAAATATAGTCTTATGTTCTAGGATGAAGTGCTCTATAAATATCAATTATGTCCAGTTCATATAATGTGTCATTTAAGGCTGCTATTTCTTTATTTTCTGTTTGGATGATCTATGCGTAGCTGTCGATGATGTATTTAGGTCCCCTAGTATAATTGTGTTTTGGTCAATTTCTCCCTTTAGTTCTGTTAATAGATGCTTGGTATATTTTGGTGGTCCCTGATTGGGGGCATAAATATTGATGACTTATGTCTTCTTGTTGTATAATTCCCTTGATCATTATGAAATGTCCATCTTTATCTCTTGTCACCTTTTTGATCCTGAGGTCTGTTTCATCTGATATCAGTATGGCTACACCTGATTTTCTCTGGATACCATTACTTGGAGTGTCAATTTCTACCCTTTCAGTTTGAGTCTTTGTTTGTCTTTGTAACTGAGATGTGTCTCTTGGAGGCAGCATATGGTTGAGTTTAGGTTTTTGATCTAATCTGCTACTCTGTGCCTTGTTTTTGGTGAGTTCAGTCCATTTACATTTAGGGTGATTATTGATTTGTGAAGATTTCCTATCATTCTTTCTTTGGTTTTCTGGTAAGACTGTCTCCATTGTTTCATTGTCTTTTTGTTGTTGTCTATTATTTCTGTGTTGTGGTACTTTATGATTTTTCCCGCTTTTTCTTCTTTTATTATGTCATATATTTCAGTTCTTGATTTCTTTTGAGTGGTTACCTGTAAGTTTGTGTAAAAGAAAGTTTGATATTTAGAACATTCTATTTCTTCAGCATGCTTACTTTGTCCATTCCCATATTCTGGTCCAGGATTTAGTCTCACCCCTTTTATGTTTTTGTTGCCACAATTATCCCCATTTATGCTGGTTGAATGACTCCTTCAGTATTTTCTGTAATGCAGGTCATGTGTTAGAAAATTCCCTCAGCTTCTGTATGTCTGGAAAGTTCTTTATTCCTTCTTCATATCTAAAGGATATCTTTGCTGGATATATTACTCCTGGCTCATAATTTCTCTGTTTCAATAGTTTGAATAATTGATTCCACTATCTCTTGGCTTGTCGAGTTTCTGCGCTGAGAAATGTGATGATAGCCTTTCCATTGTAGGTTACTGTCTTCTTTTCCCTGGCTGCCTTGAGGATTCTTTCTTTGTCATTAATTTTTGACAGCTCAATACAATGTGCTTTGGAGAAGGCCTGTTGGGGTTGAGGTAATTAGGTTTTCTATGTGCTTTTTGGATTGGAGGATCCAGTTTTTTCTATATGTTTGGGAAGTTCTCATTGACTATTTGTTTTTAATATACTCTCTGTTCCCTTCTCTTTTTCTTTTCCTTCTGGTATGCCCATTATTCTTTTTTTTTTTTTTTTTTAATTTAATTAGTTTCAGGTGCACAAGACAAAGCAAAACTTAGACATTCATCATCTATATCCCCCACACCGCGTGAACCCCCCTCCCCCCATCCACCATCCCCCCGTACATTCCCAAAACTTCTCACCTTCCCCTTATCCCCACCCCCCCGCCCCTCTAGCAACCCTCTGTTTTTCCTCCATGTTTCCAAAACTGTTTCTGATTAGTTCATTCACTTATTCTTTTCTTTAGATTCCGCATATAAGTGAGATCATATGGTATTTGTCTTTCTCTTTCTGACTTATTTCACTTAACATAATGAAATGCCCATCAGTAGATGACTGGATTAAGAAACTGTGGTACATTTATACAATGGAGTATTACGCAGCCATAAAGAAGAAAGAAATCTTACCATTTGCAACAACATGGATGGACCTAGAGAACATTATGTTAAGTGAAATAAGTCAGAAAGAGAAAGACAAATCCCATTATTCTTATAATGCTCTTTCTGATGGAGTCAGAAAGTTCTTGTGGAGTTCTTTCATTTCTTTAAGTCTCAAATGTCTTTCTTCTTTCATCCATGCCATTTGCAGATACCTATCTTTGATTCTTTCCTCCATCTGGTCAATTCTACTACCTAAGCTGGCTATTTCATTCTTCATTTCTTCTATTGAGTACTTAGTCTCCAGAAATTATTTGGTTCTTTTTTAAAAGTTCAATCTGTTTGGTAACATGTTCATTTTGTTCTTCGGTTGTGTTTCTGTATCATTAAACTTCTTGTCTGTGTTTTCTTGCATCTCGTTGAGTTTTTTCAGAACTTCAATCTTGAATTGTCTGTCATTTAAGTCACATATTTCCATATCTTTAAGTTCACTTTCTGGAGACTTTTCATTTTCTACCTGAGCTGTCTTGTTACCTTGGTTATTCATGGCAATTAATGATAGATTATTTCTCTTCCTAGGCATCTACAGGAGAGGGTTCTGCAGCAGGTTGATAGAAAGAGTTTTCTCTTTTGTTTTCCAGTAGGTGTTGGTAGAATGTTTTATTTTCTCTCCGACTGCAGCCTTTGATTCTTTCTCACACTGTAGTGTTATATTTTCACTTCACTATTCCAGCCTGTCACACAATGGGGGGGATTCCATGGAAGGAGGGCTTCTCTGTGTACTGTTCACCTGGGTCATGGGTGCTGCCTCCTTTGGGGGATGTGGAGAACTTCTGAAGTTTCAAAGCTCTTCCTGCACCAGATTCAGAACCCATGTGTTTCAGCACTCCGTTTACTCCTGCAGGGTTCCTCCCAGATAGGTGGGGACAGGGGCAGAGTGGGTTGTGAGAGGTGGCCCAGAGCAATGGCGGTGACCACCAGCCCTGCCAATCCTGCCTCCACCAGGTCCTCCCCTTTGCTGGAACTAGTTGGGTTGCGGTTCCAGCAAAGGGGAGGACCTGGTGGAGGCAGGATTGGCAGGGCTGGTGGTCACCGCCAGTTTGTGGACCACAGTTCTCAGAACAGCAAATATTGTGTTCTTTTGATCTGATACTGCTACTGTTCCACTTCTAGCACCGGGCAGGTGGGGGCAGGGCGAGCTCTGGGAGAGGAGGGAGGGGGCGGCTAGTCTCAGTGCCTAAGGCTTCTGTTCTCTGCTCGGCAGTGAGGGGTTAAACCACTGTTTTCAGCCTTCTTCCCTCAGTCTTTTCTCCGAGGTCTCTGCTATGAGTGTTGGGTTCAGCTGTGTTATATGCTGTCCCCTCAACCCAGTGGGCCATAACCGGAGCCCTAGCAGTTCAAGTTCTTTCTTCTCCCACAGCTGCAGTAGTTCCAGAATGCAGCGAGTTCAGAGCACCAAGCTAGGTCTGCATCCTCCACCTGTGCTGCTCTGTCACCCCACTTCTCCCTTCCCTTCCCCTCCGCTGATGCAACTTGCCCACCTTTATATGATTTCAGTAGTGTACTTCTTAGTCTTGCCTGCTGTGCCGGGAGTCCTTTGTGGAGTTATAGTTGTTCATTTTGTTGTAAATTCCGGGAGAGATTTCAAGAGGCTCACCTTACACTGCCATTTTTATGACATCAGCTGCTTTATCATTTATTTCTAGTCAAAGTCTTTAGACTCTTTGAGTTTGTTTGGCAATGACATATAGTTAGGACAAGTTATTTCAATATACTGGCTAACAAATACATGCACATATACAAAATGCACACTTACCTGTCCACATGAATGCAAAGCTTCCCCATATGCATGTGTGCACACACATCTGTGTGGCTCTGAAGGCATCATGTGAATACACTTCAGGTTGGACCTAAAGGTTTTGCTGCATTACCTTGATGCCAGGGGTTCTGTTGGCAAGCACAGTGGTGCCACAGCTCTCTGAGACCTCCTCAGTGTGGCCTGATTCAAACACCCACTATCATTATCCAGGGCCTCTGGATGTCAAAGTCTAGTTGGTCATATGTGCCAAAGCATGCAGTCTTTCTAGTGACAAGGATAAGTGTGCATTAAGCACTGGGTGAGTCAAGTCAGTTGGTTTCATATTTGACTCAGCCTGGGTCTTTAGGAGCAGATTTTCAGAGCAAACTTCACTGGTAACTGGAGTCCCCTTGGAATGGACGAGGAAGAATATTCACAAGCAGAAAGACCACATGAGAGAGATCGCTGGTCTCCTGTCATAGTTACAGAATCCTATAGACCAATGCTGAATGCAGATTGTGAAATTTTAACTTGAACACTTAACACATATAATTGAGCTTCTAGGACACATACAGGTTTCAGAGTCTGGTTAATGAGTTATCAAACAGGTCATGTTTTCTCAATCAATTGGAATGGCATTAGACTGAAGCAAGAGAAATTCAACCAATCATGCTGACATACATCTCTCTCTCTCTCTCTCTCTTTTTTTTTCTTTTCTCAAAATGTCCAGAGAGAGGCAGTCTGGGGCTGGTGTAGATGCTAAGAGTCTTTTGCTCATTTGAGCTTTCTGCTCTCTCCTCATTAGTTTGTGGTTTTTTGGTTTTCTGTTTCCAAAGATGCTGGCTCCATCTTCAGACATCACTTCTGTATTCTAGGCAGGAAGAAAGAGCAAGAGAAAGAGTTGAAAGATGTCTACCTGTTGAGTCTTCCCTTTTATTAAGAAAACAATGGCTTTATTAGATTTGCCACTGAGGAGAATTCCATTTCATCTCATTGACTAGGTCATGGCTGTCGTAGTTACAAAATTTATTTCAGTTGGTAAAGAAGGAGATAAAGGATATTTGAGATGGATTCCAGCAAGGCTACATGCCACTTTCTTGTTTAAATGAAGAAGCTAATTTAGAAGGTGGCTATTTATATTATTTAATATATAAATTATAATTATATAAATATAATAACTATATGTATATATTTTACATATAGTATATAATTTATTTTTTCTGTGAGGATCTTATGTTAAGTGCTAGTGACTGAAAAGCTTTGCCAGACCTTAATCCAGGGGAGCGATGATTGGAGTCCAGGTCTTGTCCTGGTCTTGTCCATAATGAACAAGAAGTACATGGTATGTTAGTGTTTGCAGAGACATACATGAGGTATGTCCCCAGTCTACAGAGAAAGTGAGGTGGGCCATGGCTATCTGAAACTGGGGAATTATTTATGAGGCTCTAAAAAAAATACAAAATACAGCTATAAAGTAATTTGTTTTTTCTCTTAGCACGATATAAAGATGAATATTATATAATTTAAAATTATAATGTTGCATAACCTTCCAATTTGCCAAGTGATACTGTGTTAATATCTCTATTTTATGGCTATGAGGACTGAGATTTGGTACATTTGAATGACCTCTTGTCACTTTTAGTCACATAGTGAGCAGATGAGATTTTGAACCCAGGTTTTTGGACTCTAAATTCATGCCCCACATCTATCACAGCTGCCTTCCATTTTAGTTTAATAGATTCTTGACCTTGTTTATTCCTTTAGGTTTGAGAATCTGGAGCAGTTTATTTTATTTGTTGAGAGAGAAAATTGCAAAATGAATGGCATTCATTAACTTTTCACAATTTGTCATGAGGAGGAACCACAAAAAGAAGGTTGATCCCTTCCCTGTTGTGGGGGCAGAGCCCCAGAAAGTAGTTTCCAGGCTCTCGGCCTCACATAGACAGGTGCTGGCTCAGGTAGTAAATGGCCATCAACTGTGATTGCATGGCCATCAGCTGTGGCTAGTTGGCCGTCAGCTGTAACCAGTGAGCCATTGGCCACTAATATAACTGCTGTGGCTAGGCTAGCAGAAAGAGAAAGAGAGAAAGAATGGGGGCTAGCAAGAAGATGGCGGCTGGGCTGGCAAGCATGGATGGCGGTTTGCGGACAGTGTGGATCCAGCCTCCAGTGAGAGTATAGTGCCGCCAGAGAGAATATAGTGGTATGACTCCCCTACCTATGGCTTCGTGGGTGTTCCTTTTTGGCCTCACCATATCCTGCGTTCTTGTGTGGGGAGCGGGAGCAGAGACCCCGCAGGGTCTCCCGCATGACAAATGGCGCTGTGAGCAGGATATGGTGCCAGCCAAAGCTCTCCAAAGAGTGGTGGAGCAGTTTGTGTGTATGAACACTCAGTCTGAGGAAGACCAGGAGGAGCAGCTGCCGGAGAGCTGGACCGCCGTGGAGGGGTGGGAGGACGTGGATGGTTCTCCCACCAGCACAGGAAAAGCCATGCAGCTGCTGGAGAGATGGAGCCCCGTGGAGAGGTGGAAAGATGTGGACGGTTCCCCAACCAGCACAGGCCAGAGAAAGCGAAGGTCGTTGCAGCCCTGTGGGCCGGGAATTTCCTGGTCAGGCAGCCCGGATGCAGGACTTGTAGTCCCAGGAGGTAACGCTTGCTGAGTCCTTCATGGGAGATAAGGGTGAGGTCAAGGTCGTCCTTCACCCCAGGACAGCCCTGGAGAAATGACTATGTACTATGGGGAATTGCCTTCCATCCCTAATTTAATGGACAGCTTGACTGTTTGGGAACATACCACCATGTAGTGGAACTGGGGGATGTTTGCTTTTGTGTCTTGACTGGCCGCCATTGAGAATATGTAAGCACCTTGATTGTGAGTCGCTGTTGTTCCAGCAGGGTACCCTGAGAGGCACAGAGAGAGTGGCAGTGCCCTGAGAGCCCTGGCTGAGTCCAGGTAGTCTGGCTGAGCCCTGAAGATACCCTGGCTGTGCCCAGGAAGTCGGGCTGTTCCCAGAGAGAGTGGCAGTGCCCTGAGAGCCCTGGCTGTGTCCAGGAAGTGTGGCTGTGCCCACAGAGAGTGGCAGTGCCCTGAAAGCCCTGGCTGAGTCCAGGAAGTGTGGCTGTGCCCACAGAGAGTGGCAGTGCCCTGAGAGCCCTGGCTGTGTCCAGGAAGTGTGGCTGTGTCCACAGAGAGTGGCAGTACCCTGAGAAATCCTAGCTGTGCCCGGGGAAACTAGTGGTACCCTAAGAAGTCCAGGAAGTCTGGCCGTGCCCAGAAGTACTGGTGGTGCCCTGAGAAACCCTGGCTGTGTCCGGGAAGACAGGTGGTACCCTAAGAAGTCCAGGAAGTCTGGCTGTGCCCAGAAGTACTGGTGGTGCCCTGAGAAACCCTGGCTGTGTCTGGGAAGACAGGTAGTACCCTAAGAAGTCCAGGAAGTCTGGCCATGCCCAGAAGCACTGGTGGTGCCCTGAGAAACCCTGGCTGTGTCCGGGAAGACAGGTGGTACCCTAAGAAGTCCAGGAAGTATGGCCGTGCCCAGAAGTACTGGTGGCGCCCTGAGAAACCCTGGCTGTGCCCAGAGAGCCTGGCTATGTCGAGGATATTGCATTCACCCCCAGGCTCCTCGCACAGGTCCCCTCGCGGAAGACGCTTCTCGCATAGATTGTGAGGCGAGAGCCTGTAGGGGTGGAGTGTGGGGGAAGAGCCCCAGAAAGTAGTTTCCAGGCTCTCGGCCTCACATAGACAGGTGCTGGCTCAGGTAGTAAATGGCCATCAACTGTGATTGCATGGCCATCAGCTGTGGCTAGTTGGCCGTCAACTGTAACCAGTGAGCCATTGGCCACTAATATAACTGCTGTGGCTAGGCTAGCAGAAAGAGAAAGAGAGAAAGAATGGGGGCTAGCAAGAAGATGGCGGCTGGGCTGGCAAGCATGGATGGCGGTTTGCGGACAGTGTGGATCCAGCCTCCAGTGAGAGTATAGTGCCGCCAGAGAGAATATAGTGGTATGACTCCCCTACCTATGGCTCCGTGGGTGTTCCTTTTTGGCCTCACCATATCCTACGTTCTTGTGTGGGGAGTGGGAGCAGAGACCCCGCAGGGTCTTCCGCATGACACCTGTGTAGCTGTAGCTGTCAGGCTTTGTCTAATATCATCTTACCCTGGAGCTGTGCCATTGTCATGGGAGCCCCTTGTCCTCTCAGGTGATAGGGTCTTTTCAGCTTGCCTCCACGATAGGTTGGGAGCCAGGACCTGCCTATCTCTGAGCACCCCTCAGGAGCTGCTCTCCTCAATCCTCCTGCTGCCTTTGTCTTTACATGCTTCATTCCTTTCGAAAAAATATTCATTATTTTTAAAGTGATACTCGTTTATTATAAAATTTATATATTTTATGTGTATTGAATATTTTTGTATCTATCTAGAGAGAAGTTCAAGTAAAAAAACAAAGTTAGGCAAGATCTCATTGTTTAGAAATAATCACTCTGTTAATTTGTTGGTTGAACATTATTTTAGAATACTCCTGTGTATATATAAAAATATGAAAATATAGGTAGATATTATTTTGCATAAGTAGGGTTATATTTTATATGTGGTCTTGTTACCTAATTTTTCCATGCCAATAAACTAACTCTATATCATTTTTTAATGGTTGGAGAATTCCTTTGTATATGTGTATTATAACTTACTTAACCAGTCTTTTGTTAATGGACATGTATATTGTGTCCAATTAAAAAAAGGAAAGAAAGAAAAACAAACAGAAGAGAGAAAAAAGGAAAGACAAGATAAAGATGGGTGAGCCAGGGCTGTGACCTGGGCCATTCCCAGCCCAGTGGGTGGCAGGCGGCACGCCAGTTGTCTCAATATGGAAGATACTGGTACAGAGCTCAAAATGCTGAGCCTTTTATCTTGCAATTGTTATATGCAGTGCTTTGGGCTCCAGCTAAGCCTGATAAGATCAGGGTGGAGAGTATCAAGGGAGTACTAGACAGCTGGAACCCATTTCCATGATTCACAAGGCAGGTTTATCTCCTGCCTATATCCAGAAACCCATGAAGAGATAACTGCTCCCTTGTGCAATTCTTCCCTGCCTAGAACACTCTTCTTGTGAGAATATGCAATATCTGTAAAGTACGTTTGGAGACAGAGCCAAGAGAGCAGTTTCCAGGCTCTCAGCCTAATGTGGAAAGGTGTTGGCTCGGTTATTAGATAGCCATCAGCTGTAATCCGATGGCCATCTGTTGTGGCTGGTTGGCCATCAGCTGTTACCAGTTAGCCATTAGCCACTAATATAACTGCTGTGGCTACGCCGACAGGTTGGTTGGTTGACAGAGAAGCAGACGGAGGATTGTGGATGACACAGTTAGCAAGCAAGGTTAACAAGTGCAGATTGGGGCTAGCAAGTGGGGTTGGTTCATTGGCAGAGAAGTGAATTGTGGGTTGCAGATTCTGTTGATCCTACTTCCTGTGTCTCCAACCCAGCTGCCAGCAAGAATATAGTGGTATGACTTCCCTATCTATGGCTCCATTGGTGTTCTTGTTTGGCCTCACCATATTCTATGTCCACCCGCCGAGAGCGGGAGCGGGAGCTGAGACCCTGCATGACACATGACACAGCAAGCAGAGTTCTCCCAGTCAGGTAATGGAGTCGTCTGCCCCTGGGCAGGAGGACATATGGCCCCCACACAGCATGAGCTGGACCCCCGTGGAGGGGTGGGAAGATGTGAATGGTTCTCCAACCAGCATAGAAAAACCCGTGTAGCTGGCAGAGAGCTGGAGTCCCATGGCGTGGTGGGAGGATGTGGACAGTTCTTCAACCAGCATAGAAGAAGCTCTGCAGCTGCTGGAGAGCTGGACCCCTGTGAAGGGGTGGGAAGACGTGGATAGTTCTCCAGCCAGCACAGGCCGAAGAAAGTGAAGGTTGTTGCAGCTGTGTGGGCTGGGAAGTGCTGGCTGAGGCAGCCCAGATGCGGGACTTGTAGTCCTAGGAGGAAACGCTTGCTGAGTCCTTGGTGGAGGATGTGGGTGAGGTCACGGTTGTCACTTGACCAGGTTTGGGAGGACTCGGAGCCTTCGCTCTGCAGAGAGGCCACACATTGTGAGACCAACGCACAGCCCTGGCGAATGACTGGACTGTGGGGAGTTGCCTTCCATCTCTGATTTGAGGGACCGCTTCACTCTTTGCTTGGGAATGTACTACCATGTAGTGGAACTGGCGGATGTTTGCTTCCTGTGTCTCGCCCGGCTGCCAGAGAGACTGTGGTGCAGGACGGCCCCTTGTTGGGGTGTAGGAGGATATTTGCTTCTTGTGTCTTGACCAGCTGCTGTCAAGAATATGTAAGCACCTTGGCTGTGAGCCACTATTGTTCAAGCACGGTACCCTGAGAAACCCTGGCTGTGCCCAGAAAGACTGGTGGTACCCTGAGAACCCTGGCTGTGTCCAGGAAACCTGCCGGTACCCAGAATGTGCCCAGGATATTGCATACACCTCCAGGTTCCTCGCATAGGGCCCCTCGCAGAAGATGCTTGTCACATAGATTGTGAGGCGAGACCCTGGAGGGGTGGAAAGTGGGGTCAGAGCCAGGAGAGCAGTTTCTAGGCTCTAGGCCTCATGTGGAAAGGTGCTGGCTCAGTTATTAGATGGCCATCAGCTGCAATCCTGTGGCCATCTACTGTGGCTGTTTGGCCATCAGCTGTTACTGGTTAGCTGTTAGCCACTAATATAACTGCCATGGCTACGCCGGCAGGTTGGTTGGTTGGCAGAGAAGCGGATAGCAGATTGTGGATGACACAGTTAAGCAAGCATGGTTAGCAAGTGTGGATTGCAGCCAGCAGGGGGGGTTGGTTGGTTCGCAGAGAAGTGGATTGTGGATTGTGGATCGTGTTAATCCTCCTTTCTTTGTCTCCATCTCAGCTGCCAGCGAGAATATAGTGGTATGACTCCCCTATCTATGGCACCGTGGGTGTTCCTTTTTGCCTCACAATATTCTTGTGTGGGGAGCGGGAGCTGAGACCCTGCATTACAGTAGGGCTAGTGCAGGAAAAGGTTGGAAGCCCTAATGACCCTTTCTTTGTGTTTATTGAGTCCCCACAGTGTTCAGGTGTGGCATTACCTATCCTGTCTCCTATGGGGTCAGTCTGAGTGGATAAGGCCCAGGCAGGCTGGTAAGAACACCTCTACACTTCACAGCCTGGGTTTCCTCACCTGCTAAGCCATGCTACCCATTGTTCAGGACTAATTTTCCTTTAACCGTGTTTCCCTGAAAATAAGTCCTAGGCAGACCATCAGCTCTAATGCGTCTTTTGGAGCAAAAATTAATATAAGACCCAGTATTATATTATATACCTGGTTTTATAGTAAAATAAGACCCGGTCTTATATTAATTTTTGCTCCAAAAGATGCATTAGAGCTGATGGTCCGGCTAGGTCTTATATTCTGGGAAACATGGTACTTGATCCTGGGTGCTTGGGAGTAGATCCCACCATATCCACATTTGTCCTGTGGTTGGTCTTTTATCCCAACGGCATGGATCCACCTTGCTCACTTGTAAACTGGGACAGCAAATTGTGGTTCACAAATGAAAGAGGGCAGAACAGCTGTTACCAGTAACAATAACGACATGATTGCTGAGACAAACATTTTCATGATGATGCATGGGAATACTAAATCCAAACCACATTGTTTAGCTTTCACTCCAGTAAAGGGGAATGCCACATACCCTAAAGTAAATGGAAGAGATCATAGTTTAGAAAATATGACAGAGTTGAAAACTTAAAGCTGTATCACATAGTAACATCATTTAGAAGAAAACAATGGATACAAGGAATATATATATATCCATGGCAGTTTATTAATTTGGTATTTTCCCTTGTCTGAAAATGGAGCTCAGTGGCTGTGAGTCAGTAGTGCCTCAGGCAGGCAGTTCAAGGGAGATGGGAATACTTTAACAGTCACTGTTGGGAAAGGGACACATGTTGACAGACTTGAGTTATGCATCAGACCATAAGAACAATTTTCATGTGTCTGCTTCCGTTCAATATTTGTTTCAGACTGACATCAAATGCTACACATGGAGTTGTGTGACCCTGATATTTACATGTTCTGGTTCCCTGTTTTTCTTGTGGATTGAAAAATTACTAGGAGTCTGTAAACATGGTGTGTTGGGCTTTGATCTCACAGAGGCCAGAGCAGGTTCTGGGGTCATCTGACAACTAGAAAGAGTGGAGTGGACGTGCACAGCAAAGATGCTGCTCTCACTCTGCCCGAGCAGCACAGCATGATGCTGATGGTGGAGTTAATGAATCTCAAAATTCAGGGCCCTGCCTTGCTGGGGTTGGTTAAAGATGGTGGAAGTGGTGTTCTTGGTATAGAGAAGAAGCCAGGTTGCTGTTAGCAAGCATTTCTATGTAAGTATTTCTGGTAAATTAAAGAGCTTTCAGAAGAAAGAATCTGAATTCCCAAAGGTAAGTTAATTTGTTGTGATTTCTTTTTTCATTCTGGTGAAATTTAAATGTAATTTTATATTTATGTAATTGCATAGTCTTTTTCTTAAAGAAGGGCCCCAACATGGATAATATTCTGTCTCAATAGAACCTGGGGGCCTAGCACTAGATTTTTGGCTAGTGTCATACTTAAAATGCACATATTCAGGTGAGCCAGTCCCAGACAGCCCTTAACCTCTGCACTGTGCTGTCACCTACTCTGTTGCAGTGCAAGTTATCCAGGAGTGTGTTGGCATACTGTAGATAGCAGCCAACATTTGCAGCATAAGAAGATGAACTCCCAGAACCCTCTTCCTAAGACTTGCAAGGTGCTTTCTGTTCCAGTGAAGCATTAGCTTAGGAAAAGAAAGCTGAAGATGAAGAGGTGGAGTGTCCATGGGTGCTTCCTGCAGAGCATGTCTGTGTCCTGGCACTCAGGCTGTGGGGCAGCTGCTGCTGTGAGTACCATGGCTGTTGGGATGGGAGGACACAGCTAATCATGGGCTTCCCATGTGAAAACAACTTTTGGCACCAAGGAGGAGGGAAGACTGACATAGGGCAAAGGGAAGTGAGTGCTCACTAGCTGTCAGAATTTGAAGAACCTGAGATATCATCTACTTTAGTCTCTCATTTTACAGATAAGAAAACAGATCTGGAAAGATCTACGACCAGCCCTAGGCAGGAGCATGCCTCGGGGGTTTAGTAGGGGCTCTGTAGCAGGGACAGATGCTGGGCAATGCCGGTCAACATGGCCTGTTCCTTCAAGGACACTGCGCTATGAAAGCAACATGCCACTTGTGGATTTAAGAATTTTATCTGGAATGCAGAAGGCATGATAACTGTTCCACTGTGACTGTAGAAACCCCAAGTTGTGCAGGTGTGTATTGTAACAGACCTTCCTGTGGTTTGTTGTCAGGTGGTGAGTGGATGTTCTGAGAGAGAAGGTAATACAGGCCACGTGTGTGGGCACAGCTGCCTCAGGTCTTCACCTGTTTCTGCTATCTGAGCACATGGAAGGACCAAGTAGTAACTCCTGTCCTTCCTTCCTCTGTGTCTGGTGCTGGCTACTGGCAGATACAGGGGGGGAAAAGGAGCAGGGACTCAGTGCTGCCAGCATTTGGCCTGGGAAGCCACTGGCAAGACCCTTTCAAAGAGACCAGGATCTGGCTCCTCAGGTGTCTCACGTTTTCCCCACTTTTGCCATCAGTAATTTAAGAAACCCTGCATTCTGGTTCTCTAGTGGGGCCAAACAGCAGGCAACACAGCTCTCCCAGAAAGAGGACACGTATGCTTTTATTTTAGTTCATAATCCTTGATCCCTGTTCAAAGGTTTAGCTAGCTAGAAAAACCGGGCAGGGGAGTAGCTGCTCTGCTGACAGTGGCTCTGTGAAATCCTCCCTTCAGGCCAGCACTACCAGCCTGTTAAACTCCTTGATCAGATGGCTCCACAAGGCAGTGCATCCTTGCTCCTCAGGCCCCTGGTTTACGGCCTCATCTGAAGAAGTACCATTCCATGGTTGAAAGAGGAATAAGAAGCCATTCTGGATGTAACCTATTCTAGATGTGATCTACCCTAAGTGATGCCTCAAGGAATGAAGCTCATAGGCAGAGTGCTTGTCTGAGGACGGGGCCTGTCCAAGCGGGTGGTGGCCCCGGTGTAAGGTGTCCATGACTCTGGGAGCTGGAGGAAGATGCATGGAGCCAAAGGCAGAGTAGACATGTATTATTCACTAGCTTTTTTGGCACAGCCAGCCTCATCCCTGGGCACAGCCAGTCTTGTTTCTGGGCACAGTACAACCTTGTATAATGGCCAGGTCTTTTTTATACCATGCTGAGATAATAGTGGCTCACAGCTAAGGTGCTTACATAAGCGTATACAAACAGCGACATCTTCAGGATGGACAGCATGTGCGCAACATTCCATTTCACGTGACTGGTGGGCCACCGAGTTCAGTGCCTCTGGATGGCTGGGGAGGGAGCCTTACTGACTTTATTTTTCCTACACTCCATCCCTTCAGGGTTCCTCACCGACCTGTTTGTCTATTCAGGCTCAGAGGAGAGTTGAGCCCACCATTCCTTCAGGGGGTCTCCTGTCAGACGTTGAATGCCATCAATCTATTCAGCTATGGCAGACAGCACCTGGCTTATTGTCACTTGCGGTGGCCACTCGGCCATGACCCCTGGTGTTGCTTGCAAATCATGGGTCCAACCAGCCCCCCATGGGGCTATCAGGCCCAATCAACAACAGTGGAGGCTTTTGACCCACATTGTATACCCAGCCTGGCAGCCCATCACTGCACTTCTTGCCCTGTGAAATGAGTGCCTCTGTCACTCTCAATGACTTGGGGCTACTCATAGAGGGCACACAGCCATGTAACAGCAGCCACCATATGCCGCTGATCCACGGCCAAGCAAACAATAACCCCGTAGCAGTATCCACTGCTGTGAATGTGTAAATAGCATTCCGGACTTTGGGCATGGGTCCCATATAATCCACCTGCCAGCGAGTGAGCTGCTGTGTCTCCCAGTGGAGCTTCCACCATTGGGACTGTCCTGAGCACAGACATCACAGTTGTGGCAGGCATCTGCCACCTCGGAGGTATTTCAGAGGTAGGCCCCAGCGTCTAGCGTGCTTCACCTTTCTATGCAGCCAATGGGCCACATCAGTGGCCCAGGCCCGCTCTAACCACTAGACCCATGCCAGGGCGTCTGCTTCATCATTGCCTGGGGACATTTAGGGGGAGTGGCCCATGACATGCATTAGGGTCACCTCCTTTCCCTGCTCTAGGTCCCAGAGGTCTTGCCACACGGCCTGACCACACAGCGGACGGTGTCCTACTAGCCAGCCATGTGGGGAGCCATAATGGTAGGCCACGGAACACCACCCAGCTGTCTGTACAAATAACCAGGGGCCCAGGCTCATGGCTAATTATCATCGATATTGTCCGTAGCTTGGCCCACTGGCTGTTCCGACCCACCCCAGTATCAAACCAAATAGTGTCTGTTTTGGGCTGAACCAAAGCAGCCGTCCAAATAGCAGTGGCTTCCTGGCTAGAACCATCAATATACCAGGCATCTTCAGGCACTGGGGACTGTGCCCCTCCATAGGGCAAAGGCTCCAAGCCCTCCCCAGTGGTTAGAGCACTTGCCGCATACACAGTGCCCAACAGTTTTTCTCTCAGGGCGTAGCGGACTTCCGCCCCCTCCCACAATTGGGACCAAAACTCCACTGGCGACCGGAGATGCTTCTGCTATTGCCAGAGGCCCCAACCGTACCCCTCTTGGGTTATGTGAACATCTAGTTCAAACAGGCTACAAGGGTCTACCATTTATAGAGACTGTGCCTGCTGCACTGCCCGTTTTGTAGCAATAAAAGGCTTGTTCTATAGCCTCTGTCCAATCCCATGGGGTGCCCTCACCATGGAATATAAGGGCTTCACCATCTGTACTAAACGGGGTATAAACACTCATCAGTACCTCAGCAGGACAGCCACATGACCTCGGGTAGCAGAGGAGAGGGAGCTGCTTGCTCTAAGTCTGAAAGAGAATCAAATGTTAGTAAGACATCAACATAGCTACAAGCCCATGGCAAACAGTGGGGCTGTGCCAGCTCCACCACATAGTGGTGTGTTCCCAGGCAAATAGGCAGTCCATCAAATCATGGATTGAAGGCACTAGAGCGTGCAAAGGTGGCATCACCTTGTTCAATTCCCTATAATCCACAGTCATTCGCCAGGTCCCATCCAGCTTCTTTACAGGCTATACCAGGGAAGTAAAAAGGGGCTGTGCATTGGCCTCGCAATGTATGCCTTTCTCCAGTTTTACTATCAGACATTGTGTCCTAACTTCCCCGGCCGCCGGCCTGCAACATTTCCTAGGGTGGCCATGGCAGTAGTAACTTCGTGGATCCGCTGGCCCACATAGGGCTCAAGGATGGCAACCAATGTTCCAAAGGCACTTGCGGCGGCAGTATCCAAAACCAGATCTCTCATATTGGTCATAAAATGCTCATCATCTGGCCCCCGTGTATTAGGGTTGAACATAGGATGTCTCATGCCCATCTCCTGGATGATTTGGACAAGTTCAGTGTATGACTGCCATTTACTAACAGTCTCTGGCAGCTCACCTGCATCTTTCTACATCATGCGCAACGCAGTGGTGAGCCGCTCCACTAAGGTGTGGTTGCCCTGGCCTTGGGCCATCCTGCAGCCGTTCTGCAACTGCTGTCGCAGAGATGGATGTACCATCACAGAGATTAGTTTTCCATTTCGCCAGCCAAGCAGAGGATACTCTCTGCTCCCACAAATGCATCAACCAAGCCGGGAGCCACTCTCTGGGGCTTTGTCAGCAATGCCTCCCCAATTCCCATAACTCAGTGGGAGTGTAGGGGGTATAAATTGTGAACTCAGTCACCACTGGGTTGCCAGCAGCAGTGCCCCCGGGACCCAAAGGTTGTTCATGTTTTCCCTTCTGCTGTATCCCGGCCGAACGTGGGTGTGAGGGACAGTATCAACTTTACCCACCTTTTCCACCGGGGACTCAGGAGCAGCCTCTGCCTCAGACTCTCTGCCATGGAGGTCCTCCTTGAACTGGTGAACCTGAGCCTCCAGTGCTTCCTCCTGGGCTGCAAGTTCTGCACCTGGGCTGCTTCAGCAAGTGCTTCTTGTTGCAGCGCAGCATGGTGAGGGACACCCAGTCCACATGGCCAGCACTGCCTTTCGCTTTCTCCGGCAGCTGTTCATTTAAAACCTGCAAGGCTTTTCATATGCTGCCTGTAGAACCATCCACGTCTTCCCACCCCTCCAAGGGGGCCCAGCTCATGAGAACAGAGGCTACTGGGACCACACGCTCTGTGGTGGCTATGTATTCTCCTGTCCAGGGGCAGATGACTCCCTTACCTGACTGGGACCCTCCTTGCTGCCCCAAGTGTCCGAGCGTGTGGTGGCCCCGGTGTAAGATGTCCGAGACTCTGGGAGCTAGAAGGAGATGCATGGAACCAAAGGCAGAGTAGACATGCTTTATTCTAGCTTTCTGGGCACAGCCAGCCTCATTTCTGGGCACAGCACAGACTCATATAGTGGCCAGGCCTTTTTTATACTGTGCAGAGATTATAGTGGCTCACAGCCAAGGTGCTTCCATAAGAGTATACACAAACCAGCAACACCTTCAGGATGGACGGCACCTGCACAACATTCCAGCTCACGTGACCCGGGTGCCGCTGAGTCAGTGCTGCAGATGGCCAGGGAGGGAGCCTGACTGACTGTATTTTCCCTACAGGGCCTCCAAAGGATGTGGTGTCATCCTCACACACCTGGAGTTGCTTTAAGAACCCAGCAGGGACTGCTCATGCAAGGGCATTTACCTGGACACTTCCAGGCCTGGAGCTGTGGCACTTTGTGGGTTTTAGCTCATGAATTACAAGAACACTGACTGAACTCAAGCCTGGCCACAAAGAAGAACCACTGGGATGTGCTAAAATGAGGGTGCTGGACTCTACCCACAGAAGGTCTAATTTAGTAAGTTTGGGTAGATCTTGGAAATCAGTAGTCTTAAAGCTGCTACCAACTGGATCATTGCCTAAGAGTAGATCCCTGCCTCTGACTGAATCATTGCCTCTGACTGGATCACTGCGTCTAACTAGATCTCTTCCTTTGACTGGATGACTGCCTCTGACTGGATCACTATCGCAGTCTGGATCACTGCTTTGGACTAGAGCCCTGCCTCATGTTAGATCGCCGCTTCAGACTAGCTCACTATCATAGACCAGGTCAGTGCTTCTTGACTTTGGCACCACATTGGACTCACTCAGGGAACGTTACCAGCCCCACACTACCAGACTGGGGAGAAAAAAGTGAAAGGTCAGTACACTGTGTCTTCCTCATCAGAAATGAAGTATACTGTGTTTCAGGTGGAACAGCAATATTCTGTATAAACAGCACCCCATTTTTACGTGTGTCATCCCGTTATGCTGCATAAGGACTTTGAACTTTGAAAAATCAACAGCAGAAAAGTGTTTGTATTAGTGCTTCATCAAATCATTGGGTTCTTCCAAAAGTCATCATACAAATATTCAAAACCAAAGTTAAGGTCTGAAACAAATCTAGCAGTTGTCTCCAATACCATGACTAGAAATGTAAAGTGCTAGGAGCCTTCTCAGTAGAGCACCCTGAAGGACAGGCTTCACATTGTTGAACCCTACTTTGGGCACCGGTTTTAAGGTACTTGGTCTGCAAAAAGTAGAACACACACTTCTGTCACTTTGCGAAATGGTTTAGTGATTCATTTATAAAAAAAATAAAAGTTTAATTTGAGTTACATTTTGTGTCCCAAACATATTTTAAATAATATACTACTCTACCATAAGAAAAGATGAAATAGTGCCATAGTGCCATTTGTGACAACATGGATGGATCTTGAGATGATAATGCTAAGCAAAATAAGTCAGACAGAAAAAGCAGAGAACCATATGATTTCTCTGATATGTGGGATATAAAACTGAAAGCAATATATTTTTTAAAAGACAACAGAAACATTTCCCCTTTAAATAAAAATGATGTTCACTGCAGGTCCCTATCATTCTCTAAGAATGACTCATGTACTGAATGAAGTTTCTTAAGTTTGAAAAAAAAAAATTAAAGGAATTATTTTGGACACCCCCCTCCACATTCCCTTAATTAGCTCCCAGCATGTGGACTTTAATTCCCCAAGCTAATGTATTTTTCTAACTGCAAAAACGAAGCTGATTACCACACTTCACGTGGCAGGTTCATGTAGACTGATGCTGCCTTATCTTACATACAAGTGTCTTGGAACTTTTTGTCTATGTTGACCACATATCAGGGCTGCCCTTGTGAAGCAATTCTAAAATGAAATCCATGACTTAAGAACTTTGTCCCTCCAGAAGTAAATAAGGAGCAAATGAGCAATTTCAGCTTCTGAAAATCACAGTGTAGCCTTCTGGCTAAGCCTGGCATAGAGGCAGGGAGGCCTCTGGTCTGCCTCACAGTTGCCTGGTGAAGTGGCGGGCAGGAGGGAAGCAGACAACATCAAAGGACACTGGTCAGAGCTCCACTGCCACTTGAAACCGCTCTGTGATGCGAAGTTTTATAAGTCTGCATTTTTATCAGCTGCAGGCTGACATCTTCCTTCCCTCTGTATGTTGTCTTCCTTTCTGACTTGCCAGATTTTTGTCACACTTCAAATCCACCCCAAGTGATTCTCTGCTGGCTAGAGCTCAGAGCTAGACTGATCAAGTCCCGTGGCTAAATCCAAGCTATAAATTCCTAGAACGTGGGGGAGTTCCTGAAGGGGAATTAAATGACAGGTTTCCTTTACCCTCTTCTTGGGGACCCTGGCCTGCACTCCCTCCCCTGCTCTCACTGCATGCCCCAGAAAAGACCTGGCTCACAGGTCTACCAGCAAGAGTCTCAGCGGTCTACCAGCAACAGTAGACCTGAGCCCTTCCTGCGGCTGCCTGAAGTGGCTGGCTTTGCAGTGAAAAAAAAAAAAAAATCCTCCCAAATCATGGAAAATCACCCTGGCTCATTACTAGGAGGGGATGGAATAATCCAGAGGTTATAATTTAGGGGGATAAAAAAATAATGCTCTGGTGCTTCTCAAATGGATATGGAGGGCCAGCTTTTATTCCCCCTTCAATTTTCAATGTATCACAGACTTATATTTTTTATAACTTATGATAAAGTAAATTACTAAAAATAAAATAAAAAACAAAGATATAAAAGTACAAATTTAATTGATTACTTTTAGATTCAACAAACAGTGCCTTGGCCATGGTCTGATTCAGTATGGACCGGCTGTGTGCAGGCACAGACCAGGTGTCTACGTCTCCTACCCTGTCTAGCCCTACCCACCCGTAAAGACCTGTTATTGTTAGCCCTGTTTTATGGCCAGGATACTGAAGCTCAAAATCCCAGAAGCTTGCTGAAGAGGCAAGGCTGGCAACGACTTATACCCACAACTCCAGTTTTCTTTCTTTTTTTCTACTGACTAGTCATACTATTTATTTATTTATTTATTTATTTATTTATTTATTTATTTATTTATCTATTTATGTATTTATTTATTTTAAATTAAAATTTATTGTGGTGACAATGGTCAGTAAAATTACATAGGTTTCAAGTGTACATTTCTATAATACATCATCTGTATATCACATTGTGCGCTCATCACCCATAGTCAGTTCTTTTATCACCATACATTTGACCCTCTTTACCCTCTTCTACCATCCCTCTGGTCCCAGAACCGTCTGGTAACCACTAAACTATTGTCTATGTCTATGAGTTTTTTCTTCTTTGTTTGTTTTTCTTGTTCCTTTGTTGCTTTCTGTTTCATATCCCATGTACTGTGTTTCCCCCGAAAATAAGACCTAGCCGGACAATCAGCTCTACTGCGTCTTTTGGAGCAAAAATTAATAAAAGACCCGGTCTTATTTTACTATGATATAAGGCCAAGTCTTATATAATATAATGTAAGACCGGGTCTTTTATTAATTTTTGCTCCAAAAGACGCAGTAGAGCTCATTCTCCGGCTAGGTCTTATTTTCGGGGAAACAGGGTATGATTGACGTCATATGGTTCTTGAATTTTTCTGTCTGACTTATTTTGCTTAGCATAATTATCCTAAAGTCCATCCATGTTGTCGCAAATTTCACTATTTCAGCTTTTCTTATGGCAGAGTAGTATTCCATTGTGTATATATACCACCTCTTCTTTATCCAATCATCTATCGAAGGACCTTTGGTTGTTTCCATGTCTTGGCCACTGTAAATAATGCTGCAATGAACAGTGGAATTCATACATCATAATGGATAAATGTTTTCAGGTTTTTTTCAGTAGATTCCCAGAAGAGGGATTGCTGGGTCATATGGTAATTCTATTCTTAATTTTCTGAGGAACCTCCATAATGTTTTCCACAGCAGCTATACCAATTTACATTCCCACCAATAGAGTATGAGGGTTCCTTTTTCTCCACAGCCTCTATGACACTTGTTATTATTTGTCTTGTTGATGATAGCCATTCTAACTGGGGTGAGGTGATATCTTATTGTGGTTTTGATTTGCATTTCCCTAATAGCTAGTGAAGTTGAGCATTTTTTCATATGTCTGTTGGCCATTCGTATGTCTTCCTGGAAGAAGTGTCTTTTTAGGTCTACTGCCCATTTTTAAATTAGATTGTTTGTTGTTTTGTTGTTGAGTTGTACAAGTTATTTTTTTTTAAAGGAGGAATCAGTTTCATTTTTTCAATGGAAATTTATTGCAGTAACAATGGTTAACAAAACTACATAGGTTTCAAGTGTACAATTCCATAATACATTGTCACCAGCCAAAGTCAGTTCTCCTTCCATCACATTATATTGACCTCTCTTTACACTCTTCTACCATTCCCCTTCCCCACTTACCAAGTTCTTTAAATATTTTGGATTATCCCCTTATAGGAGGCATTGTTTGCAAGTGTCTTCTCCCATTTGTTTGGTTGACTTTTTGTTATGTTGATGGTGTCTTCTGCTGTGCAGAAGCTTTTTACTTTGATGTAGTCCCATTCATTTGTGCTCCTAGGATAAACCCTACTTGTGGCTTTTACTTCCCTTGTCTTTGAGGTGAAATTCGTAAAATCCTCTTTGAACCCAGGCCCATAAGTTTAGTACTTATGCTTTCTTTTATGCAGTTTATTGTTTCAGGTCTTATGTTTAAGTCTTTCATCCATTTTGAGTTAATTTTGGTACACGGTGACAGATAGCAGTCTAGTTTCATTCTTTTGCACGTGGCTTTCTAATTCTTCCAGCACCATTTATTGAAGAGGCTGTCTTTTCTCCATTGTATGCTTTTGGCTTCTTTGTTGAAAATTATCTGTCCATATTTATGTAGGTTTATTTCTGCGTTTTCAGTTCTATTCCATTGGTCTCTGTGTCTGTTTTTCTGCCAATACCATACTGTTTTGATTATTGTTGTATTGTAGTACAAGCTGAAGTCAGGGAGTGTGATACTTCCATCCTTGTTCTGTGTTCTTAGGATTGCTTTGGCTATTTGGGGTCTTTTGTGATTCCATACAAATCTGATGATTTTTTTGTTCTATTTCTTTAAAATATGCCATTGGGATTTTGATGGAGGATTGCATTAAATCTATATATTGTTTTGGGTAATATGGCAATTTAACTATGTTGAATCTTTCAATCCATGAACACAGAATGTCTTTCCATTTCTTTGTATCTTCAATTTCTTTTAAAAAAGTTTTATGCTTTTCACTGTATACGTTTTTCATATCCTTTGTAAAGTTTATTCCTCGGTATTTTATTCCTTTTTGTTGCAATTGCAGATGGAATTGTGATTTTTCATTTCTTTTTCTGAGATTTCATTGTTAGTACATAGGAATGCAATGGATTTTTAAAAATATCTGAATTATAATTTTTATTGGGGTATAGTTTACATACAGGGAATTTTACTCTTTTGGGTGTACAGCTGTTTGAATTTTGATAAATGAGTAATATGTTAAAAAATACAAAGAACAATATACAATGGTTTCTGTACATTGATTTTGTAGCTGGCAACTTTACTGTATTCGTTTATTATTTCTAATAGCTTTTTAGTAGAGTCTTTAAAGTTTTCTTTATAAAGACTCACGTCATCTGAAAAAAGACAATTTAACTTCTTCATTTCCAATTTGAATGCCTTTTATTTCTTTCTCTTGCCTGATTGCTCTCGCTAGGACTTCCAATACTATGTTGAATAACAGTGATGAACACTGTCTTTTCCTGAATGTAGAGCAAAAGGCTTCGTTTTCTCACCATTAATTATGATATTAGCTGAGGGTTTGTCATATATGGGCTTTATTATGTTAAGGTATTTTCTTTCTATATCAATTTTATTAAGTGTTTTAATCATAAATCAATGTTGTATCTTGTGAAATGCTTTTTCTGCTTCTATTGATATAATCATATGACTTTTATCTTTATTTTGTTTATGTGGTGAATCATATTGATTGATATGCATATGTTGAACCATCCTTGTGCTCCTAGGATAAACCCTATTTGATCCTGATGTATAATCTTTTTAATGCACAATTGTATTCAATTTGCTAGAATTTTGTTTAGCATTTTTGCATCTGTAATAATCAGAGAGATTGGTCTGTACTTTTCTTTTATTTGTGTGTTATCCTTACCAGGTTTTGGTATAGGGTAACTTTGGCCTCATAAAATGAGTTAGGTAGTTTGCCTCTCCTTCAATTTTGGAGGAGATTTTGAGGAGGACAGGTGTTAAATCCTCTTTGAATGTTTGGTAGAATTCACTAGTGAAGCCATCTGGTCCCGGACTTTTACTTTTGGGAAGGGTCTGGATGACTGATTCAATTTCCTTACTGGTGATCAGTCTATTTAGATATTCCTGTTATTTGTGATTCAGTCTAGGAAGGACTAGACACTTCTATGTGTCTAGGAAATTGTCCTTTTCTTCTGGGTGATCCTTTGTATTTCTGTGGTATCTGTGGTAACTCTCCTGTTTCATTTCTGATTGTGTCTGTGTCTTTTCTCTTTTTATCTTATTGAGTCTTGCCAAGGGTTTATCAACTTTATTAAACTTTTCAAAGAACCAGTTCTTTGTTTCATTAAGTTTTATGTTGTATTTTTGTTCTCTATTTCATTTACTTCTGCTCTGATTTTCATTATTTCCATCCTTCTGCTGACACTGGGCTTCATTTGTTTTTTTTTTTTCTAGGTCTTTAAAAAGTAATGTTAGGTTGTTTATCTGGGATTTGTTACTTTGTTGACAGAGGCCTGTAATGATAGAAATTTCTCTCTTATTACTGCTTCACTGCATCCCAATAATTTTGATAGAATGTATTTTCTTTTTTTTATTTCAAATTTTTAAAAAAAAAATTATTGGGGTGACAATTGTTAGTAAAATTACATAGATTTCAGGTGTACAATTCTGTATTACATCATCTATAAATCCCATTGTGTGTTCATCACCCAGAGTCAATTCTCTTTCCATCACCATATATCTGATCCCCCTTACCCTCATCTCCCACCCCCCACTCCCCTTACCCTCTGTTAACCACTAAACTATTGTCTGTGTCTATGGGTTTCTGTTTCTCATTTGTTTGTCTTGTTCTTTTGTTGTTTTTGGTTTATATACCACATATCAGTGAAATCACATGGTTCTCTGTTTTTTCTGTCTGACTTATTTCGCTCAGCACTACACTCTCAAGATCCATCCATGTTGTCACAAATGTTCCTATATCATCTTTTCTTACCGCCGAATAGTATTCCATTGTGTATATATACCACAACTCCTTTATCCATTCATCTATCGAAGGACATTTTGGTTGTTTCCATGTCTTGGCCACCGTAAACAAAGCTGCAATGAACATTGGAGCACACGTGCCTTTATGTATAAATGTTTTCAGATTTTTTGGGTAGATACCCAGGAGAGGGATTGCTGGGTCATATGGCAATTCTATGATAGAATGTATTTTCATTCTCATTTGTTTCTATCTATCTTTTGATCTCTCGTCTTATTTCTTCTTTGCCCCAATAGTTCTTTAATAGTGTGTTAACCTCCAGATATTTGTGGTTTTTCCTTCTTTCTTTTTGTAGTTGATATCCAATTTCAAAGCCTGTGATCAGAGAATATGCTTGGCATGATTTCAGTCTTCATAAATTTGCTCAGGCTAGATTTACATTCCAATATATGGTCTATCCTTGAGGATGTTCCACGTACACTAGAGAAGCATGCATAGTATGATGTTCTAGGATGAAGTGCTCTGTAAATGTCAATGATATCCATTTAGAGCTGATACTTCCTTACTGATTTTCTTTTTGGTGATCTATCCATAGTTGTCAATGATGTTTTTAGGTCCCCTACTCCATTTGTGTTTTGGTTAAATTCTCTCTTTTGTTCTGTTTGTAGGAGATTTGTATATTTCCATGCTCCCTGATTGGCAGCATATATATTGATAAGAATTATGTCTTCTTGTTTTATTCTCCCCTTTATCATTATGAAATGCCTATCTTTGTTACTCATTACCTTTTTCAAAAAAAATATTAAAGTTTTTTTTTTTTTTTTTTTTTTTTTTCTGATATAAGTGTGGTTACATCCACTTTTCTCTGATACCATTTGCTTGGAATATCAATATCCACCCTTTTACTTTGAGACTATATTTGTCCTTGTAGCTGAGATAAGTGTCTTGGAGGCAGCATATGGTTGTTGTTTTTTTCTTTTTTTTGATCCAGTCTATGATTCTGTGCCTCTTTATTGGTGAGTTCAGCCTATTTACATTTAGGGTGATTATTGATATATGATGATTTCTTATTGTTCTATCTTTTGTTTTCTGGTGGTTTGGTGTCTCCATTTTGTTGCTGTCAGTTATTTCTGTGTGGTGATAGTCTATGATTTTTTTCCCCTCTGTTCCTCTTTTTATATGTTATATGTATCTCATTTCTGGATTTTTTCTTTGGCGGTTTATGTAAAGAAATTTTAAGTTTATGTAAAATAAATTTTCATATATACCGTATTCCTTGTTCTTCAGCATTCTTTATCTCCATTCCCCTTTGCAGGTTTAGTCCTTAATCTCTCCCATTTTGTTTTTTCTTTTTTTCCCTTTTTTACATTTTTTAAATTAGTTTCAGATGCACAAAACAGTGTAATAGTTAGACATTTATAATTTATATCACTCACACAGTGACAACCTCCCTCCCGCATCCACTACCCCTCTGACATTGCACACGTCACTACATTTCCACTGTCTCTATTCCTAATGCTGTACTCCACTTCTTGTAACTATATATGTATATGTAATTGTAGTTGACATTCATTATTGTTCAGCTTCAGCTTCAGGAGTACAGTGCAGTGATCAGGAATCTACATCATCCCTGAGGTGGTCTCCCTAATGAAACAACTATCCATCGGATACCCTACAAAATCTTTACAACATTATTGATTAAATTCCCCAAATTGATTTTCGTATCCCCGTGGCAATCTTGTGGTTACCGACTGTGCTTTCTAATACCCTCATCGCCTCCCCCATCTAGCAACACTCAGTTTTTCCTCTATGTCTTTGGAACTGTTTCTGATTAGTTCATTCATTTATTCTTTTCTTTAGATTCCACATATAAGTGAGATTATATGGTATTTGTCTTTCTCTGACTTATTTCACTTAGCATAATGTTTTCTAGGTCCATCCATGTTGTTGCAAATGGTAAGATTTCTTTCTTCTTTATGGCTGCATAATACTCCATTGTATAAATGTACCACAGTCTCTTAATCCAGTTGTTGACCGATGGGCATTTCGGTTGTTTCCATGTCTTGGTTATTGTATATAGTGCTGCAATAAACATAGGAGTGCATACATTCTTTTGAATTAGAGTTTTGGATTTCTCTGGATAGATACCCAGGAGTGGAATTGCTGGGTCATAAGGTAGTTCCATTTTCAGATTTTTGAGATACCTCCATACTGTTTTCATAGTGGCTGCACTAAACTGCAATCTCACCAACAGTTAACAAGGGTTCCTTTTTCTCCGCATCTCCGCCAGCACTTATTGTTTGTTGATTATTGATGATAGCCATTTTGACTGGGGTGAGGTGGTATCTCATTGTGGTTTTTATTTGCATTTCTCTGATGGTTAGTGAGGTTGAGCATTTCTTCATATATCTGTTTAACATCTGTATGTACCTTTTAGAAAAATGTCTCTTCATGTCCTCTGCCCATTTTTTAATTGGGTTGTTTGTTTTTTTGGAGTTGAGTTGAGTTTTTTATAAATTTGGGATATTAACCCCTTATCGGATATATCATTGGCAAATATCTTCTCCCATTCAGTAGGAACCATTTTTGTTTTACTGATGGTTTCTTTTGCTGTGAAAAATCTTTTTACTTTGATATAATCCCACATGTTTATTTTTTCTCTTACTTCCCTTGCCCAAGGGGATATATCAGTAAAAATCTTACTTTGGGTAATGTCTGTGAAGTTTCTTCGTATATTTTCTTCTAGGAATTTTATGGTTTCAGATCTTACATTTAAGTCTTTAAGCCATTTTGAATTTATTCTTGCATATGGTGTAAGGAGGTGATCCAGCTTCATTTTTTTTGCATGTGTCTGTCCAGGTTTCCCAGCACCATTTATTGAATAGACTGTCTTTACCCCACCATATATTCTTGCTTCCATTGTTGTCAATTAAATGACCATATAGGCATGGATTTATTTCTGGGCTTTCTATTCTGTTCCATTGATCTATGTGTCTGTTTTTATGGCAGTACCATGCTGTTTTGATTACTGTAGCCTTGTAGCATAACTTGATGTCAGGTGTCATTATACCTTCCACTTTGTTCTTATTTCTCAAGATTGCTAAGGCTATCCATGATCTTTTATGGTTCCATATAATTTTAGGATTATATGTTCTATTTCTGTGAAAAATGTCCTTGGTAGTTTGATAGGAATTGCGTTGAATTTGTATATTTCTTAGGCAGTATGAACATTTAAAAAAAATTTTTATTAGTTTCAGGTGCACAATACAAAGCACTACTTAGACGTTTATCATTTATATCCGTCACACTGTGTGAACCCCCCTTCCCCCATCCACTGTCCCTCTGACATCGCACAGAGCCATTACATTTCCACTGTCTCTATTCCTAATGCTGTACTCCGTTTCCTGTAACCATATACATACATATATAAATATATATATATATATATATATATATATATATATATATATATATATAATTATAGTTGTCATTCAGTATTGTTCAGCTTCAGGTGTATTGTGCAGCGATCAGGCATCTACATCATCCCTGAGGTGGTCTCCCAAATGGGACACGTGTCGATTGGATACCCTACAAAATCTTTACATTATTGATTACGTTCCCCAAATTAATTTTCAAAACCCTGTGGCCATCTTGTGATTACTGACTATTTTCTAAACCCCTCACCTTCCCTCTTATCCGCACCCCTCCCCGCCCATCTAGCAACCCTCAGTTTTTCCTCTATGTCTCCAAAACTGTTTCTGATTAGTTCATTCACTTATTCTTTTCTTTAGATTCGCATATAAGTGAGATCATATGGTATTTGTCTTTCTCTGACTGACTTATTTCACTTAACATATGTTCTTTAGGTCCATCCATGTTGTTGCAAATGCTAAGATTTCTTTCTTCTTTATGGCTGCGTAATACTCCATTGTATAAATGTACCACAGTTTCTTAATCCAGTCATCTACCGATGGGCATTTCGGTTGTTTCCATGTCTTGGCTATTGTGTATAGTGCTGCAGTAAACATAGGCGTGCATAAAGATATTTGAATTGGAGTTTTGGATTTCTCCGGATAGATATCTATGAGTGGGATTGCTGGATCATAAGGTAGTTCCGTTTTCAGAGTTTTGAGATACCTCCATACTGTTTTCCATAGTGGCTGCACCAATCTGCATTCCCACCAACAGTGCACAAGCATTCTCTTTTCTCCACATCCGCTTCAGCACTTGTTGTTTGTTGACTTATTGATGATAGCCATTTTAACTGGGGTGAGGTGGTATCTCATTGTGGTTTTTATTTGCATTTCTCTGATGGTTAGTGAGGTTGAGCATTTCTTCATATGTCTGTTTGCCATCTGTATGTCCTTTTAAAAAAATGTCTCTTCATATCCTCTGCCCATTTTTTAATTGGGTTGTTTGTTTTTTTGGAGTTGAGTTGAGTGAGTTTTTTTATAAATTTGTGATATTAACCCCTTATCAGATATATCATTGGCAAATATCTTTTCCCATTCCGTAGGATCCCTTTTTGTTTTATTGATGGTTTCCTTTTCTGTGAAAAAGCTTTTTAGTTTGATGTAATCCCACATGTTTATTTTTTCTCTTACTTCCCTCGCGCGAGGGGATATATCAGTAAAAATCTTACTCCGGGTAATGTCTGTGAAGTTTCTTCCTATATTTTCTTCTAGGAATTTTATGGTTTAAGATCTTACATTTAAATCTTTAAGCCATTTTGAATTTATTTTTGTATGTGGTGTAAGGAGGTGATCCAGCTTCATCTTTTTGCATGTGTCTGTCCAGGTTTCCCAGCACCACTTATTAAATAGACTGTCTTTACCCCACCGTACATTCTTGCTTCCATTGTCATAGGTTAAATGGCCATATAGGCATGGATTTATTTCTGGACTCTCTATTCTGTTCCATTGATCTATGTGTCTGTTTTTATGCCAGTACCATGCTGTTTTGATTACTGTAGCCTTGTAGTATAATTTGATGTCAGGTATTGTTATACCTCCCACTTTGTTCTTATTTCTCAAGATTGCTGAGGATATCTGGGGTCTTTTGTTGTCCCATAGAAATTTTAGGATTATATGTTCTATTTCTGTGAAAAACATCGTTGGTAGTTTGATAGGAATTGCGTTGAATATGTATATTGCCTTAGGCAATATGGACATTTTAACTATATTAATTCTTCCTATCCATGAACATGGTATGTGTTTCCATCTATTTGTATCTTCTTTCATTTCTCTCTTCAGTGTCTTATAATTTTCTGAGTACAGATCTTTTACTTCTTTGGTTAAATTTATTCCCAGGTATTTTATAGTCTTTGGAGCAATTGTAAATGGGATTGCTTTTTTAATTTCTCCTTCTGATGTTTTATTATTGTATATACAAATGCAACTGATTTCTGAATATTAATTTTGTTGTCAGAGGTGTGTTGAAGTCCCCTACTATGATAGTTTTACTGTTGATCTCTGTCTTTATGTCAGTCAACATCTGTTGTATATAATTAGGCGCTCCTATGTTGGGTGCATAGATGTTTACTAGGGTTATGCCCTCTTGTCGGATCAATCCCTTTATTATTATGTAGTGCCCATCTTTGTCTTTTAATATATTCTTCAGTTTAAAGTCTATTTTATCAGATATAAGTATTGCAACTCCAGCTTTTTTCTCATTTCCATTTGCATGAGATATCTTACTCCAACCCTTCACTTTCAGCCTGTGGGTGTCTTTTGGTCTGAGACGAGTCTCTTGTATACAGCATATACAAGGGTCTTGCTTTCTTATCCACTCAGCCACCCTATGTCTCTTGATTGGAGCATTTAATCCATTTACATTTAAAGTGATTATTGATAGGTACATAGTTATTGCCATTTTTCTTTGTCTGTGGTTAGATTGTTTTCATCTTTCTTCCGTTTACAGAAGCCCTTTTAATATTTCCTGCAATGCTGGCTTGGTGGTAATAAATTCCTTTAGCTTATTCTTTTCTGGGAAGCTGTTTATCTCTCCTTCAATTTTAGATGATAACCTTGCTGGATAAAGCAATCTAGGTTGTAAACCTTTGTTTTCCATCATTTTAGGTATCTCCTGCCATTCCCTCCTGGCCTACAAGGTTTGTATAGAAAAGTCATTTGAAAGTCTTACAGGAGTTTCCTTGTATGTAACTCGCTGTCTTTCTCTTGTTGCTTTTAGGATTCTCTCTTTGTCTTTAACCTTTGCCATTTAAATTATAATGTGTCTTGGTGTGGACATGTTTGGGTTTATCCTGGTTGGAACTCTCTGCACTTCCTGGGATTGTGTGTTGGTTTCTTTCACCAGGTTAGGGAAGTTTTCAGACATTATTACTTCAAATATGTTCTCGATCCCTTGCTTCCTCTCTTCACCTTCTGTTATTCCTATCATGCGCATGTTGTTGCGCTTGATGTTATCCCAGAGGTCTCTTAAACCATTTTCATTGCTTTTTCTTTTTTTTCTTTTTGTTGTTCCGTTTAGGTGATCTCTGCTAACTTGTCTTCTAAGTCACTGATTCGATCCTCTGCTGCATATAACCTGCTGGTAATTCTTTCAAGTGTGTTCTTTATTTCAGTTTTTGTATTCATTACTTCTCACTAGTTGTTGATTATGATTTCTCTATCCTTGTTTATGTCGTCACTAAGCTCTTAAACATTCTTATCATCAGTGTTCTGATCTCTGTCTCTGATAGTTTGGTTACTTCTATTTCATTTGGTTCCAATTCTGGAGGTTTCTTCTGTTCTTTTATTTGGGACATGTTTCTTTGTTTCCCATTCTCTCTGACTCTCTGTGTTTTCTTTGATGTATGAGGTAGATACCCTAGGGTTCTTTGTTTTTTCTGTGTTATCTTATGTAGTATGTGACCTTTATATTTGGCTCCAAAGGTGACTCTTGCATTGTGTATATTGTCCTGTTAAAGTTAATCTTTACTTGCTTTTGGCCTGTCAGTAGATGGGACTGACTCCTAGGCTGACTAGTTGTAGGACTTGGCTCTGCCAACAGTGGATGTTCTGCTGCATGATGGTTGACTGCTCAAATGAGGCTTGGCCCTTATGTGCTCTTGTGCCTGTAGAGAATTCCCTCTGGGTGTGTCACTTATAGGTCATACCCGGTAGTACTCTGGTTTGGTCTATGTTGAATCTTGTGCCTCTTGAGCTGGGCCCTGGTATAGGGCAATCTCAGAACAAAGCAAATCACCAAGCACAACAACAATGACAACAAAGAAAAAACCAAATACGCTCACATGTAAAAACAACTGATAACCCCACTCAACACAGGTGAAAGTTTCAAAAATACAATAAGACAACAAAACAAAAAAGGAACACCAGTGTTGGCTTAAGCCCACCAAGTAATCTCCAGGTTGTCCTCTGCTGTACCAGAGAGTCCTCTGTGTCTTGTGCAGGCAGAGCCGGTCACCTGGTGCTCAGAGTGACCCTGGGACTGCAGTTCTAGATGAGTGGGGCTGTGGGGTCTGGATGGTAGTTTTTACAAAGTCAGTGCAGTTTCTGCTCTTTCCTGCACATATGCACACTGAGAGTAACACCACCAGCCCTGTGCCCAGGTCTCCTGTGTTAGGGCACTTCTTTCGTGTGTGTGTGTGTGTGTGTGTGTGTGTGTGTGTGTGTGTGTGAGGGCAGGAGATTTCTGAGCTGCTGAAAGCCCAGAGCTGAGTCTGCTGCCTACTCCTGATCCCTGGGCATGTCTCCGCAGTTGTAATTGCCCTGTCCCTAAGCAGGCCAGAAAAGGTGGGGGCTGGAGATGGAGGAGTCTTCTCTCTTCCAGCCCAGCAGTATCACACTCTTCCCAGCCTCTTTTCTGGGTCAGAGCTGCAGGCCTGGTCCTCCCAGATTCTGAGCGCTACTGCTCCTCTGTAATCTGACACTACTCCTCAGTTCAGGGTCCAGCTTGAGTCTCTGGAAGGGCGGGGGTAGGATTGGGAGAGTGGAGAGAGAGGCCCAGATATGGTGTTTACATCCTTTGTCAGACCTAGGGCCCAGCTGGAGGTCTCAGCTGAGGTTACTACCTCAAATGCTGGATATGCTGCTCTCTCGGCAGGAGAGATCAGCTGTGGGACACAGGGAAAGAGCCCACCTCTTGGCTCTTGAGGTCTCTGTTCTGTCCTGGCATCCCCGCGTCTCTGCAGCCACAGATGCGGGCCACGTCTCAACTCAGCTCCCTTCCCTCTTCCACTGCTCACCGAATTTGCCCACCTTCAAGTAATCCTCGTAGGAGTCTCTTAGCTGTTCCACGTGATGAGCAGAGAGTCCTGTGATGGGTTATAGATGTTCAGTTTGTGGTAAGTTCCGGAGGAGAACTCAAGAAGACCACCTTGCTGCCACCATGTCTATGACGTCACTCCAATGACTTCTTTCTTTACCCTCAGCTGCAGCTTGCAGTCATGGTGACATCCCACACAGATGGCCAATGGGAACTGGGCTGCCAGACACGGAGGCCAAGATTACAGGTCCAACCAGAGCCATTCTGCACCCATGGAGCCCATTTTATGTTTTTGTTGTCACAAGTTATCCCTACTTATTTTGTGAGTTGATTTCTGAGTTGCAGTAGCAAGTTGTCTTTTTCTTCTTTTATCTTTTTTTTAATGTTTTTTTTTCTTTACCCTTTATGTTACATTTAAGTGTATAGTGCCCTATTTTGTGAAAGTGTTGCCATTTCCTGCTTCTTCTGTCTGTTCATAATACTGCTCATGGTTTTCTATTCATTTGATATTTTGGTTTAGGTCAAATATCCCCCTTCAGTATTTCTTTAATACAGGTCATTTGTTAGAATATTCCCCCAGTTTCTGTATGTTTGGAAAGGTCTTTATTCCTCCTTCATATCTAAAGGATATCTTTGGGGATATATTATTCTTGGCTCATAATTTCTCTCTTTCAATAGTTTGAATATTTGGTTCCATGCCCTCCTGGCTTGTAGAGTTTCTGCTAAAAAATATGATGATAACCTAATGGGCTTTCCTTTGTGGGTTACTGTCTTCTTTTCCCTGGCTGCCTTGAAGGTTGTTTCTTTGTCATTAGTTTTTGACAGCTTCAATACAATATGCATTGGAGAAAGCCTGTTGGGATTGAAGTAGTTAGGTGTTTTATTTTCTTCTTGAATTTGAGGATCCAGTTCTTTCCACAAGTTTGGGAAGTTCTCATCAACTATTTGTTTGAATATACTCTCTGTTCCCTTCTCTCTTTCCTCTCCTTCTGGTATACCATTAATTCTAAAGTTGCTCTTTCTGATGGAGTCAGAAAGTACTTGTAGAGTGATTTCATTTCTTTTAACTATTAAGTCTCTACTTCCATCTGTGTCATTTCCATATTTCTATCTTCGATGTCACTAGTTCTTTCCTCCATCTGATCAGCTCTATTACGTGAGCTGGCTATTTCATTCTTCATTTCTTTTACTGAGCTCTTAATCTCCAAAAATTCTATTTGTTTCTTTATTAAAATTGCATTCTCTTTGATAAAATGTTCATTTGTTCTTTGATTGTGCTTCTGTGTTCATTAAACTGCCTATCTGTGTTTTTTTGCATCTGGTTGAGTTTTTTCGGAACTGAAATCTTGAATTCTGTGTCACTTAAGTCACATATGTCCATGTCTTTCAGTTCATTTTCTGGAGACTTTTCATTTTCTTTCTGAGCTGTCTTGTTACCCTGGTTATTCATAGCAATCAGTGAATTATTATGTCTCTTCCTGGGCATCTACAGGAGGGGGTTCTGCAGCAGGTTGATGTAAAATGGTCTTCCTTTTGCTTTTCAGTAAGTGTTGCTGGAATGTTTTATTTTCTCTCCCACTGCCTTTGGTTTTTTCTCACACTGTAGTATTATATTTTCTGTTGCACTCTTCCAGCTTCTCACGTGATGGGGTGTCCCTGCAAGGTGGGTTTCTCCTCTGGAAGCAGGTCGCCTGAATCTCAGGGCACTGCCTTCATGGGAGGATGTGGTGGGCCATCGTGTTCCGAGCTCCTGAATTCCCAACGCTCCCTCTGCAACCCGATGCACAGCCTGTGTGTCCCAGCAGCTCTGGTTGCTCCTGCAGGGATACACCCAGTATAGTTGCAGTGGGTGGTCTGTGAGAGGAAGCTGGTGCATTTGTGGCTTTGAGCAATTGCGACTACCAGCCCACAGTTGTCTTGTGTTTACAGATACTTCTCTTTCACTAGAATTAGTTGCGATGTGAGTCTGTGGCTGTGGAGCTGTCGCTGCAGTTCTCAGAGCTGTAGATATTCTGTTCTTTAATCTGACACTGCTACAGTTTCTTCTGGTGCCTGCTTTTAATACTGGGAGGATGGAGGTGGGGTAAGCTCTGGGAGGGTACAGGGATGAGGCCAGGCTCTGTGTCTTTGGTTTCTGTTTTCTGCCTGGCAGTGAGGGCTTATACCACTGTTCTTACCCTTCTGTATTTGTTCTTTGCTCAGAGGTCTCTGCTATGAACACTGGATTCAGCCGTACTTTATGCTGATCTGTCAGGCAGAACCGTGGGCCATAGGGCTTGAACCTGCAGCATGCATTCTTCCCTCTTCCCTGACTGCACTGAGCTCCAGACTGCACCCTGTGGCTTGCAGCCCACATCTGTACACTTCCCCCTTCTCTCCTCCCTTGCTGCCCAATTTGCCCACTTTCAGATGGTTTGATATGAGGATGTCTCAGACATGCTAGTGTGTTGCTTGGGTTATCCTTTGTTGAATTACAGCTGTTCAATTTGTTGTAACTTCCAGGGGAGATTTCAAGAAAAACTCCTCACACTGCCATTTTTGTGATGTAATTTACCCAATGCCAGTTTTTATTCACAGCTGCTTCCAGGAGCATCATTTCCTTTACAATTGTTATTATTGTTGTTGACTACTCTTGTTAGGAAAGAAATTGACTGAAAGAGAACTAATCCATGCCCACCTTCAAGAAACATTGGCTTTCAATGAATGACCTGGTCAATTTCAACTGGGGAGCCTCTGACCAGAAGTATATAACATAATATTAGATATTATAAAATAAATTATTTTAGATAAATGTTTTATAATTACTCATTGTTATTCAGGCGTCTCCTTCTTTGTAGGAATTGACAGTGAAAGTATAAAGGTATTTTTAATATTCTGGAGAAATGTGTTCATTTTCTGTTTTAGAAAGGTTAAAATTATTTTCTCAATTTTTTTACTTGGGTCCAAAAAATAAGACTAGCTATAGTTAAAGGCCTTCCTTCTTTTCCATCATAGGCAGTCTCTTCCTAAAACGTCTAGGGCTTCAGAACCACCTGGCCTGCTGCCCTGCCCATCCTTGGTGGGAAAGCCAGTCTGGACCAGGAGGTCAGGTGTCCCCCCTCACCTCTCTGGGCTCTGCACTGCCAGGGGCTCTGCATCTTGGGAATCTCTTCACAGCCTGGGGATCAATTTGATTTATATAAGGTTGTATGTTCTTTTGTAAATATGATGATGCCTTTCAAGTAACAGTTTTTGCCTTGTGCTTAAATAGTCCATGCTGTGTCTCAGGCAATGACCTGGAGTGGGAGGAATGCTGTATTCCACAGCTTGAAAAAATATTGCCTGGCACCTCCCCCCACCCTTAACTCTGCAATATTCTCTTAGACCTCCAGTCTGGGGTTTTGGGTGGATAATTCAGATAGAGGGATTTGAAACCTTCTTAGGAACTTTGCTTTAATATGGGTGGGCAAATAAATCTAGGTTCCTAGTAAGAAAATCTGGGTTCTCTTTGCTGGGAAATTGAGATATTTCAGATTATGCTGCCTGACACAGAGCACATTACCAGGAGTAGCCTCTCTAGATTAGTCTAATCAACATGGTACATGGCCACCCCCCCATTTTCCTGCTTCCCTGGCATCGCATTTGTTCATCTGGAACTCATCACCAAAGAACAGCTAGAGCTGTTAGACATTTCCAAGATTCTAATCTGTTGAGTAATTCATTTTCTGGAACTGTGGCTAATCTTGATTGAGAAGTGATCAAGTTTGATCTTCTTACTAAGAAACAGGAATTTTCAACCTCTCAATAGAAAAATGTTATGTGCTAATAGATTCTTTTGGCCACTATGGCTCTCCATGCTGCTCATCTGTATGTGACAGTATAAAGCAGTAATCTTGGGATAATATTCTGTGGTTCTATAACATTAGGCATAAATGTCTATGACATTAAGTAATTGATATTTTCTAGTCACAGACAAGGAGCCATGATAGTATGATAGAAGGTGCCCAGAAGACACGGGCTCATGTCCTTGCTCTGACATTCAATAGCTCTGTGATAGAGGTGAATAAGCTGCTTTGGGTCTGTTAGCGCTGTTGTAAAATGAGGGGCTTGAACTGTCTTCCGAGTTCACTTCCAGGTACAAGTCTCTGAGTTTGATTGAGTGCCCTATTCTGACAGCATTTTGCTCAGTGTGATTTGCATAAAAGGAATAATTTGTTAAACAATCATTTTATGCTGCCATCATGTTAGGTAATCTTTCTGGAATCAAGGTGATCTATTAGACTGAAAATCAAGAAGCCAGAATGGGTGTCTTGGCACTTGCTGAAACCTGGCTGAGGGCTCTGGAGCTCTTAACCAGCCTGAACATCTGTGTCCTCATCCTGAAATGACAGCATGGATGAGATAGGCCTCTGAGGCCTACACTAAGTCAGAAACATTTCAATTTCACAGTATCTTTGTGGAAGTCAATTTCACCGATTCTCTTTATCTAACATTATCATTCCCCATTGTATCATAACTTTAAAATTAATATTTATTTAATTCAGTTACAGTTGACATTTAACATTATTTTATACTAGTTTCAGGTGTACAGCGTAGTGGTTAGACATTTATGTAATTTATACAGTGATCACCCCGATCAGTCTAGTACACACCTGGCACTATACATAGTTGTTGCAATATTATTGACTATATTCTCTGTGCTGTAGTTTGCATCCCTGTGACTATCCCTTCACCTTTTTCACTCAACCCCCCACCCCCAATAAGGCAACCATTAATTTGTTCTCTGTATCTTCAGTCTGTTTCTGTTTTTTTTTGTTCATTTATTTTCTTCATTAGAATCCACATATAAGTGAGATCATATGGTATTTGTCATTCTCAATCTGACTTATTTCACTTAATATGATATCCTCCATGTTGTCACAAATGGTGAGGTTTCATTCTTTTTTATGGCGAAATAATATTCCATTGTGTGTATGTACCACTACTTCTTTATCAGATCATCTATTGAGAGGCACTTAGGTTGCTTCAATATGTTGGCTATTGTAAATAGTGCTACAATGGACATAGGGATGCGTATATCTTTTCCAATTAGTGTTTTGGGTTTCTTTGGATAAGTACCCAGAAGTTGAATTGCTGGGTTGTAAGGCAGTTCTATTTTTAATTTTTTGAGGAACCTCCAAACCGTTTTCCACAGTGGCTGCACCAATTTGCAATCACACTAACAGTGCATGAGGTTCCATTTTCTCCTCATCCTCACAACACTTGTTTGTTGGTTTATTGATGATAGCAGTTCTGATAGGTGTGAGGTAATATCTCCAATGTGGTTTTAATTTGTATTTCTTTAATGATTAGTAAGATTGAGCATCTTTTCATATTTATATTGGCCATCTGTATGTCCTTTTTGGAAAAATGTCGATTTAGGTCCTCTGCCCATTTCTTAATTGGATTTTTTAAATTGATTTTAAGTTGTATGAGTACTTTATAAATTTCGGATATTAACCCTTTATCAGATATATTATTGGTGAATATCTTCTGCCGTTCAGTGGACTGTCTTTTTGGTGGTTTCCTTTGCTGTGGAAAAAGTTTTCAGTTTAATGTAGTCCCATTTGTTTACTTTTCCTTTTGTTTCCCTTGCCAAAGGAGATAGATCAGAAAAAACGATTACTAAGAGAAATATCAGACAGTTTATTGCCTACCTTTTCTGCTAGGAGTTTTGTGGTTTTAGGTCTTAAATTTAAGTCTTTAATCCATTTTGTGTTTATTTTTGTATCTGGTATGAGAAGGTGGTCTAGTTTAATTTTTTGCATGTATCTGTTCAGTTTTCCCAACAGCATTTATTGAAGAAACTGTCTTTACACCACTGTATATTCTTGCCTCCTTTGTCATAGATTAAATGACCATATAGGTAGGGGCTTATTTCTGGGATTTCTATTATGTTTAATTGATCTTTGTGTGTGCGTGTTTATACCAATTCCATGCTGTTTTGATTAGTATAGACTTGTAGTATAGTCTGATATTAGGTAACATGATACCTCCAATTTTGTTCTTTACTTTCAAGATTGCTATGGCTATTCAGTGTCTTTTGTGGTTCCATATGAATTTTAAAATTATTTGTTCTGTGAAAAATGTCACTGGTATTTTAATAGGAGTGCATTAAATCTATTGATTGGCTTGGGTAGTATGGACATTTTAAAGATGTTAATTCATCTTAAGTGTGAACAGAGGATATGCTTCCATTTATTTGTATCTTTTTCAAGGCCTTATAGATTTCCAAGTACTGGTCTTTTCCCTCCTTGGTTAAAATTTTTTTCTATGCATTTTATTTTATTTTTTTATGCAATTATAAATGAGATTATTTTCTTAATTTCTCTTTCTGATAGTTGTTTGTTATTGGTGTATAAAAATGCAACTGATTTCTGAATACTAATTTTGTATCCTGCTACCTTACTGAATTCATTTATTAATTCTAATAGTTTTTGGTGGAATCTTAGTATCCTTTATATATATAGTATCATGTCATCTGCAAATAGTGACAATTTTACTGCTCCCTTTCAATTTGGATACCTCTATTTCTTTTTCTTGTCTGATTGTGGTGGATAGGGCTTCCAATACTACGTTGAATAAAATTGGTAAAAGCGGGTGTCACGCCGGGTGCCACGTGGGGTCTCTGATCCAGCTCCCCACATAAGAACGCAGGATAAGGTGAGGCCAAAAAGGAACACCCATGAGCCATAGATAGGGGAGTCATACCACTATATTCTCACTGGTGGCTGGGTTGAAGACACAGAAGCAGGAGCCACACTATCCATAACCTGCCATCCACTTCTTTCTGCCAACCAATCTCACTTGCTAGCTGCAATCCGCTCTTGCTAGCTCAGCCACCACCTCCTTGCTAGGACCCATTTTTCTGCTAGCATAGCCATGGCAGTTATATTAGTGGCCAATGGCTCACTGGTTACAGCTGATGGCCAACTAGCCACAGCTGATGGCCGTCCAATAACACTTGATGGCTATTTACTACCTGAGACAGCCCCTTTCCACATGAGGCCGAGAGCCTGGAAACCACTCCTGGCTCTATCCCCACAGTGGGCATCCTTGTCATGTACCTGGTCTTCTGGAGAACGCTTTTAGTTTTTCCCCATTGAGTATGATGTTAGCTGTGGGTTTGTTGTATATGGCCTTTATTATGTTGAGATATGTTCCCTCTAATCCCACTTTGCTGAGTGTTTTTATCACAAATGTATGCTGGATTTTTTCAAATGCATATTCAGCATCTGTTAATATGACCATATGGTTTTTATCTATCATATTGTTTACTTGGCATATAACGTTAATTAATTTGTGAATTTTAAACTGAGTTTGTATGCCTGGTCTCACTTGATCATTGTGTATGATCTTTTTAATGTATTGCTGAATTCAGTTTCCTAATATTTTGTTGAGGGTTTTAGCATGTATGTTCATCAGAGATATTGGTCTATAATTTTCTTTTATTTTTTGGGTAATGTCTTTGCATGGTTTTGGAATCAGGGTAATAGTGGCCTTGTAAAATAAGCTTGGGAATTGTCTTTTTTTTAATTATTGATAGATTTTTTTTAAAAATTTTATTTTATTAAATTTATTGGGGTGACAATTGTTAGTATTTAATTTGCATTTATTTGATTACTGGTAAGTTTAAGTAGTTTTTCTTTAATATTTATTAGAATATAGCTAACATGCAATATAGTAGTTTCAGGTGTACATAATAGTTATTCAGCATTTATATATCTAAAGAAGCTATCACTGTAAGTCCAGAGACCATCTAACATCATACTATGCTATCACAATATTGTTGACTACATTCTCCATGCTGTACATTACATCCCCATGCTTTGTTTTGTACTTGAAAATTTGAATCTCTTATTCTCCTTCACCATTTTCCCTTCTTTTTAAACATTTTCAATTACAGTTGACATTCAGTATTACTTTACATTAATGTTAGGTGTACAGCGTAGTGTTAGAAATTTACATATTTTAAGAAGTGACCCCCTGACTAGTCTAGTACTCACATGGCACTATGTATAATTATTACCATATTATTGACTGCATTCCCTGTGATTTATTTACATCCCCATTATGATTTTATAACTACCAATTTGTACTTCTTTTTTTTTTTTTATTTAATTAGTTTCAGGTGCACAAGACAAAGCAAAAAATGGAACTACCTTATGATGCAGCAATCCCACTCCTAGGTATCTATCCGGAGAAATCCAAAACTCCAATTCAAAAATCTTTATGCACTCCTATGTTTATTGCAGCACTATATACAATAGCCAAGACCTGGAAACAACCGAAATGCCCATCAGTAGATGACTGGATTAAGAAACTGTGGTACATGTATACAATGGAGTATTACGCAGCCATAAAGAAGAAAGAAATCTTACCATTTGCAACAACATGGATGGACCTAGAGAACATTATGTTAAGTGAAATAAGTCAGAAAGAGAAAGACAAATACCAATTTGTACTTCTTAATGCTTTCACCTTTTTCATTCTGTCCCTCAGGATAATCACTGGGAGACAGGTAATTATCTTCAGATAATTACCCAGAAGTGGGATTACTGGGTCCTTCTGTGTCACTTATTATAATCTTTGTTTTAAAGTCTAGTTTGTCTGGTACAAGTGTTGCTACTACAGTTTTTTTTCATTTTCATGAAATATCTTTTTCCCGTCTGTTTACTTTCAGTTGGTGTGTTCTTTTGATCTGAAGTGAGTCTCTTGTGGAAAGCATATGTAAGGGTCTTATCCATTTAGCCATGCTATCATTTGATTGGAGCATTTAATCCATTTACATTTAAAGTAATTGTTGCCCTGATGAAAGGTACTAGATAGATGAGAAGAAAGGGGTGGCAGTGGGCTGTGACCCCTTGATGTTCTGGATGAAAAGGTGCTGGTGAAAAGGAGGTAGTCCCGGTGGAAGACTTGGCTTGGGGGTCAGTCTGCCAAAGGAGGGAAGCCTCTTCCACCCTCAGTTCCCTAGGGGTCTTCCCCTCTCCTCTCCATCTGCCCCTCCTCTGCAGGAAGCGTTCCTGGCTATGAGGTCTTTGAAGTGTTGCTGAAGCCCCCAGGCCAGCCTTTCCCCTCCACCACTCCCTCTGAGGGAGTATAACCTTTGGTCCCTGTGGGCATCCACGCCCTTTTAAGTAGGGGGCATCAGATTTCGTCTCCCTTGTCCACATTGGTCTCAGGGAACAAAGCCTTAGGGCTGACATCTCCTCACTTCTTCCCAGATCCAATTTTAGGGACTTTAATCCTTTGGGGTGCTGTGTGTGTTTATGTGATGTGTTTGTGTGCATGCCTAAAGGTCTAGTGTAACTGTTGATCGCCAGCACTTCTGTAGTCGAGTCTTGGGTCTCTAAATCGTGTAGGTCTCTAAGAACATGTGTGGGTCTGGCTGGCAAGTACGTGAGGGTCCAGTGGTGAGGCCAGATGAGGCTGGGAGTCAGTGTGTGTCTGGGTGCCTTGGTGTGCCTCTAAGAGAAGTCCCTGTGCGTGTGTGTGAAAAAAATAGTAATTATTTATAGATATGTAGTTATTGCCATTTTATTATTCATATTTTCTCTCTCTCTCTCTCTCTCTCTCTCTCTCTCTCTCTCTCTCTCTCTCTTTCTTCCTTTTTATTTTAAAGAAATCCCTCTAGCAGTCCTCGTAATACTGGTTTGGTGGTAGTGAAATCCTTTAGCTTTTTCTTGTCTGGGAAGTTCTTTATCTGTCCTTCGATTCTCAACAATAGTTTTGCAGTGTAGAGTAATCTTGATTTGTATGTCTTTGCTTTTCATCACTTTGAATATATCCTGCCAAACCCTTCTGGTCTTCAAAATTTCTGTTGAGAAATCAGCTGATAACGTTATGGGAGCTCCCTTGTAAGTAAATAGTTGTCTTTCTCTTGCTACTTTTAAGATTCTCTCTTTGTCTTTAACCTTTGGCATTTTAATTATATATCTTCATATGGGTCTCTTTGGGTTCATTTGTTTGAGACTCTCTGGACTTCCTGGACTTGTATATCTGTTGTATTTCCTTCTCCAGGTGAGGGAAGTTTTCCATCATTATTTCTTCAAATATGTTTGCAATTCCTTGTTTTCGGTCTTCTCCTTCCAGTACCTCTATGATGTGAATGTTGGTACGCTTGATGTTGTCTCAAAGGTCCCTTAAACTCCCTTCAGTTTTTTGATTCTTTCTTCTTTTTGTTGTACTGATTCGGTTTTTTCCACTACCTTATATTATAAATTGCTGATTCGATCCTCTGCTTCTTCTAATCTACTCTAGATTCCCTCTAATGTATCCTTCATTTCAGTTATTATAGTCTTTATTTCTGGCTCGTTCTTTTTTTATGTTTTCTATCTCTATTTTTTAAAATTAGTTTCAGGTGTGAAAACAATGTAACAGACATTTACACCTCTCACGATGTGTTAGCCCCTCCCCCAATCTATCACCCCTCTGACATCATATATAGCTGTTACAATTCCATTGATTCTATTCCCTATGCTGTGCTCTATATCCTGTGATTATATATTAAATTATGGTTGACATTCAATATTATTCAGCTTCAGCTTCAGGTGTACAGTGCAGTGGTCAGGCATCTACACAGTCCATGAAATGGTCTCCCTAATAAGACAAGTGTCCATCGGATACCTTACAAAATCTTTAAACGTTATTGATTGTATTCCCCAAACTGTCTTTCATATCCCTGTGGCAACCTTGTGACAACAAATTTGTGCTTTCTAATCCCCTCACTTTCTGCCTCATCCGCATCTCCTCCCAACTATTAACCACCAGTTTTTCCTGTGCGTCTCTGAGACTATTTCTTTTTAGTTTGCTCATTTATTCTGTTCTTTAGATTCCACATATAAGTGAGATCCTATGGTATTTGTCTTTCTCTGTCTGACTTATTTCACTTAGCATAATGTCCTCTAGGTCCATCCATATCATTGCAAATGGTAAGATTTCCTTTTTCTTTATGGCTGAGTAATACTCCATTGTATAAATGTACCACAATTTCTTAATCTATTCATCTGCTGATGGGCATTTTGGTTTTTTCCATGTCTTACCTATTTTGAATAGTGCTGCAATAAACATAGGGGTGCACATATTTTTTTCAAATTAGTGTTTTGGTTTTCTCTGGATAGATACCTAAGAGTGGAATTGCTGGTTCATAAGGCTGGGTCACTTACAGTTTTTTGAGATACCTCCATACTGATTTCCACAGTGGCTGCACCAATCTACAATTCCACCACCAGTGCACAAGCGTTCCCTTTTCTCCACATCCTCACCAGCACTTGTTGTTTGTTGATTTATTGATGATAGCCATTCTGACTGTAGTGAGGTGGTATCTCATCATGGTTTTTATTTGCATTTTTCTAATGATTAGTGAGGTTGAGCATTTTTTCATATGACTGTTTGCCATCTGTATGTCCCATTTAGAGAAATGTCTCTTCATGTCTTCTGCCAATTTTTAATTGGATTTTTTTGGTGTTTTTTTTGGGGGGTTGAGTTGAATGAGGGTTTTATAATTTTGCATACTTACCTCTTATCAGATATATCATTAACAAATATCTTCTCTCATTCCATAGGATGCCTTTTTGTTTTATTGATAATTTTCTTTACTGTGAAAAAGCTTTTTAGTTTGATGTAATCCTATATATTTATTTTTTCTTTTAGTTCTCTCACCTGAGGGGATATATCAGTAAAAATATTACTAAAGGTAATGTCTGCAAATTTACTTCCTATATTTTCTTGTAGGAGTTTTATACTTTCAGATCTTACATTTAAGTCTTTCATCCATTTTGAATTTTTCTCAAGTATGGCATGTGTCAGTCCAGTTTTCCCAGCACCCCTTATTGAGCAGACTGTCTTTACCCTAATGTAAGTTCTTGCTTCTATTGTCATAGATTAAATGACCATATAGGCGTGGGTTTATTTCGGGGTCCACTATTCTCTTCCATTGATCTATGTGTCTGTTTTTATGCCAGTACCATGCTGTTTTGATTACTATAGACTTGTAGTATAATTTGATGTCAGGTAGCATGATACCTCTTACTTTGTTCTTATTTCTCAATTTTGCTGTGGCTATTCAGGGTCTTTTATGGTTTCATATAAACTTTAGGATTATATGTTCTATTTTTGTGAAAAATATCTATCTATTATTAAGATTATATGTTCTTTTTTTGTGATTGATATTTTGGTAGGAATTGTTTTCAATCTATATATTGCCTTAGGTAGTATGAACATTTTAACTATATTAATTCTTCCTATCCATGAGCATACTATGTGTTCCCATTTATTTGCATCTTCTTTGATTTCTCTCTTCAGTGTCTTATAATTTTCTGAATATAGGTCATTTGCTTCTTTGGTTAAATTTATTCCTTTGTATGTTATTATTTTTGAAGCAATTGTAAATGGGATTGTTTTCTTAACTTCTCTTGATAGTTTATTATTGGTATATACAAATGCAACTGATTTCTGAATATTAATCCTGCTACTTTACTGAATTCATTTATCAGTTCTAATAGTTTTTTGGTAGACTCATTGGGGTTCTCCACATACAGTATGTCATCTGCATATAATGACAATTTTACTTCCTCCTTTCCAATTTGGATGCCTTTTATTTCTTTTTGTTGTCTTATTGCTGTGGCTAGAACTTCCAGAACTTGGTTGAATAAACGTGGTGAATGGGAATGGTTTTGAGTATGATGTTAGCTGTGGGTTTTTCATATATTACTTTTATTATGTTGAGATATGATCTCTCTATTCCCACTTTGCTAAGAGTTATCATTATAAATGGCTGCTGGATTTTGTCACGTGCTTTTTCTGCATCTAGTATTCATATAACCGTATGATTTTTATTTTTCATTTTGTTAATGTCGTGTATCATGTTAGTTGATTAGAGGATATTGAACCAACCCTGCATACCAGGAATGAATCCCACCAGATTATGTTGTATGATCTTTTTAATGTATTGCTGAATTCTGTTTGCTAACATTTTGTTGAGGTTTTTTGCATCTATGTTTATTAGGGATATCAGCCTGTAGTTTTATTTTTTTGTAATGTCTTTGTCTGGTTTTGTGATCAGAGTAATAGTGGCTTTGTAAAATTGTGCTTTGGAGCCTTCCCTCCTTCTTCCTTTTTTGGAATAGTTTGAGGAAAATACATGTTAATTCCTTTTTTTTTTTAAATTAAATGTACAAAACAATGTAATAGCTAGACATTTATACCTCTCACAAAGTGATAACCCCTACCCCCATCTACTACCCCTCTGACATCGCATATAGCTGTTACAGTTCCACTGACTCTATTCCTTATACTGTACTCCACATCTTGTGACTATGTATATATGTTACATATATTAAATTATATGTATTTATATATATTTTATATTATATTTATACTATATATTTATATTATATATTATATTTATATTATGTATTATGTTTATAAAATATTTATATTTATAAAATATATTATATATATGTTTAAATTACATATATTTATATGTATTAAATTATAGTTGACATTCATTATTATTCAGCTTCAGCTTCAGGTGTACAGCATAGTGGTCAGGCACCTACACTGTCCATGAAGTGGTCTCCCTAATAAGACAAGTGTCCATTGGATACCCTACATAATCTATACAACATTATTGATTATATTCCCCAAACTGTCTTGAGTATCAATTTTGTGGTTACCAATTGTGTTTTCTAATCCCCTCAACTTCTCCCTCATCCCTACCTGTCTCATCTAGCAACCCTCAGTTTTTTCTCTGTATCTCTGAGACTGTTTCTGATTAGTTTGTTCATTTATTCTATTCTTTGGATTCTACATATAACTGAGATCATATGGTATTTGTCTATCTCCATCTTACTTATTTCTCTTAGCATAATGTTCTCTAGGTCCATCCATATCATTGCAAATGGTAAGATTTCATTTTTCTTTTTGGCCGAGTAACACTCCGTTGTATAAATGTACCACAGTTTCTTAACCCAGTCATCTACTGATGAACATTTAGGTTGTTTCCATGTCTTAGCTATTGTGAATAGCACTGCAACAAACATAGAGGTGCACAAATCTTTTTGAATTAGCATTTTGGATTTCTCTGGAGAAATATCTAAGAGTGGAATTGCTAGGTCATAAGGTAGTTCCATTTCCAGTTTTTGGAGATGTCTCCATACTGATTTCCATAGTGGCTGCACCAATCTGCAATCCCACCAGCAGTGCACAAGGGATCACTTTTGCCAGCACTTGCTGTTTGTTGATTTGTTGATGATACATATTCTTACTGGAGTGAGGTGGTATCTCATTGTGGTTGTTATTTGCATTTCTCTAATGATTAGTGAAGTTGAGCATTTTTTCATATGTCTGTTTGCCATCTATATGTCCTCTTAGGACATAGATGTTAATTCTTTTTTTTAAATATTTGGTAAAATTCACCTGTGAAGCCATCTTTTCCAGGACTTTTGTTTGTTGGGAACTTGTTGATTACTGATTCAATTTCATTGGTAATAATCAGTCTCTTCAGATTTTCTATTTCTTCTTGATTCAGTCTTGGAAGATTGTAGAAATTTATCCATTTCTTTCTTCTACATTGTCTAATTTGCTGGCATATAGTTGCTCATAGTATTTTCTTAAAATTTTTTGTATTTCTGTGGTATCTGTTATCAATTCTACTCTTTCATTTCTGGTTTTATTAATTTGGGCTCTCTCTCTCTTTTTCTTGGTGAGTCTGGCTAAAGGTTTGTCGATTTTGTTTATCTTTTAAAAAAACCAGCTCTTGTTTATCTTTTTAAAAAACCAGCTCTGATCTTTTGTATTGTTTTTTGGTCTCTGTTTCATTTATCTCCACCCTGATCTTTATTATTTCCTTCCTTGTACTCCCTTTGGGCTTACTTTGTTGTTCTTTTTCCATTTCCATTAGGTGTAAAGTAGACTGTTGATTTGAGATTTTTCTTGTTTCTTTAGGTAGGCCTGCATTGGTATGAATTTCCCTCTTAGGATTGCTTTTGCTGCATCCCATAGATTTTGGGTTGTGTTTTCATTTTCATTTGTTTTGAGGTATCTTTTGATTTCTTCATTGATCTCATTGTTGACCCACTCATTATTTGGTAACATATTATTCAGTCCTCATGTATTTATGTGTTTTCCAGATTTCTTAATATAATTGATTTCTAGTTTCATAGCACTGTGGTCAGAGAAGAAGGCTGATTTCCATCTTCTTAAATTTATTGAGACTTATTTTGTGACCTAGCATGGAAAATGTTCCGTGTGCACTGGAGAAGAATGTATATTCTGCAGCTTTGTGGTGAAATGCTCTAAAAATATCGATTAAATCCAACCAGTTTAATGTGTCATTTAAGGCCACTGCTGCTGTGTTGATTTTCTCTCTGGAGGATCTGCCCATTCGTGTCAACAGTGTGTTGAAGTCCCTGCTATTATAGTGTTACTGTTGATCTCTGTATTTATGTCAGTCAATATTTGTTTTATATATTTAGATGCTCCTATGTTGGGTGTATAAATGTTTACTGTGGTGATATCTTTCTGTTGGATAAATCCCTTTATTATTATGTAGTGCCCTTCTTTGTCTTTTATTATAGTGTTCATTTTAAAGTCTATTTTGTCCGATATAAGTATTGCTACCTCAGCTTTTTTCTCATTTCAATTTGTGTGACATATCTTTTTTCATCCCTTTACATGCTTTCAGTCAGTGTGTGTCTTTTGATCTGAGGTGAGTCTCCTGTAAAAAGCATATGCCTGGGTCTTGTTTTCTTATCCACCCAGGCACCCTATGTCTTTTGATTGAAGCATTTAGTCCATTCACATTTAAAATGATTATTGATAGGTACATATTTATTGCCATTTTGTTATTCGTATTTTCAGTCTTCCTTTGTTAGTTTGTTTTCATTTTTCTTCTGCTTAAAGAAGCCCTTTTTACATTCCTTGCAATGTTGGCTTTCTGGTAATGAATTGCAGTAGCTTATTCTTTTCTGGGAAGCTGTTTATCTCTCCTTCAATTTTAAGTGATAGCCTTGGTACAGCAATCTTGTTTGTAGATCTTCATTTTTCATCACTTTGAATATTTCCTGCCACTCCCTTCTGGCCTGCAAAGTTTCTGTAGAAAAGTCTGCTGATGGTCTTATGGGAGTTCCCTTGTATGTAATCCACTGTCTTTCTCTTGGTGCTTTTAGGGTTCTCTCTTTGTCTTTAACCTTTGCCATTTTAACTATGATGTGTCTTATTTATTTATTTATTTATTTATTTATTTATTTATTTTAACCTTTTTTTTTAAATTAAAGTTTATTGGGGTGACATTATGATATGTCTTGGTGTGGGTCTGCTTGGATTCCTCTTGTTTGGGATTCTCTGCACTTCCTGGGTTTGTATGTAATTTTCCCTCACCAGGTTAGGGAAGTCTTCAGTCATTATTTCTTCAAATAGGTTCCCATTTTTTTCTGGAAAAAATGCATCACCTTTTTATTTTTATTTTTGTAATTAAAGTTTATTGGGGCAACTAGGTTCTTGATCCCTTGCTCCCTCTCTTGTCCTTCTGGTTTTCCTAATGCAAATGTTGTTGTGCTTGATATTGTCTCACAGGTATATTAAAATATTTTCATTGTTTTATATTATTTTTTCTTTTTGTTGTTCTGATTAGATAATTTCTGCTATCTTGTCTTCTAAATCACTGATTCAATCTTCTGATTCATCTAATCTGCTGGTGTGTGTTCTTCATTTCAGTTATTGTATTCTTTAATTCTGACTGGTTATTTTTTATGATTTGTGTATCCTCCTTTATGTTTGGTCTCTTTGTTGAGATTTTCACTAAGTTCCCTAAACATTCTTATAGTAATTTTTCTAAACTCTGTTTCTGATATATTGGTTGCCTCTCTTTCATCTAGTTCCATTTCTGGATGTTTCTTCTGATCTTTTATTTGGGACATGTTTATTTGTTTACTCATTCTGGCTGCCACCCTTTGTTTGCTTTGATGTATTAGGTAGATCACCTATGTCTCTCAGTCTTTGCTGGGTGGTCTCATGTAGTATGTGTCCTTTATATTCGAATTGCACAATCTGTATTATTCTGTGCGTGTGTTCCAGAGGTGTCCTTTGTGTTGTGTGTATTCTCCTATTGAAGTTGAGCTTTAATTGCTTTTGGCTTGTCAGTGAGTAGGATTGATTCTCAGGCTGACTATCTGTGAGACTTGGCTATCCCACAGTGTATGACCTTTCTGTGTGAAGTTTGACCCTTCATTGGAGGCTTGGCCCCTGTAGGCTCTTGTGCCTGTAGAGAATTTCCTTTGGTTGTGCCACTTGTAGTTCCAGCCTTGTAGTGCTCTGTTTTGGTCTGAAGCTGGCCACTGGGTGTATTGTTTCTAGTGTCTCTTGGGTGGGGCTCCTGCTCAGGGCAGTTTTAGCCCTGTCTGTTACTGGCCCATGGCTACCTGGTAGGTGCCTCAAAGTTGTATGTGGTTGACTGCTGCCTGTGCTGGGCCTGGAGACATGTGGTGGTGGCCTCTCTGTGAATTGAGGCTGGCTGCCACCAGTATTTGGGCCCATGAGGCCCAAATGTTGAAAGAGGATCCCTAGGAGCATGTTTCTGGCTAGTTTACTTGGTGTTGATGGTGCATTCAGTGGTGCAGCACCAGCTGGGCAGGATGAAGTTCAAGCGAGGCATAGACTGGTGTTTTTACATTAATGCAGATTCATATCTTATACCAATACCTTGCCTGTGACCCACTTGTACAGCACCCCAAGGGCAGTGCAACCAGCCTCTACCTCAGGCTCGCAAAATCTCAAGAGCTGCTCCCGAGTAGCTGCAGTGTCAGTTTGGTGTCACTGATCGCCACAAAGATCTCTCCAGGGCTCTGTAGACTGTCTGCTACTGTAAAAATACTTTTCTGCAGTTTGTGGGGGTAGGACCAGTCACGCTGATGCCCAGAGTGCCCCTGGCAATGTAGCTATAGGTAGGCGAAGTGGTGTTACAGGGGGCTAAAGGCTGTCAGTGGTTTCTACAAATTCAGTGTAGTCTCACCTCCTGGACCAGTGCTGTGCCCACACCCACCTTGTAAAACAAAACAAATCAAAACCAACCATCATCAACAAAAAACAAATACACCCACAAAAAAAACCCCAAACCACCAACAAACAACAAACAGACAAGAAAAAAAGTACAGAAAACAAAAACAACAGAAAAAAACAAAAAACAGTATAAAAAACAAAAACAAAACAAACAAGAGAAACAACAAAAATGAAAGCAGAAGAAAGAAAAAAAGAAAAAGGAACAAAAAGATGAAAAACAAAGAAAAAAGGAAATAATAAAGGGGGAAGAAAAAAGAAAAGGAATAAAAGAAAAAAAAAACAGAAAAAAATTAAAAAATGTCCACCCGCTTTTGTCTGCAGGCAGCCTGTGGGACATAGCCAGTTGACTCAGTACCAGCTGAGCAGAGGGTAAGGACCCAGTGCAGCAAGTGCTGGCCTCCATGTCAGGCTCACAGGCTCCTGAGAGCTGCCCACAATTAGCTGTGGTGGGCTCTGGTGTCATTCTCACCACCAAAAATCTCCACAGGTTACTGCAGGCTGCCTGTTGCTGCAAAAAACCTCCATGGCTTGTGGAGGTGTGTGGGGACAGAGCCCCAGAGAATAGTTTACAGGCTCTCGGCCTCACATGGAAAGGTGCTGGCTCGGCTGTGGCTGATTGGCTGTCGGCTGTGGCCGGTTAGCCAATTGGCCGCTGGTATAACTGCTGCGGCTACGGAGGAGAGCCGAGGACTGCCGAGGACTGCCGAGGATTGCCGAGGATTGCCAAAGAGCCGAGCAGAGCCGAGGAGAGAGGAAGAGAGGAGAGGAACAGAGTGAAGAGAGTGGAGGAGAGTCGTTAGTCGGTTGGCGGAAAGGCGGACAGCAGGTCGTGCGTCCGGTGGGCCCAGCCTCCAGTGAGACCATAGTGGTATGACTCCCCTACCTATGGCTCCGTGGGTGTTCCTTTTTGGCCTCACCATATCCTGCGTTCTTGTGTAGGGAGCGGGAGCAGAGACCCCGCAGGCCGCCCCGCCTGAAAAATGGCACTGCGAGCAGGCCTCCGTGCATGACAAATGGCGCAGCGAGCAGGGTCTCCCGCACAACAAGGTGGGTCTGGACACCAGGTGCCCAGGGTATTCCTGGCAACCAAGCTCTATGTGGATGGGGCAGGCCCCCAGGGAACCACAAGGTGTGTGGTCAGTGGCCCCCACAAAGTCAGAGCAGCGTGTGCTCCGGCACCGGCAACCATTCTACAGAAACACACTAAGAATGCCTTGCCCAGATCGCACCAGCACAGCTTCTGTTCCAAAGTCCTCAGGCAAACAGTCTCTGCCTGTCTCAATCAGCAGCCTGTGGAGCAGGGACAGTGGATCTACAGTCAGGCATTTTCCAGGCAACACTGAACAAACTGATGGAGAGTGGTACCCAAGGCATCAAGCAAGCACACACACCCACGCTGATTCCACAGACCAATGCAGTCCCAAACCTGACCCTTTGTGGGAGGGCTTAATCTTGAAAAAATGGTGCCCTCCTGTAATCCACTCATGTGCAAGCTCTGCACAGGGGGAACAATTGCCCCAGAACCTCCAGCTCCCCTGCCAAAGGCGCTCAGTTCAGGTCTTCCTGGCAGGCTTCTTGGACCCCCAAGGTGCTACTCCCTCTGCCAGAGACCTGGTGAGTACTCTCCAGCGAACAAGTCTGAACTCCAGCTCCACAGGAGGACAACGGGGCCTCTAACTGCTCTCTACTCCACCAGCTCCAGCAGAGTGAGTCCTCGCTGATTTCAACTACCAGCTATTGTGGGACTTTCCTTCCCTGCACAGGATCCCTGGGCTGGGGAACTGGGGCATGGGGCCAGAGGGCCCCTCCTTCAATAGAAGAGGACTCTGGCACTGAGGTGTCCCTTGTGACATTGGCCCTCTCTCTGTGGGCCTGGAGTCAACCTGCATCACATCTCTGTCCCTCCTTCCAGTCTCGACATGGCCTCTTCTTAAATCTTTAGCTTTAGTGGTTTTTTCAGCTAGTTTTCAGATGGATCCCGAGGTTGATTGTTTTTTTTTTTTTTAATTAAATTTACTGGGGTGACAATTGTTAGTAAAATTACATAGATTTCAGGTGTACAATTCTGTATTACATCATCTATAAATCCCATTGTGTGTTCATCACCCAGAGTCAGTTCTCCTTCCATCACCATATATTCGATCCCCCTTACCCTCATCTCCCACCCCCCACCCCCCGCCCCCCTTACCCTCTGGCAACCACTAAACTATTGTCTGTGTCTATGAGTTTCTGTTTCTCATTTGTTTGTCTTGTTCTTTTGTTGTTTTTGGTTTATATACCACATATCAGTGAAATCGCATGGTTCTCTGCTTTTTCTGTCTGACTTGTTTTGCTCAGCATTACTCTCTCAAGATCCATCCATGTTGTCACAAATGTTCCTATATCATCTTTTCTTACCGCCGAATAGTATTCCATTGTGTATATATACCACAACTTCTTTATCCATTCATCTATCGAAGGACATTTTGGTTGTTTCCATGTCTTGGCCACCGTAAACAAAGCTGCAATGAACATTGGAGCACACGTGTCTTTATCTCTAAATGTTTGCAGATTTTTTGGGTAGATACCCAGAAGAGGGATTGCTGGGTCATATGGCAATTCTATTCGTAATTCTTTGAGAAACCTCCACACTGCCTTCCATAACGGCTGTACCAGTCTGCATTCCCACAAACAGTGTATGAGGGTTCCTTTTTCTCCACAGCCTCTCCAACATTTGTTGCTATTTGTCTTGTTGATGATAGCCATTCTGACTGGGGTGAGGTGATATCTCATTGTGGTTTTGATTTGCATTTCTCTGATGATTAGTGATGTTGAGCATTTTTTCATATGTCTATTTGCCATTTGTATGTCCTCTTTGGAGAAATGTCTCTTCAAGTCCTCTGCCCATTTTTCAATTGGGTTGTTTGTTTTTTTGTTGTTGAGTTGCATGAGTTCCTTGTATATTCTGGATACTAGCCCCTTATCGGAGGCACTGTTTGCAAAAATCTTCTCCCATTCAGTTGGTGGCCTCTTTATTTTGTCAATGGTTTCTTTTGCTGTGCAGAAGCTTTTAAGTTTCATATAGTCCCATTTGTTTATTTTAGCTTTTACTTCCATTGCCTTTGGAGTCAAATTCATAAAATGTTCTTTGAACCCAAGGTCCATAAGTTTAGTACCTATGTTTTCTTCTATGCAGTTTATTGTGTCAGGTCTTATGCTTAAGTCTTTGATCCATTTTGAATTAACTTTGGTACATGGTGACAAATAGCAGTCCAGTTTCATTCTTTTGCACGTGGCTATCCAATTCTCCCAGCACCATTTATTGAAGAGGCTGTCTTTGCTCCATTGTATGTTTTTAGCTTCTTTGTCAAAAATTATCTGTCCATATTTATGTGGTTTTATTTCTGGGTTCTCAATTCTATTCCATTCGTCTATGTGTCTGTTTTTCTGCCAATACCATGCTGTTTTGATTATTGTAGCCCTGTAGTAAAAGCCAAAGTCAGGAAGTGTGATACCTCCATTATTGTTCTTTTTCCTTAAGATTGCTTTGGCTATTCGGGGTCTTTTGTGGTTCCAAACAAATCTGATGATTTTTTGTTCTATTTCTTTAAAATATGCCATTGGGATTTTGATGGGGATTGCATTGAATCTGTATATTGCTTTGGGTAATATGGCCATTTTAACTATGTTGATTCTTCCAATCCATGAGCACGGAATGTCTTTCCATTTCTTTTTGTCTTCTTCAATTTCTTTCAAAAATGTCTTATAGTTTTCAGCATATAGGTCTTTCACATCCTTGGTTAAGTTTATTCCTAGGTATTTTATTCTTTTTGCTGCAATTGAAAAAGGAATTGTTTTTTGTATTTCTTTTTCTGAGATTTCATTGTTAGTATATAGGAAGCCAATGGACTTTTGTGCATTGATTTTGTAGCCGGCAACTTTACTGTATTCGTTGATTGTTTCTAATAGCTTTTTGGTGGAGTCTTTAGGGTTTTCTATATATAGCATCATGTCATCTGCAAAGAGTGCTAATTTAACTTCTTCATTCCCAATTTGGATGCCTTTTATTTCTTTCTCTTGCCTGATTGCTCTGGCAAGGACTTCCAACACTATGTTGAAAAGCAGAGGTGATAGGGGACATCCCTGTCGTGTTCCTGAACGTAGAGCAAAGGGCTTCAGTTTTTCTCCATTAATTATGAGATTAGCAGAGGGTTTGTCATATATGGCCTTTATTATGTTAAGGTATTTTCCTTCTATACCCATTTTATTAAGTGTTTTAATCATAAATGGATGTTGTATCTTGTCAAATGCTTTTTCTGCATCAATTGATATAATCATATGATTTTTGTCCTTTATTTTGTTTATGTGATGTATCACATTGATGGATTTGCGTATGTTGAACCATCCTTGTGCCCCGGGGATGAACCCCACTTGGTCGTGATGAATAATCTTTTTAATGCATTGTTGTATTCGATTTGCTAGAATTTTATTTAGGATTTTTGCATCGGTATTCATTAGAGATATTGGTCTGTAGTTTTCTTTTTTTGTGTGATCCTTACCAGGTTTTGGTATCAGGGTAACGTTGGTCTCATAGAATGAGTTAGGGAGTACTGTCTCTACTTCAATTTTTTGGAAGAGTTTGTGCAGGATTGGTATTAGATCCTCTTTGAAGGTTTGGTAGAATTCACTAGTGAAGCCATCTGGTCCCGGACTTTTGCTTTTGGGAAGGTTTTGGATGACTGATTCAATTTCGTTACTGGTGATCGGTCTGTTTAGATTTTCCAGTTCTTCATGGTTCAGCCTTGGAAGGCTATATGTTTCTAAGAACTTGTCCATTTCTTCTAGGTTGTTGAATTTGGTGGCATATAGTCCTTCATAGTATTCTTGGATGATCCTTTGTATTTCTGTGGTGTCCGTGATAACTTCCCCTTTTACGTTTCTGATTTTGTTAATCAGTGTCTTCTCTCTTTTTATCTTAGTAAGTCTAGCCAAGGGTTTGTCAATTTTGTTAATCTTTTCAAAGAACCAGCTCTTTGTCATATTAATTTTTTCTATTGTCTTTTTGTTCTCTATTTCATTTAGTTCTGCTCTAATTTTTGTTATTTCCTTTCTTCTGCTGATCTTGGGTTTTACTTGTTCTTCTTTTTCTAGTTCTTTAAGGTGTAACATGGGGTTATTTATTTGGGAGTTTTCTTCTTTCTTGAGATAGGCCTGTAGTGAGATAAATTTCCCTCTTAAAACTGCTTTCGCTGCATCCCAAAAATTTTGGTAGGATGTATTTTCATTGTCATTTGTTTCTATGTATCTTTTGATCTCTCCTCTAATTTCTTCTTTGACCCAGTCCTTCTTTAAAAGTATGTTATTTAATCTCCATGTATTTGTGTTTTTTCCCACTTTCTTTTTACAGTTGATATCCAATTTCAAAGCCTTGTGATCAGAGAATATGCTTGGTATGATTTCAATCTTCTTAAATTTGTTGAGACTGATTTTATGTCCCAATATATGGTCTATCCTTGAGAATGTTCCATGTACACTAGAAAAGAATGTATAGTCTGATGTTTTAGGATGAAGTGCTCTATAAATATCAATTATGTCCATTTCATCTAATGTGTCATTTAGGGCTACTATTTCGTTATTTATTTTCTGTTTGGATGATCTATCCATAGCTGTCAATGATGTATTTAAGTCCCCTAGTATAATTGTGTTTTGGTCAATTTCTCCCTTTAGTTCTGTTAGTAGTTGCTTGGTGTATTTCGGTGCTCCCTGATTGGGGGCATAAATATTGATGACTGTTATGTCTTCTTGTTGTACAGTCCCCTTCCCCATTATGAAATGTCCATCTTTGTCTCTTGTTATCTTTTTCACCTTGAAGTCTGTTTCATCTGATATCATTATGGCTACACCTGATTTTCTCTGGGTACCATTTTCTTGGAGTGTCAATTTCCACCCTTTCACTTTGAGTCTATGCTTGTCCTTGTAGCTGAGATGTGTCTCTTGGAGACAGCATATGGTTGGGTTTAGTTTTTTGATCGAATCTGCTACTCTTTGCCTTTTTATTGGTGAGTTCAGTCCATTTACATTTAGGGTGATTATTGATATGTGAGGATTTCCTGTCATTCTATCCTTAGTTTTCTGGTAAGGTTGTGTCTCCATTGTTTCTTTGCCTTTTTGTTGTTGTCTATTATTTCTGTGTGGTGGTATTCTATGATGTTTCCCTCTGTTTCTTTTTTTATTTCAGTATATATTTCAATTCTGGATTTATTTTGAGTGGTTACCCTTAAGTTTATGTAAAAGAAAGTTTGATATTTAGAGTATTCCATTTTCTTCAGCACGCTTACTTTCTCCATTCCCATATTCCGGTTCAGGCCTTTACTCTCCCCCTTTTTGAGTTTTGGTTGCCACAAATTGTCCCTGTTGATGGTGGTAGAATAGCCTCCTTTAGTATTTCTTGTAGTGCAGGTCGTGTATTAGAAAATTCCCTCAGCTTCTGTATGTCTGGAAAGGTCTTTATTCCTCCTTCATATCAAAGGATATCTTTGCTGGATATATTATTCTTGGCTCATGGTTTCTCTCTTTCAATAGTTTGAATATTTGGTTCCACTCCCTCCTGGCTTGTAGAGTTTCTGCTGAAAAATCTGATGATAATCTAATGGGCTTTCCTTTGTAAGTTACCGTCTTCTTTTCCCTGGCTGCCTTGAGGATTCTTTCTTTGTCGTTGATTTTAGACAGCTTCAATACAATGTGCCTTGGAGAAGGTCTGTTGGGATTGAGGTAACTAGGTGTTCTGTTTGCTTCTTGGATTCGAGGGTACAGTTCTGTCCACAAATTTTGGAAGTTCTCATCGACAATTTGTTTGAATATATTCTCTGTTCCCTTCTCTCTTTCTTCTCCTTCTGGTATGCCCATTATTCTTATATTGCTCTTTCTGATGGAGTCAGAAAGTTCTTGTAGAGTTCTTTCATTTCTTTTAAGTCTCAAGTCTCTTTCTTCTTCAATTTGTGTCATTTCCAGGTTTCTATCTTCGATGTCACTGATTCTTTGCTCCATCTGGTCAACTCTACTACCTAAGCTGGTTATTTCATTCTTAATTTCTTCTATTGAGTTCTTAATCTCCAGAAATTCTATTTGGTTCTTTTTTAAGATTTCAATCTCTTTCGTAAAATGCTCATGCTGTTCTTTGATTGAGTTTCTGAGTTCCTTTAACTGCCTATCTGTGTTTTCTTGTATCTCGTTGAGTTTTTTCAGAACTGCAATCTTGAATTCTCTGTCATTTAAGTCACATATTTCTGTATCTTTAAGTGCCTTCTCTGGAGATTTTTCACTTTCTTTCTGAGCTATCTTGTTGCCTTGGTTATTCATGGTGATTACTGGTTTACTATTTCTCTTCCTAGACATCTACAGGAGTGACTTCTGCAACAGGTTGATAGAAAGCGGTCTTTCTTTTGTTTGCCAGTACTTGTTGGTAGAATGTTTTATTATTTCTCCAACTGCAACTTATTTTTCTTCTCCCACACAGTAATGCTATGTTTTCTCTGCACTATTCCAACTTCTCACACAAAGGGGGGATTCCCTGGGAGACGGGCTTCTCCTCTGTTAATAGTTCGTCTAGGTCACAGGGCGCAGTGTCCCGGTGGGTATGCGAAGAGCTTTTGATGTTCGAAAGCTCTTCCAGCTGCTGATTCAGAGCCCGTATATTTCAGCAGTTCTGTTTACTCCTGCAGGGATCCGCCCAGATAGGTGGGGTCAGGGGCGGGGTGAGTTGTGAGAGGTGGCCCAGAGCAATGGCGGCGACCACCACCACAGCCGGTCCTGCTTCCACAGGTATCTCCCCTTTGCTGGAACTAGTTGGGCTGTGAATTTGTGTTTGCGGTCCCCAGATCTCAAAACAGCAAATTTTCTGTTGTTTTGATCTGACACTGCTACTGTTTCGCTTCTAGCACCGGGCAGGTGGGGGCGGGGCGAGCTCTGGGAGGGTAGGGAGGGGGCAGCTAGTCTCAGTGCCTAAGGCTCCGTTCTCTGCTCTGCAGTGCGGGCTTAAACCACCGTTTTCAGGCTTTTTCCCTCAGTCTTTTCTCCGAGGTCTCTGCCGTGAGCGTTGGGTTCAGCCGTGGTATATGCTGTCCCCTCAGCCCTGTGGAGCCCTGGCGGAGCCCTAGCAGTCCGAGTTCTTCCCTCTCCCGCAGCTGCGGTAGTTCCGGGAAGCAGCGAGCTCAGCGCACTGAGCGAGGTCTGCGTCCTGCGCCCGCGCGGCTCCGTCTCCGCGCGCTTCTCCCTTTCCTCCTCCTCCCTCCACTCGCGCGAATCTCCCACCTGTAGGTGATTTCAGTGGGTAGTGGGCCTCTTCATGTTGCCTGTCTGCTGTGCAGGGAGTCCTTTGTGGAGTTTTTGTTGTTCGATTCTTTGTAAATTCCGGGGGAGCTTTACAGAGGCTCACCTCACGCCGCCATTTTTCCGGAAGTATTGTTGTATAATTTGTTTGTAATTTTCGTGTGATCCTGGGAGGCAGTTGGTACAGCACCCACCTATTCTGCTATCTTAGCTCCTCCTCTCTATCTCTACTTTTATGTTTCCTATCTATTTGTTGAAGTTCTCCATGAGATCATTGAGTATCCTTATAAGCAGTGTTTGGAGCTCTGTCTGGCAGATTTCTTGTCTCCATTTTGTTTACCCTGTTTCCCTGAAAATAAGACCTAGCCGGACAATCGGCTTTAATACGTCTTTTGGAGCAAAAATTAATGTAAGACCTAGTTATATTATGTTATGTTATGTTATGTTATGTTATGTTATGTTATATATTATGCTATATTATGTTAAAGGCCCGGTCTTATAGTAAAATAAGACTGGGTCTTATATTAATTTTTGCTCCAAAAGATGCGTTAGAACTGATTGTCCAGCTGGCTAGGTTTTATTTTCCAGGAAACATGGTAGTTCTTTTTCTGGAGCTTTGTTCCATTCTTTTATTTGGGAAATCTTTCTTTGTCTCCCCATTTTGGGTGCCTCCCTGTGTTTTTTTCTATGTAGGGCTGCTATGCCTCCCAGTCTTATGTAGTAGCTGTCCTGTAGGACCAACAGATGCGGTTTCCCTGGTCACCAGAGCCAGGTGCTCCCGGTGTTCCCCTTGTGCGGGTTGTGTGTGCCCTCCTGTTGCAGTGGAGATTTGATTGCTGTTTCCACATCAGTGGGAGAGATTGACCCTCAGTGTGATTTGTTTTGAGGAATGTGTGACAAGAGTGGAGGAGTTGTGATTCAGAGGCTGACGTTACAGAACAGGGTGTGCTTTAGTGGGGCTCTTGTGCCTGCCCAGTCTGCACTTTGAGTGTGTCATCTTTGGAGATGACTAAGTAATGCTCTGGCCCACTCTGAAGCTGGTGACTAGGTCTGCCAGCCCCAGGACCTCCTGGGAGGGGACCTGCTGCAGGCTAAGTTCAGCCACTGTCTGTGCCCTGCCTGGGGCCACATGGCATGAGCCAGAAAGCAATCCAGACATGGCCACCACCTATGCTGTGCTTAGAGGTGCCTTGAGAGGCCAATCCATGAATGAAGGCCAGTTGTCACTTATGCTGGGATTAGGGCTGCTCAGCTAGAGTTATGGGACATGCTGAATCCAGATGCTGTTCCATTTTGATGGAGACTCAGATAAGGCATCTGCCTGCATCTGTATGCAGGGAGAGAGAGGGCACAACAAATAAACAATGGCTTCCACCGGCTTCTCCTTCTGGGAGAAAGCTGCCCCTCCAGCCCTGACCCTGAAGCTAGACAATTCATTTTTCTCTCCGTATATCCCTGGCACCTTTTGAGCTGTTGCCCCAGTGCTGGAACTCAGAGCAAATGGGTCCATCAATGAGTAAGACTGTGCATGATCCCTTTAAGAAGAGTGTCTTGGAGTGCAGCTGCCCTCCATCTCATTCCGCCACAATCTCTGATTGTTTTCAAGGCCAGAATTTATGGGAACTTGTCTCCCCAGAACTGAAAACCATAGGCTAGGGAGGGGCTGGGGCACGTTGCTTTTCAGGGTGCAGCCTCTGCAGCTGAGCTATCCCTCCTGATTCTTATTGATTACACATGGATGTGGGACCAGCCCATTCCATGTCTCTGACCAGTCTCAATGTGGCTTCTTATGTATGTTCGTAGTTGTAGGGCTTCAGTTCAACTAGACTTCAGGTGTTTCTCAGTAATGGATGTTCTGTGGTTTAGTTGTAAATGATGTAATCCTGAAAAGAGGTGAGCACAGTATTTACCTACTCTTATCTTGACCAGAAAATTGAGGTTGGGAGTTTTCTCTCCTCTTGAACTTTTTGTAATAGTTTTAGAGTTTTAGAAGGATAGGTGTTAGTTCTTCGTATGTTTGCTAAAATTCACTTATGAAGCCATCTGGTCCAGGACTTTTGTTTGTTTGGAGTTTTTTGATTAGACTTGATTTTTTTAGTAGCAATCAGTCAATTCAGATTTTCTTTTTCTTTTTGATGCAGTCTTGGAGGATCAGATATTTCTAGGAATTTAACCATTTCTTCCAGATTGTCCAATTTGTTGGTATGTAATTACTCGTAATATTTTGTCATAATGCTTTGTATTTTTGTGGTGTCAGTTGTCAATTCTCTTTTTTCATTTCTGATTTTATTTATTTGGGTCCTTTCTGTTATTTTCTTGACGAGTCTGGTTAAAGATTTGTCAATTTTGTTTATCTTTTCAAAGAACCAGCTCTTGATTTCATTGACCTTTTGTATTGTTCTTTTAGACTCTATTTTGTTTATTTCTGTACTAATCCTTACTATTTCCTTTCTTCTACTCATTTTGGACTTTGTTTGTCTTCTTTTTCTAGTTCCTTTAAGTGTAAGGTTGGATTATTTATTTGAGATTTTTCATGTTTTATGAGGTAGGCCTGTATTGGTATGAATTTCTCTCTTAGGACTGCTTTTGCTGTGTCCCATAGATTTGGGTCCTTGTGTTTTCATTTTCATTTGTCTCCAGGTGTCTTTTGATTTCTTCCTTGATCTTGTATTTGACCCATTCCTTTGTTAGTAGCATGTTATTTAGCTTCCATGTGTTTGTGTGTTTTTCAGTTTTTTCCCCTGTAATTGATTTTTAGTTTCATACCATTGTGTTCAGAGAAGAAACTTGATACAATATCAGTATTCTTAAATTTATTGAAACTTGTTTTGTGGCCTAATACATAGTCTACTGTGGAAAATGTTTTATGTGCACTCAAAAAGAGTGTATATTCTGCTGCTTTGGGGTGAAATGCTCTAAAAGTATCAATTAAATCCATGTAGTCTAGTGTGTCATTTAAGGCTACCATTTCCTTGTTGACTTTCTCTCTGGAATATCAGTCCATTGGTGTCAATGTGGTGTTAAAGTCCCCTACTATGTATGTATTACTGTCGTTCTTGTATTGGCATAGAATTAACCCCTGGTCATTCACCAAACATGAAAGCATTTATGAGACTACAAGTGGGAGAACAAGAAAAGGTTTATTGAAAGTTAGGCAGAGAGAGAGTTCTGTTTGGAAGAGAAATAATGGCAAAGAGAGTTTTGCCATGTCAGAGCCCAATAGGCACACTAAGAAGGTGCACCACTAAGAAGGATTGCTGGGGTTGTATATTTTTCCATGCAAGGTGTGGGGTGCTTCTCAGCTTGCAAGGGGGCTGCCATCACAATGATCTTCTCCTGGGAACTGTCCTGTTCCCATTTATGATGGATGTCAGCTTGAAGGGGGTTACTGTTGTCATTGGGAATTGTTCTGTTCCCATCTATGATGGGTGTGTTTTAGTTTGCAAGGGGTTGCTCTTGTGATTGGGAACTGTTCTTCTCCCACCTATGATGGTTGTAAGGTGCTTGTCAGCTTGTAGGTGCAGTGCTAGCCAGGGGATTCAGAGCCAAGTAGCTAATTTTTAAGCTCTTTCCTCCTAGCTTACAGCTCACTCCCGTTAACTCTTTGCTAGTCCCATCCTGCCAGCTCACAACCCCACTCGTTAACTCTTTATTTTTCTTGTGTGCTCTCTCCCTTTATGTCAGCCAATATTTGCTTCATTGATATAGGTGCTCCTCTGTTGGGTGCATAAAGGTTTCCAAGGGTTATATCCTCTTGTAGGATTTGATAAAAGTGAACTGGCATCTTAAGATGCTTAATCATAGAGCTGGGAGGACTATGGGTGGAGCTGGTCCCCTTGTTAACTCTCTAGTCCTGACTTCCTGTTAAAACTTTGTGGTAACTTCTGGAGGAGGGATGCTAATAAATATAAAAGCCATCTTAGAATTGGGGCTTTTCTTCTTCACGTGGGTGGCCAGTTGGAGTGTGGATCGGAAGTGTGCATTTGCACACTCCTGGGGTGACCTCGTTTCTTTTTCTTTTCCTGAATAAACCATTGTTTTGGTGAATTTTCTGGAGAGTTAGTTTTTTGTCAGTCAACAGATTGATTCCTTTATCATTATAAAATGTCCTTCTTTATCTCTTATTATAGCCTTTGTGTTAAAGTTGATTTTGTCTAAGTATTTCTACCCCAATTTTTTGCTTGTTTGTTTCAGTTTGCATTAAGTATCTTTCCATTCCTTTACTTTCAGTCAGTGTATTTTGATCTGTATGTGTCTTTTGGTCTCTTGTAGACGCATATATGTGTATGGGTCTTGTTTTCTTATCCATTCACCTACCCAATGTCTTTTGATGATTATTCACAGATACATAGTTATTGCCATTTTATTATTCATATTTATGTTCCCCCCTTCTTCTTCTTAGAGAAGTCCCTTTAAAATTTCTTTTAACACGGGTTTGATGGTGATGAACTCTTTTAACATTTTGCTATCTGGGAAACTTTATACTTCAATTTTAAATGATAGCCTTGTTGAGTAGAGAGTCTTGGTTGTACATCCGTGCTTTTCATCACTGAATATTTCTTGCCATACCTTTTTTGACTGTAAAGTTTTTGTTGAGAAATCAGCTGACAATCTTATTGGAGTTCCCTGGTAAGTGACTAGTTGCCTTTCTCTTGCTGCTTTTATGATTTTTCTCTTTGTCTTTAACCATTGCCATTTTAATTATAATGTGTCTTGGTGTGGGCCTGCTTGGATTCATCTTCTTTGGAATTTTGTGCTTCTTAGACTTGTATGTATGTTTCCTTTGCAAGGTTAGAGCAGTTTTCAGTCATTATTTCTTCAAATAGGTTTTCAACCCCTTGCTTTCTCTCTTCGTCTTCTGGTACCACCCTATAATGTGAATGCTGTTACACTTGATGTTGTCCCAAAAGTCTCTTGAACCTATCCTAATTTCTTTTTAAATTCTTTTTTCTTTCTGCTTTTCTGATAGGGTGTTAACTGCTACTTTGTCATCCAAGTCGCTAATTCAGTCCTTTACTTCATTTAGTCTTCTGATGATTTCAGTTGTTGTATTCTTTATTCAGACTGGTTCTTTTTTATGGTTTCTATGTCTTCTTTTATGGTTGCTCTCTCTTTGTTGAAATTCTCATTGAGTTCATCTATTTTTTCCCCTAAGTTAATTAAGCATCCTTAAACCATTGTTTTAAACATTATCTAGTAGTTTGCTTGCCTCCATTTAGTTTAGTTTTTTTGTTTTTTTGGGGTTTTTTTTGGAGGTTTTTCCTGTTCTTTCATTTGGGACATATTTATTTCTTCACTTTGGCAGCCTCTTTGTGGTAGTTTCTATCTATTAGGCAGATCTGCTGCATCTTCCAGTCTTGACCAGGGGCCCTTATATTTTAGGTTTCCTGTGGGACCCAGTGGCACAGTCTCCCTGGTCACTTATGCCAGGTGCTCCAGGAGTCCCTTTTGTGGGTTTTGTGTGCCCTCCTATTATAGTTGAGCCTTGATTGGTGTTGGCATGTTTATTAGGTGGAGTTGACCTTCAGGCTGACTGGCTGTGAGGTTTGGCCACATCCATAGCTTATGAGTTGCTGTTTTGGGGTTTACCCAATGGAGCAGGATTTGCTTCTGTGGGGCTCTGGCGCCTCTTGAGACTGCCCTTTTGGTGTGCTGCCTGTGGGGCTAATTGGGTGGTGCTCTGCTGTGATATGAAGCCCACCTCCAGATATTTTGGTTCTGGGGCCTCTTGGGAGGGGCTCTGATGCAGGCCCAGATCAGCCACTGCTTGTGACCAGCTGGGGACTACCGGGTAGGAGCTACAAAGTGATCCCCAGTTGGTTACTCCCTGTTCTGGACCTGGAGGCACATGGGAGAAGCCATGCTGTAAACCAGTACCAGGCCTGGGGTAGCTCTGCAAAAAACCCTTGGGTACTCCAAAGCCTGCTGCCACCTGCCAGCCCCCATAAAGTTCAGCTGCTATAAAGCTTCATGCGGTACATGAGTTGGATGAAGTGGGGTCTTAGGAAGTCACCAGGGTGAGATAAGTAATGTTCACCAGGTAAATGTAGATTCTGGTTTGGTGTAAGTGCCGAGTCTGGAGTTACTCAGCAAAAATATCAGAGTACCTGAGGCCAGCTGCTGCCTGCCTCAGGCCCATAGACCCCAAGGAGTTGTCTAAGAAAGTGTGCAACATGGGCAGAACTCTGCTGGCTGAGATTGTGCCTCTGTCATTGAGCGAGTTGGATGTGACAGGGTCCAGGGGAGTCACCAGGGTGGAGAGTTTACCAGGCCAATGCAGATTCAGATTTAACTTTGTGGAGGAGGGTTCAACCCAGAAAAGATGGTGCCCACCTGCTGGCTGCATGGGAGGAGGATTCTACATGGGGGGAATGGAGACTATTCCTTTAGTCCTTGTCTCAAAGCCACACAACTCCATCTGTCCTTGTAAGTCTCTGACACCCCCTGAGTTGCCATCCCTCTGCTAGACCCCAGGGTGAGTGGCTGTGAGTGAGTATGTGTGTGGGCCCTTTAAAATGATGTCTGGGTTTCCTGCAGTCTTTTGCCTTATGCAGGTGGTTGGAATTCCCACTGATTTTCACAGCCAGATGTGGGAACTCCCTTCCTTGGCTGTGGTGCTCTGGTCCAGGGAGTCCAGAGTAGGGCTGGGGTCCCTTGCTCTTCCATGGGGGACCTCTGTGGCTGAGATATTTTTCCCAATTCTCAACCACCACACACAGGTATGGGCCTTGTGCATTTCATGGCTCTGCCCCTCTTACCAGTCTCAGTGTGACTACTTCTTAGTATCCTTACTTATATAACTTCTGTTCAGCTAGACTTCAGATGGTTCTCCAGGTTGATTGTTCTCTAATTTAATTGTAATTTTAATGTGGTCATGGGGGGCGGCAAGAACAGCATTTATCTAGTCTGTCATCTTTCATCATCCTTCATCCTTTCTAAAAGATGGGGTTCATTTTGCAAATTCCATCATCAGAAGTTTAAAACTCTTTCCACTGCCTGATTGAAAAATGGGTTAGAAAAGCTTCAGTGATCAGGGAGTTCAGAGGACAAGTGCAGGTAGTGAAACAAACAAACAAACAAACAAACATACAAGCAAGCAAACAAACAGTCTATGTCCTTGGCCTTGTAGTAGATACAATATTTAAAGTTTCAGGACTGGCCCTATCCAAACTGTGAATGAAGTGATGATGTCCTTGTGCCTCCATCTTCCCTTTTCTGTGCCTTGCCCTCCCTAGACTTTCTTCTATTTCTCAATCAATCAACATTTACCTGTTTAATACATCTTTGCTATGATTAATCTGCTTTTTTAGGATTGTGATTTCATAAACTTATTCATATTAAGTTAAATAAATTTTATCATTTTCACTTTATGCAGGTAAAGGCATGAAAGTCATCTAACTTCATTTCCAAAATAATTATATCACTAGTTTTTGAGCACTTTCTTTTCTTCAGAACTCAATACTAGGTTACAGAGATGAATAAGACTACTGCTGTTGGTGTTTTGCTTTGCTCTGTTGATATTGTTAACACTATAAGTTGTTGTCTTTGAGATATCCATGCATCACTGTGGCACATGCTTCATTTTTAAATTCCATAATATTAAAATGTGCCATATTTTCTGGAGAGCATGCTCAGTAGATTTGATTGCTAAGATCTTATTAAATTATGTGCTAAGTGAGCAGAACATTTCAACTTCCTTCAAAAGATGCTTTCAAAAAAGGTGCTTCAGTGGGGAATGAGAGACTATATGAATATATTCTCATGGCTTCACCAAACATTTGAACCTCTGGGGGAAAAAAGACTTGTTTAAATTTTCATCCTTTTTCTTTTGTCTGGGGGAATCAAGACTAAAGGTGAAATCATGAAATTAATTCTTCTTTTTGCTCTGTTGATCTTGCTAATCCTATAAGATATTATCTTTGACACAGTTATAGTATCACCATGGCACCCATGACGTATGTCCTTCATTTTTACACTCCAAAGCATTCAAATGTGTCATGTGTCTTGTAGAAATAAATTCTTTTTAGTTAGGTATCTTTGAACATGAGAATCATTTATACTTGTCTTTTCTACTGTGGCAACAAAAATTATTCTCTGTGTTCTTCAGCTTAGTATAGTTTAGAATTTTCTTGCTGAAGAATGTAGAGAGCTAGTTGCTTTCTTTTCTTGCACCAGCTTCAAGATTCTAGGCTGTAACTATTAGTTTCATTAATATTCACAAATCCCCCTTTCCACATTGTTTTCTTTTTTGTTACAGTTTAGAAGCTCCATCCATCCATCCACCCAACATCTACTCATTGGTCCTGGATCGTCTGCACGTTCTAGAAATCCCAATATAAATATGGTAGTCTATCACCTTTCTGAGTCCTCTAGTCATCATGTTATAGATAAGGAGGGCTTTATGACATGATCTGGTTAAAACGATGCTCATGGGACAAGAAATATTGTGAGATTTAAAGTGGAGTTGGTTACTATTTTTGGGGAGGTTTTATGGAGGCCTCATCATGTTGAGGGTGAAAGGAGTACACATAATGAGGATAAAATGAATATACATAATGATAAAGTGATTATGATAACTTATTGTCTGTTATAAATGCCTAGCCCTATACCTTGAATATTGGGTTCCTAATAAATACTTGGTCAGTTGATGGATAATCTTATAAAGCTTGTTGGTGAAAAGTCTTCATATGAAATGATAAATGTGACTGGAGTTTAGATTCAAGTTAAAATGACTCAGTGGACACTTGCACTTTTAACTTTAGTAATATGATACTACTTTGTCACTTTTTAGGGCTTGGTAAAGAAAAGAACTCCTCTTATAAATGACAGAATACTGTTACTACAAATGAGTTCTGAATGAATTGGTGCTTCTTATTTCCTTTCTGCTCCAAGTACACAGTGTTTTCTTGGAAGGAAGATCCTATATCCCAGAAACGTGGCATCATCATAGTCCTCCTCTAGATGCTAAGAAATACTCTGTGGCTATAATTTGCTGGGATTAATTCCAAACTCTGGGAAGGAGATGTTATTTCTCTTATAAAACAGAGAGTAATTTCCAGAGCTAATTATTTCCTCTGTCAAACGAAGCAATAACAAAGGGTCATCTAACTCTTTCATATAAACCAGTATAACTAGCTCACCCACTTTCTTGCTCTTATTTCTTGCATTGCTACAGAGAAGGTCTGTGGATCTCAGTAAAACATCCTTTTGAAAGCATGGCGAAAAATTCTTGTTTTCTCCCAGGAGGAGTAGGAATACAAGTAAAGTGGAGCTGATGCCATAGTTTGGTGTTTACATAGAAATCTCATTTATAAAATTGGGACTGCTTTTCTGCACAGGAATAATGATGATTGGGTGTTACTTGCTGTTGACCTTGGTAGATATTTTACAACATGGGTTTATGATAATCTCAGGAATTTCCCTGACATCATTTGTGCCTGCATCATTTTCCACCTTACCAACAGAAACACCACTAGGGGCACTGAAGTGCCTTTGATCATAATCTTTCCATAACTGAGTTGCCAATTAGAAAAGTGCCTGCTCTGTGCCTTGGCTCTATTGGGTAGGAGTTCTTGCCTGATGAATACCCAAAAGAAACCCAGACTTCTGGGTTGAAGGCAGGGACTTCAAACAAAAGAGAACAAGTAAACAGCAAATGGGTAGACACCTGGGAAGGCAGACAAAAAGGGCCAGAGGCAGTGTCTTCTCCTCTTACTCTGCATGCTGCAAAGGGTTATATCATCTTGATAATGTCCTAAAGGCTCATAGCAGTAGTTACTGGTAAATAAAATGCATTCCAGACTTTATGCTCCTGGAGTAACATAATCTTAAAAGTCTCTTAGTATGCTGAAACTGAAGGACCAATGCTGTGATTAGCATTGACCTTTGGCTATGGATTCCACACGTGCTTTCTTACTCTTAGATTTCTTTACATCATCCAGGCACTCATACATTCCTCTGGAGACCAAACATTGATGGGGTGTTCTCTCTGTGCCTCGCAGTGCACTGGGCTTTCAAGAGGCAAAGGTGGAGACAGAGGAAGGTGGGGGTGTGAACAAATGGTTACCATGTGATGAGATGTGATGACCACAGGAACATTACTGTGAAGAGTTCTTGGACCCTCATAGGCCTGCTGGATGCACAGCATTGGAGTAGTGTTTATACAGTGAGAGTCAGGATTTCCAGAGATACAATTGGAATCTCAAGTTCAATCTCACAGCAGCTTCAGGTTTATGCTTCAGAAGATCAGCTCTCTGCATCCCTAGTGGGATTTTTAGACATTTCAGTACAATCCTCTGCTGCGTCCCCCTTCAATCAGAGAGTAGATAACTTAAATTTTGCAATTAAGCATTCATTCATTAGGTATCGCTCTTTTGGTTCACATTTACTCCTTGGTTAAAATAAAAATTAATTTATGGTGGAGCCACCTTAACAGCTCATGTGGATATCACATTGCTGTTCAACAAAAAAGTATGGATAAAGGGTGGATAGAGAGAGTGGAGGGAACAGGCCTATGCTGGCTAGTAAAAGAGGGCAGCCTTAAAATAGAAGCTTAAAGACAAGTTTTCTTCACAGCAACTCTTAGCACAGGGCACTTTGACATCTCTGCTGCTCTTGAGTGCAAACAGGCCTTTGCCTGTGCTATCCATTCTCACTTTGCCTATTGGCCTTTAGGGGAATTCAAACTATAGAACCTGCAGGGCAAATAATTGCCTCTTATATATTTATTGATGCAGAGTCTGTGGGACATGGTGACTGGGGGAGGATTGGTTCTCTACAGGGATTGTGTAAGGGAGATGTCTGGGACACATTGGGAACTCGGGGATGGGAATCAGCCTTCAGAACTCATTTCTTCTATACCTTTTATTATTTAGATAAATTGGAGATTCCAAGAAAGTTAAAGGCTCATTTACCAGTTCTTAGTGTTCCTGATTTCTCGCTCATCAGCCCACAGTGACCAAGCACTGTTTTCTGAACTGGTGGGTACTCCTTTCACTCAGTACCCTAGATTTTCCCACATCCAACTCTGCTGAATACATTAAAAGGCCATGTAGGAAAGCACAGCACAGTGTAGCATAGTATAATATAATACAGTACAATGTAGTATAGCACAACATAGCACAGTATAATATAGTACAGTATGATATAGTACAATATAATATAGCACAGTACAGTATAGCACAATACAGTATAGTACAGTATAATATAGCACAATGTAGTACAGGAAGTATAGTATAGTATAATACAGTATAGTATGGTACAGTACACTATAACATAGCACAGTGTACACTATAGTATACAGTATAGTATACGGTATAGCCCAATATACTACAGTACAGTATAATATAGCACAATGTAGTATAGCATAGCATAGTACACTATAATATTATACAATATAATATAGTACAGTATAGCATAGTACAGTACAGTATAGTATAGTACAATGTAGCATAATACAATATAGTATAGTACAGTATGCTATAGTATAGTACATGTAGTGCACTACAGCATAGTGCAGTATGGGATATGATATAATGCAGTATGGTACAGTATGGTATAGTACTTATATGTATAGTACAGTATATCACAACACAGTATAGCATACAGTATAATAGACTATAGCACAGCATAGTACAGTATGGTACAGTATATTATGCTGTGTTTTCCCCAAAATAAGAGTGGGTCTTATATTAATTTTTGCTCCAAAAGATGCATTAGGGCTTATGTTCAGGGGATGTCATCCTGAAAAATCATGTTAGGGCTTATTTTCTGGTTAGGTCTTATTTTGGGGGAAACACGGTAGTATAGTAAGGATAAATTAAACGGTATAATGTAGTTCAGTGAAGCACAATACAGTACAGTATAGTGCAGTACAGTGTAAAATTCAATATAGTCTAGTACAGTATAGTACTTGCAGCACAGTGTAGTACAGTATAGTCTAATATACAGTATAGTAGATTATAGTGTAGGATACCACAGTAAAGTATAGTGTATACAATGTAGTAGTTTGCAGTACAGTATAGCACAGTATAGTAGTGTAGTACAGTATAGTAGACAGCATAATGAGTATAATGCAGTACAATGTAGTACAGTACAGTAGAGCACAGTACAGCACAGTGTAGTGAAGTTAGTGCAGTACAGTAGTATTGTACAGTCTCATGTTTTTTTCACAGCTATGTGGTTTGGCATGCTTTTAATGTACTGCCATCTATTTAACCAGATCCCTTCGGATGGACTTGTAGGTTGTTTCTGGTCTTTTGTTTGTATAAACAATGCTGCTACGAACAGCACCACATGTATGTGTCTTTGCACATGTGTGTGATTATTTGCCTATCATCCCTATTTTCTGAATGAGAATTAGGACCTGAAACCTTTTCCATTCTAAGTGCCATGTGATGGTGTGCTGTTGGCTGAGGTCCTGGAGCTGTAGAGTATACCCAAGTGGATCTGTGGTACCACTTGTTGTCCAAATCCATATAGCTAGTCAGGCTTCAACTGGTGGACCTCAGCTACTTCCTCTGTGGGCCAAGGGTGAGGTTTAGGGCCTATGTTTTGCCAGCAGGGGAGGCCTCCCCTGGACTGCTATTGGAGGTGACCTGGTGTACAGTGCAGCACAGATTTGCAATATCAGCAACTCTTCATCAATCTAGTGAGACCAAAGCCAACTCTCAAAACAAACATTTCCTGCGTGAACAATATGTTTGTTATGTTTTCCTCATTTGTTTATGATAGCTGTGTCAGGCACACTGATTTACATAAACACTGCCAATCTTGGGATGTTGCACTCTCAACAAAAGTAGCTGAGTACAAACAGCATTCCTCAGTTTTAATTCATATTTTCTAAACATAGCAGATGTTGATAAAATGAGCCAACATGAAAATGCAACAAAGGAGAATGTTTCAAGGGGGTTTTGATTAAAATGCATTCCAGATTGACAAAATGTTACAATATTAATGGAATGGATTATTTAAATGTTGTATTTGGCTCCTACAAAATCATAAAGCAAGCTAGACTCAAACTTTTGCAGCTTCCAGACCATAAATGTATAAGATGACTGTATATGCATCTGTAATTGAGCCAGTTCTATTGTTTTTGTTCCTCCATCACTTATTTAATTATTTATTTTTGCACATGCTGCCCTGCTGCCATGTTGTAGCCTCAATCACGGACATTGTGTTGGAAATGTGTAACTCTGACAGAGGATTCATTTTATCCTTCCTATGAACCATGTTGCCCATAGGGTAGTGTTCCCAGGTCCCAGTGCTGGGATATAGTCTTGCCCCAATGGGCCAAATGACTAATTTGGAAACTCTCACTAATGTGATTCTGGGAATCAGTTGTTATATAGTCCTCATTTGAATGCAAATAAGGAGGCAGCAGTAGACAAGTATTTGATCAACTCCCTATACTTTATATTGGCTACCAGGGAATAACTTTCAAAGTCTACTGGCAGAATCCTGCCATTCAGTCATTTAAAATCAGACTAGAATGAGAAGTAGGGTTAAAACCTTCTGTGATAAGGGATGACATAATCAACTTTGAATGTTAACAGTAAGCCTTTGTTTACTATGGGTCATAGAAAGAAATAAAATGGAATATTGCATCTTTGCCTTTAAATGAACGCTTGGAATCAAAGAATTGAAATTAACTGTGGGTGCCATGGGGCCCAGAGTGATTGTAAGCTGGTGCCCCTGGTGGGCAGGAGACCCACTCAGTGCAGTTGAGGCCCATCCTGAGCTACCTCAGCATCCCTGGGATTCTTTCGTTCAAGAGCTATCTGTGACTGGAGCAGAACCTCAGTGAGAGCACAGTAAGCAGGAATTCAGCCAGTCTTCAGTGAGTTCATTATGTACAAATTTGAAATGGGAATATTAGCATTTATTATTGAGTTGTTTTTAAAAATTAAACTGTATAAAGCTCTTAAAATAGAGCTTATCACATAATAAATACCCTGTAAGTGGTAGGTATTATTATTGTTGCTGCATTTGTTTTTAGCTCATCAGCTCCATTTTTCACCGAAGGTCATTTACATCAGTTTTTGTCATTGTGTGGATCAGCAGAATCAGGACATTGGAATCAGTCCCAGCATATGTCTGAAGTCTTTCCAGCTGACAGAAGGAGTGGGGCTCAGTTTAGAGGCAGAGACCATCATCTAGATATTGAAACTTTGACGTAACGCAAAAAGCAAAGGAAACAGAATTAATTACTTTTTTGATTAATGATTCATTAAAAAGGAGGCATGGAACAGGACAGTATTTCTTTGTGGTGGTATAATATGTTAATTCTATAGAATTTGGTATTTGATGTAATGGCAATATTCAGATCCATCTTGTATGTGGAGGTCACAAAAATTTTGGAGGCGTCTCCAAACTCAAGCCAAACATTGCCTTTTTCAGTCAGACTTTATATGAACTCTAAACTGAGGAGCCTATTGTACTGCAAAGAGGAAACAATATGGTATAGAATGTCCAAATAAGTAACTTGTTAATTAGTTTTCAGAATGTTTACAAAGGATGAACACTTTCCAGCTTCAGGAAAGAAAAGATAGGAAGCAGTAAAAATGGCTACAATTATTTTTTCTGTATTCACATTAGGCTTTGGGTACCAATGAATTGTTGTTAGATTTTTTAAAAATTAAACATTTTATTTTGAGATAATTTTATGTACACATGTAGTTGTAAAAAATAATATAGAGAGATCTCATGTAAACTTTATCCAGTTTCCCCCAATGGTAACATCTTGAAAATTATAGAACAATATTACAACTAGGATATTGCCATTGATACAAATTACAGAATGTCTCCATAACTTCAAAGATCCCTCCATTTTCCATTTCATAGACACACCTACCACCTTCCCCTGTACATCCACCTGAAAGTGGGAAACCACTAATCTCTTCCTGATTTTGCCATTTAAAAAATGTTATATAAATGGAATCATATAGTGTAACATTATTTTCACTCAGAATTATTATCTGGAGGTTCATACAGGTTGTTATGTATATCAATAGCCAATTCATTTTTATTGCTGAGTATTATTCCATGGTATGAATGTACCATAGTTCATTTAAACATTCACCCAATGAAGGGCATCTGAGTTATTTTCAGTTTTTGGCCATTATAAATAAGGTGGTACATTCCATGTACATATTTTTATGTAAACATAAATCCTTATTACTCTAGAATAAATGCCAAGGAAAGCAACTGCTAAGTCATATGGTGTTGCATGTTTAGTTTTCTATTGTAAAATTGTTTTCCAGACTGACTATCATTTTATATTCTCACCAGAAATGTGTAAATGCTCCAGTTTCTTGGCATCCTTGCCAGCATTTAAGGTTATTACATTTTTAAAAAATCAGCCATTCTGATAGGTGGTATCTTAATTTACATTTTCCTACTGGCTAATAATGCTGAACATTTTTGTTCATGTGCTTATTTGCCATCTGTATATTTTCTTCAGTGAAAAGACTCTATTTCTTTTGCCAATGTTCTAATGGATCTTTCTTTTTTACTGCTAAGTTTTGAGCGTTCTTTAATATTTTCTCTATTATTTATCTTGCAAATATTTTCTCCCAGGCTATAGCTTGCCTTTTCATTGTCTTATCATGTGTTTCATAGACAAAAGTTTTTAATTTTGATGAAGTCCAATTTATCATTTTTTCTTTTATTGATTGTGCTTTTGATATCAAATTTGAGAACTCTGTGCTGAGTACTAGATCATGAATACTTTATGTTATGTTTTTCTTAAAAGTTTTATGGTGATGGAAGAACTGACTCTGGGTGGTGAACACACAATGGGATTTATAGATGATGTAATACAGAATTGTACACCTGAAATCTATGTAATTTTACTAATAATTGTCACCCCAATAAATTAAAAAAAGAAAAGAAAAGAAGACCTAACTGGAAAAAAAAAAGTTTTATGGTTTTATATTTTAAATTTAAGTCCATGTCTTATTTTGAGTTAATTTTTGTATAAGGTGTGAGACTTAGGTCTAGCCTTTTTTTTTTTGCCCATTGATGTCCATTTTCTCCATTACCATTTATTGATAAGCTATCTTTCTGCCATTAAATTGCCTTTGTAACTTTGTCAGAAATCAGTTGGACATATTTGTGTGGGTTCTCTTCTGGGTTCTCTCTATTTTGCCTCATTGATTTATGTGTCCATCTCTTCACCAATACGACACAGCCTTGTTTACTGTAGTTCTATATCTTGAAATTGAGTACTCCTTCCTCCAAACTTGTTATTTTTAAAAATGGTACCTATTCTATTTTTTTGTATTTTCATATACATTTTTGAATGAGTGTATTTATATCTATAAAATTTTTTGCTAAGATAGGAATTGTGTTATATATATCAATTTGAGGAAGAATTAGTATCTCTAATATTTGAGTCTTCCAATCCATCAATAGCATATATTTCTTTGTTTATTTAAATCTTCTTTAATCAACATTTTTAGATTTCTGTCATAAAAGTCCTGTATATGTTTTGTTACATTTACACCTAAACATGCCTATCATCTTGACCGTCCATCCCCAAAGGCTCTGCTGACTTTGGACCTTGTCCCTTTTGTGGTGTCCCCGGGCTGTGGCTTTGTATTTTCTTTGTTGACTGATTGTAAATACTATTGTATTTCTTTTTATTTCAAAGTCCTTGTGCTTATTAGTAGTATACAGAAATACAATTGATTTCTCCCTGTTTGTTTTGTATTCGGTGACATTGCTGAACTCACTTATTAGTTCTAAGGTTTTTATTTTTTTCCTTCTTTTCCTCTGATTCTTTGGGGTTTGCTATGTAGACCACTAGACCATTTGCCAATAGGGACAATTTTATTTCTTCTTCTCTAATCTGTATGCCTCTTATTTCCTTTTCTTGCCTTTTTGTACTTGCTAGCATATCCAACACTATGTTAAATAGGAATACTAGAGTGGACAAATTTGCCTGCTCACAATCTTAAGGAGAAAGCATTCAATTATTCACTATTAAGTATAATATTAGCTGTAGGGTTCTGTAGATACTCTTTATCAAGTAAAGGAAGTTTCTCTTAAATACTATTTTTCTGACATTTTTTAAAAATTAAGAGTGGGTAGTGGGGTTTGGATCTATGATGGCAGAGTAGATAAATACTGTGCTTGACTCCTCCTGTTACCACATTATAATTACAACTAAATTATATAAAAATCAACTGGAAAACAATCTGAAGTTTAGCTGAACAGAAGTCCTATAACTACGGATATAAAGAAGAAGTCACATTGAGACTGTGAGACTGGTAGGACAGGTGGAGACACAGAACAGGCTGGCACCACACCTGAATGTAGTGGTTGAGGATTGAGAGGGATACCTCAGCCATGGACATTCCCCCAGGAAGAGTAAGGAACCCCATCTCCACCCAGGCTCTCAGCCTGGAGTACTGGTGCTGAAAAGAGAAGCCCACACAACATCTGGCTGTGAAAAACAGTAGGGATTCTGACTGTCTGTGTGAGATGGAGGACTGCAGGAAACCTAGACTTTCTCTTAAAGGGCCTGTGCACAGACTCACTCACTTGCAGGCACTCACCCTAGGCTCCATTGGAGTGAAGGTGACTTGGAAGGCATCAGAGACTCACTTACTCACAGGCACTCACGCTGGGCTCCACTGGAGTGACAGTGACTTGGAAGGCATCAGAGGCATACAGGGAGAGACTGAGTTGTGTGGCTTCAGGGTGAAGACTGGAGGGACAGTAGTCATTTGTCCTGTGTAGAATCCTCCTGTGCAGTCAGCAGGCGGGTGCCATCTTTCCTGTATCGAGCTCTTGCCACACTGCCAAATCTGAAACTTCACTGGCCTGGTGACCTTGGCTCTCTCCACCCTCATGACTTCCTTGGATCCCATTCCACCCACTCTCTCAATGCTGGAGGCTCATTCTCAGCCAGCAGCCAGTTCTGTCCACATTGTACTCTTTTTTAAACAACACTCATGGGTGTGTGGGCCCAAGGCAGTGGTGGCTGGCCTCAGTGTGCTCTGTAACTTTTGGTGAACACTTCCAGGCTCAGCACTGGCACCAAGCCAGAATCTATATTAACCTGATTAAAAAGCTATGTCCCACTGTGATACCTCACTGAGATCCTGCCTCACTCAACTCACATACCACAAGAGGCTCTATCAGTGGCTGAGCCTTATGAGAGCTGGAAAGCTGCATCAGGCCTCAAGTTGCCCTGGGATTTTTGTTGAGTTACACCAGGCCCAGTACTGGTGGCAGCCATCCTTAGTTTGCAGTGTGGCCTCACCCACACACCTCCAGGCAATGTCCAAATGCAGATCACTTAGTAGCTCTTACTAGGTAGTCCCCAGCTAGTCACAGGCAGTGGATAACCTGGGCCTGCAATGCAGCACTTCCCAAGAGGCCCCAGAAGAAGCATATCCAGAGACTGGCTTCAGACCACAGTGGAGAACCACCCAATTAGTGCCACAAGCTGCACACCAAAAGGGTGGTCTCAAGAGGTACCAGAGCTCACTGGAGAAAACCCAAGTCTGTGGGGTAAGGCCCCCATACCACAGCCCATAGTTGTGGATGTGGCCAAACTCCACAGCCAGACAGGCTGAAGGTCAATCCCACCCACTGAACATGCTAATAGCAATCAACTCTCAACTATAACAGAAGGGCACACAATACCCACAGAAGGGACACTCCAGATAACCTGACACAGGGAAACTGTGCCACTAGGCCCCACAGGGAACATAATACCTAAGGCTATCTGACCAAGACTGGGAGATCTACCTAATAAATAGAACAAACACAGAGAGGCAGGTGGCAAAAATGAGCAGACAAAGAAATCTGTCCTAAATGAAAAAACAGGAGAAAACTCCAGAAAAAGAACCAAATAAAATGGAGGCAAGCAACCCTCCAGATGCAGAGTTCAAAACAATGGTTATAAGGATGCTCAATGAACTTAGGGGAAGAATAGATGAGTTCAGTGAGAACTTCAACAAAGCATATAAAAAGGAAATAGAAACCATAAAAAAAGAATCAGTAACTGAAATGCAGAATGCATTAGAATGAATCATAAACAGATTACATGAAGCAGAGGATTGAATCAGCAATTTAGGAGACAAGGTAGGAGAAATACCCAATCAGAACAGCAAAAAGAATAAAAAAATGAGCATAATTTAAGAGACCTCTGGGGCAATATCAAGTGTAACAACATTCACATTGTAGAGGTATGAGGAATACAAGAGAAAAAGGAAGAACTTGATAACCTATTTGAAGAAATAATGACTGAAAACTTTCCTTAACCTAGCAAAAGAAATATATATAAAAATCTAGGAAACAGAGAGAGTTTCAAAGAAGATGAACCCAAACAGGCCCACACCAAGACACATTATAATTGAAATGGCAATGGTTAAAGACAAAGAGAGAATCCTAAAAGTAGCAAGAGAAAGGCAACTGTTACTTACAAGGAAACGCCTATAAGATGGTCAGCTGATTTCTCAACAGAAACTTAACAGGCAAGAAGGGATGGGCACAAAATATTCAAAATGATGAAAAACATGGACCTACAACCAAGACTACTCTACCCAGCAAGGTTATCATTTAACACTGAAGGAGAGATAAAGAGGTTATCATTGAAGGAGAGATAAAGAGCTCCCCAGACAGGAAAAAGCTAAAGAAGTTCATCACCACCAAAACAGTATTACAAAAAATGTTAAAGGGACTTCTGTAAGAAGAAGAAGGGTAAAACAAAAACAAAAACATAAATATGAATAATAAAATGTCAATAACTATGTGTCTATGAATAATCACTTTAAATGTAAATGTGTTAAATGCTCCAATCAAAAGACATAGTGTAGTTGAATGGATAAGAAAACAAGACCCATACATATGTATCTAAAAGAGACCAAAAGACATACACAGATCAAAAGACACACACAGATTGAAAGTAAAGGAATAGAAAAAGATATCTCATGCAAACTGATACAAAAATAAAAACTGGAGTATCAATACTTGTATCAGACACAATAGACTTTTACACACAAAGGCTATAATTAGAGATAAAAAGGACATTTTATAATGATAACGGTTATATCCAACAAGAGGATATAACCCTTGGAAACATTTATACGCCTAACATAGGAGACCCTAAATCTATAAAGCAAATGTTGACTGACATAAAATTAAGGTAGGGGACTTTAACCCACTAATGGACAGATCTTCAAGACAGAAAATTAACGTGGAAACAGTGACTTTAAGTGACACACTCGACCAGATGGATTTATTTTAGATTTTTAGAGCATTTCACCCCAAAGCAGCAGAATATACAATCTTTTCAAGTGCATATAGAATATTTTCAAGGATAGACAACATGTTAGGCCAAAAACAAGTCTCAATAAATTGAAGAAAATTGAAATCATACCAGTAGTTTTCTCTGACTAAAATGGTATGAAACTAGAAAGCAATTAGAAGAAAAAACTGAAAAACACACATTCACTAAAAAGTGAATGAGTAAAAAATGAGATCAAGGAAGAAATCCAAATATACCTTGAGGCAAACGAAAACTAAACAGTGACCCAAAATCTATGGAAAACAGTGAAAGCAAGCCTATGAGGGAAATTCATAGCAATACAGTCTTCCATCAGGAAACAAAGAAAATATCTCAAATATAGAATCTGACCTTATACTTAACAGCCAACAAAATCCAAAGAGAGAAGGAAGAAAATAATAAAGATCAGAGTGAAAGTAAATAAAATAGAGCCTAAAAAACAATACAAAAGAGAACGAAGACAGGAGCTGTTTCTTTGAAAAAATAAACAAAATTGATAGCTCTTAATGAGGCTCATCAAAAGCAAAAGAGATATTGACGTCATCAAAATGGCAGCGTGAGATGAGCCTCTAGAAATCTCCCCTGGAATTTACAACCAACCGAACAACTATAATTCCATAAAGGGCTCCCTGCAGAGCAGACAGGCAAGATGAAGTGTCTCACTGCTGAATTCACCTAAAGGTGGGCAAATCACACAAGCAAGGGAGGAGGGAAGGGAGAAATGCGGAGCTGGAGCCGCACGGGAGCAGGACGCAGACCTAGTTCAGTGTTCTGAGCTTGCTGTATCCCAGAACTACTGCACCTGTGGGAGAAGGAAGAACTCGGACTGCTAGGGCTCCGCTTATGGCCCACAGGGCTGAGGGGGCAGCATATAACATGGCTGAACCCAACGCTTATGGCAGAGACCTTGGAGAAAAGACTGAGGGAAGAAGACTGAAAACAGTGGTTTAAGCCCTCACTGCCGAGCAGAGAACAGAAGCCTTAGGCACTGAGACTAGCCACCCACTCCCTCCCCTCCCAGAGCTCGCCCCGCCCCCACCTGCCCAGTGCTAGAAACGGAACAGTAGCAGTGTCAGATCAAAAGAACAGAATATTTGCAGTTCTGAGACTGTGGTCTGCAGACACCAATTCTCAGCCAATTAGTTCCGGCAAAGGGGAGGGAGCTGTGGAAGCAGGACTGGCTGTGGTGGTGGTCACCGCCCTTGCTCTGGGCCACCTCTCACAACTCACCCTGCCCCAGTCCCCACCTATCTGGGCAGATCCCAACAGGAGTAAACAGAACTGATGAAACACACAGACTCTGAATCTGGTGCAGGAAGAGCCTTGGAACTTCAAAAGCTCTCTGCATACCCACATGGACACTGCGCCCTGTGACCCAGGTGAACTGTTAACAGAGGAGAAGCCCATCTCCCAGGGAATCATCCCATTGTGTGAGAAGCTGGAATAGTGCAGAGAAAACATAGCACTACAGTGAGAGATAAAAAAAGGCTACAGTAGGAGAGAAAATAAAACATTCTACCAACAAGTACTGAAACCAAAAGAAAGACCTCTTCCTATCAACCTGTTGCAGAAGCCACTCCTGCAGATGTCTAGGAAGAGAAATAATAAATCAGTAATTGCCATGAATAACCAAGGCAACAAGACAGCTGAGAAAGAAAATGAACAGTCTCCAGAAAAGGAACTTAAAGATATGGAAATATGTGACTTAAATGAGAGACAATTCAAGATTGCAGTTCTGAAAAAACTGAACAAGATGCAAGAATACACAGAAAGACAGTTTAATGAACTCAGAAACACAATCAAAGAACAACATGAACATTTTATGAAAGAGATTGAAATATTAAAAATGAACCAAATAGAATTTCTGGAGATTAAGAACTCAATAGAAGAAATGAAGAATTAAATAGCCAGCTTAGATAGTAGAGTTGACCAGATGGAGGAAAGAATCAGTGACACCAAAGACAGAAACCTGGAAATGACATGGATGGAAGAAGAAAGAGGCTTGAGACTTGAAAGAAATGACAGAAGTCTACAAGAACTTTCTGACTCCATCAGAAAGAGCAATATAAGAATAATGGGCATACCGGAAGGTGAAGAAAGAGAGAAGGGAACAGAGAATATATTCAAACAAATTGTCCGTGAGAACTTCCCAAACTTGTGGAGAGAACTGGATCCTCAAATCAAAGAAGCAAATAGAATACCTAAATACCTCAATCCCAACAGGCCTTCTCCAAGGCACATTGTATTGAAGCTGTCTAAAATCAATGACAAAGAAAGAATCCTCAAGGCAGCCAGGAAAAAGAAGACGGTAACTTACAAAGGAAAGCCCATTAGATTATCATCAGATTTTTCAGCAGAAACTCTACAAGCCAGGAGGGAGTGGAACCAAATATTCAAACTATTGAAAGAGAGAAGTTATGAGCCAAGAATAATGTACCCAGCAAAGATGTCCTTAAGATATGAAGGAGGAATAAAGGCCTTTCCAGACATACAGAAGCTGAGGGAATTTTCTAATACATGACCTGCACTACAAGAAATACTAAAGGAGGCTATTCGACCACCATCAAGAGAGACAATTTGTGGCAACCAAACATAAAAAGGGGGAGAGTAAAGTCCTGAACCAGAATATGGGAATGGAGAGAGTAAACGTGCTGAAGAAAATGGAATACTCTAAATATCAAACTTTCTTTTACAAAAACTTAAGGGTAACCACTCAAAAAGAATCTAGAACTGAAATATATACTGTAATAAAAGAAGAAACAGAGGGAAACATCATAGAATACCACCACACAGAAATAATAGACAACAACAAAAAGGTAAAGAAACAATGGAGACACAACCTTACCAGAAAACTAAGGATAGAATGACAGGAAATCCTCACATATCAATAATCACCCTAAATGTAAATGGACTGAACTCACCAATAAAAAGGCACAGAGTAGCAGATTGGATCAAAAAACTAAACCCAACCATATGCTGTCTCCAAGAGACACATCTCAGCTACAAGGACAAGCATAGACTCAAAGTGAAAGGGTGGAAATTGACACTCCAAGCAAATGGTATCCAGAGAAAATCAGGTGTAGCCATAGTGATATCAGATGAAACAGACTTTAGGTTGCAAAAGATAACAAGAGAGAAAGATGGACATTTCATAATGGAAAAGGAGACTATACAACAAGAAGACATAACGGTCATCGATATTTATGCCCCCAATCAGGGAGCACCGAAATTTAGCAAGCAACTACTAACAGAACTAAAGGGAGAAATTGACCAAAACAGAATTATACCAGGGGACCTAAATACATCATTGACAGCTATGGATAGAATATCCAAACATAAAATAAATAACGAAATAGCAGCCCTGAATGACACATGAAAATGGACATAATTGACATATATAGAGCACTTCATCCTAAAACATCAGACTATGCATTTTTTTCTAGTGTACATGGAACATTCTGAAGGATAGACCATATATTCGGACATAAAGTCAGCCTCAGCAAATTTAAGAAGATTGAAATCATACCAAATATATTCTCTGATCACAAGGCTTTGAAATTGGATATCAACTGCAAAAAGAAAGCAGGGAAAAGAACAAATACATGGAGATTAAACAACATACTTTTAAAGAAGAAATTAGAGGAGAGATCAAAAGATACATAGAAACAAATGACAATGATAATACATCCTACCAAAATTTTTAGGATGCAGCGAAAGCAGTTTTAAGAGGGAAATTTATCTCATTACAGGCCTATCTCAAGAAACAAGAAAACTCCCAAATAAATAACCTCATGTTACACCTTAAAGAACTAGAAAAAGAAGAACAAGTAAAACCCAAGATCAGCAGAAGAAAGGAAATAACAAAAGTTAGAGCAGAACTAAATGAAATAGAGAACAAAAAGACAATAGAAAAAATTAATGTGACAAACAGCTGGTTCTTTGAAAAGATTAACAAAATTGACAAACCCTTGGCTAGACTTACTAAGATAAAAAGAGAGAAGACACTGATTAACAAAATCAGAAATGTAAAAGGGGAAGTTATCACGGACACCACAGAAATACAAAGGATTATCCAAGAATACTATGAAGGACTATATGCCACCAAATTCAACAACCTAGAAGAAATGGACAAGTTCTTAGAAACATATAGCCTTCCAAGGCTGAACCATGAAGAACTGGAAAATCTAAACAGACTGATCACCAGTAACGAAATTGAATCAGTCATCCAAAACCTTCCCAAAAGCAAAAGTCCGGGACCAGATGGTTTCACTAGTGAATTCTACCAAACCTTCAAAGAGGATCTAATACAATTCTGCACAAACTCTTCCAAAAAATTGAAGAAGAGACAGTACTCCCTAACTCATTTTATGAGACCAACATTACCCTGATACCAAAACCTGGTAAGGACAGCACAAAAAAAGAAAACTACAGACCAATATCTCTGATGAATACCGATGCAAAAATCCTAAATAAAATTCTATCAAATCGAATACAACAATGCATTAAAAAGATTATTCATCACGACCAAGTGGGGTTCATCCCCGGTGCACAAGGATGGTTCAACATCCGCAAATCCATCAATGTGATACATCACATAAACAAAATAAAGGACAAAAATCATATGATTATATCAATTGATGCAGAAAAAGCATTTGACAAGATACAACATCCATTTATGATTAAAACACTTAATAAAATAGGTATAGACTATTGTCTGTGTCTATGAGTCTATGTAATTTTACTAATAATTGTCACTTCAATAAATTTAATAAAAAAAATAGGTATAGAAGGAAAATATCTTAACATAATAAAGGCCATATATGACAAACCCTCATCTCATCTCATAATGAATGGTGAAAAACCGAAGCCCGTTGCTCTACGTTCAGGAACACGACAGGGTTGTCCCCTTTCACCTCTGCTTTTCAACATAGTGTTGGAAATCCTCACCAGAGCAATCAGGAAGAGAATGAAATAAAAGGCATCCAAATTGGGAATGAAGAATTTAAATTGTCACTCTTTGCAGATGACGTGATGCTATATATAGAAAACCCTAAGGACTCCACCAAAAAGCTATTTGAAACAATCAATGAATACAGTGTAGTTGCTGGCTACAAGATCAATGTGCAAAGGTCCATTGCATTCCTATATACTAAGAATGAAATCCAAAAAAGAAATACAATAAACAGTTCCTTTTGCAATTGCAGCAAAAAGAATAAAATACCTAGGAATAAACTTAACCAAGGATGTGAAAGACCTATATGCTGAAAACAATAAGACATTTTTAAAAGAAACTGAATAAGACACAAAGAAATGGAAAGACATTCCATTGCTCTGGATTGGAAGAATCAGCATAGTTAAAATGGCCATATTACCCAAAGCAATATATAGATTTAATGCAATCCCCATCAAAATCTCAATGGCATTTTTCAAAGAAATAGAACAAAAAATCATCAGATTTGTTTGGAACCACAAAAGACCCCCAATAACCAAAGTAATCTTAAGAAAAAAGAACAATACTGGAGGTATCACACTCCCTGATTTTAGCTTGTACTACAGGTCTACAATAATCAAAATAGCATGGTATTGGCAGAAAAACAGACACATAGACCAATGGAATAGAATTGAGAACCCAGAAATAAAACCACATAAATGTGGACAGATAATTTTTGACAAAGAAGCTAAAAATATACAATGGAGAATAGACAGGTTCTTCAATAAATGGTGCTGGGAGAATTGGATAGCCACGTGCAAAAGAATGAAACTGGACTGTTATCTATCACCATGTACCAAAATTAATTCAAAAAGAATCAAAGACTTAAGCATAAGACCTGACACAATAAACTGCATAGAAGAAAACATAGGTACTAAACTTATAGACCTTGGGTTCAAAGAGCATTTTATGAATTTGACTCCAAAGGCAAGGGAAGTGAAAGCTAAAATAAACAAATGGGAATATATGAAACTTAAAAGCTTCTGCACAGCAAAAGAAACCATCGACAAAATGAAGAGGTAACCAACTGAATGGGAGAAGATTTTTGCAAACAGTACCTCTGATAAGGGGCTAATATCCAAAATATACAAGGAACTCATGCAACTGAACAACAAAAAACAAACAACCCAATTCAAACATGGGCAGAGGACTTGAAGAGACATTTCTCCAAAGAGGACATACAAATGGCAAATAGACATATGAAAAAATGCTCAACATCACTAATCATCAGACAAATGCAAATCAAAACCACAATGAGATATCACCTCACCCCAGTCAGAATGGCTATCACCAACCAGACAAACAGTAACAAATGTTGGAGAGGCTGTGGAGAAAAAGGAACCCTCATACACTGTTGGTGGGAATTCTGACTGGTGCAGCCGTTATGGTAGGCAGTGTGGGGGTTCCGCAAAAAATTACGAATATAATTACCATATGACACAGCAATCCCTCTCCTGGGTATCTACCCAAAAAATCTGAAAATATTTATACATAAAGACACGTGTGCTCCAATGTTCATTGCAGCTTTGTTTACTGTGGCCAAGACATGGAAACAACCAAAATGTCCTTCGATAGATGAATGGATAAAGAAGTTGTGGTATATATACACAATGGAATACTATTCGGCGGTAAGCAAAGATGAAATAAGACCATTTTTGACAAGGTGGATGGATCTTGAGAATATAATGCTAAGCGAAATAAGTCAGACAGAAATAGCAGAGAACCATATGATTTCACTGATATGTGGTATATGAACCAAAAACAACAAAAGAACAAGAGAAACAAATGAGAAAGAAAAAGTCATAGACACAGACAATAGTTTGGTGGTTACCAGAAAGTAAGGGGGGAGGGTGGTGGTAGATGAAGGTAAAGGGGATGAAATATATGGTGATGGAAGGAGAACTGACTCTGGGTGGTGAACACACAATGGATTTTATAGGTCATGTAATACAGAATTGTACACCTGAGTTCTATGTAACTTTGCTAACAATTGTCACCCCAATAAACTTTAATTAAAAAAAAAGAGAACCATGGAGTGAGATTCTCCTACAAAAAATAAAATAAAATAAAATAAAATAAAATAAAATAAAGTAAAGTAAAATAAAATAAAGTAAAATAAAATAAAATAAAAGAGAGAGGACTCAAGTAAATAAAAGTGGAGGGGACAACTGGCACCACAGAAATACAAAGGATTATGAGAAAATATCACATACAATTATATATCAACAAATTGGACAATCTGGGAGAAATGGGAAAATCCCTGAAAGCATACGATCTTCCAAGGCTGAATAAAGAAGAAACAGAAAATCTGTACCAATGGATTATTACTAATGAAATTGAGTCAGTAATCAAAAAATTCCCAAAACATTAACTCCAGGACCAGATGGCTTCACATGTGAATTGTACCAATCATTCAAAGAAGAATTAACATTTATCCTTCTCAAAGTATTACAAAAAATTTAAGAAGAGAGAAAGTTCTTATGCTCATTATAAGGGGCCACTATTACCTTGATTCCAAAATCAGAAAAAGACATTATAAAAAATTATATGCCTATATCCCTGATGAACATATATGCAAAAATCCTCCACAAAATGTTGGGAAACCAAATTCAGCAATACATTTTAAAAAAATCACAGAAACTACCAAGATGGCACAGTAGGTCAGTGCTGTGCTTACATTTTCTCACGACCACATCAAAATTACAACTAATGTACAAAACAAACATTATTGAGAATAGCCTAAAATCAAGAAGAACTGAAGCCTTTCAACTAAGAAGCCACCTTCAGACTGGTCGGAGGGGCAGACATGTGGAACAGGCTGATACCACACCCACGTGTGACCATTAAAGATCAGGAGGTCTATTTTGGCTGTTGGAGTCCCTCCCATCCCCCAGAGGAGCAAGAGATCCCAGCCCCACCCCAGCCACAGTCCAGTGCTGGGGAGACAAGTCGCCATAATTTTTGGTTTTGAAAACCTGCAGAGATTGTGACTGAATGAAACTGAGTGCAGTTGCACTCACAGGAGCTCCTGTTAAAGTTGTGTGGACCTACCAACCAACAGAATCACTCACTCTGAGCTCCAGTGCTGGGCCAGCAGCTGGAAAGGCAGCAGGGACAAATGTTGGGAAATTGAGTTGTCTGGCTTGGGACAGACACTGGAGAGGTGGCTTTCTCCTGGATGGGGAAGCTGGTGAGGACCATTATATCTTTGCTGAGTCCTTGCTTGCATGCGGATGTAGACAGCCACCATATCTGAGTCTCTTCCATTCGTTCACCACTCCCTGAGGTTTCGAGACCTGACCTCCCCAACTTTTGGGCACACCCAGGCCTCTTTCAGTCACTTTTTTGTGCAGAGTGCCTGCCTTGGCTCAAGCTGCAGACTTTTCTAGGGTCTCTCAAAGGTTTACAGAAGCCAGACAAGCAGAATCTGCCTTGAGCATGTCCTGTACCTCTGGCTGAGCAGCCCTAAGCTGGCACTAGTGGCACCTGGCCTTGGTTCATGGTTTGTCCTCTCAAGGCACTTCCAAGCACAGAATGGGCAGCAGCCTTCTGAGGATTTATTTGTGGCTCCTGCTGTGTGAACCCAGGTGGGGCACATGCAGTGGCTGAACTTGAACAACGGCAGATCCCCTCCAAGGTGGTCCTGCAGCTGGCACCCCAAGTGGCCAGCTTCAAAATGAGCTGGAGCATCACCCAGCTGCCTCCAAGTACCTCACACCCACAGGATGGATTGGGCAGGCACCAGAGTCTTGATGAGGCAGATCCTGCTCAGCAGTATCAGCCCCCACACAACAACTCTTCCATTGTAATCAAGACCAATCCCACAGCAAGTGAGCCCAAGGGTCAGTCCCTCCTACTGATTGTACAATTATCAACCAAGGCTTAACTTCAAGAGGAGGGCACACACAACCCACACAAGGGACACACCTGGAGTGTGTGGCTCATGTGACCAGAAAGATTGCACCACTGAACCCCACAGCACACCTTCTACATAAGGCCACTGTACTAAGACAGGAAGACCTAGCAGCCCTACCTAATACATAGAAACAAACACATTGAGGCAGCTAAAATGGGGAGACAAAGAAACATGTCCCAAATTAAAGAACAGAACAAAGCCCCAGAAAAAGAACTAAGTGAAATGGAGATAAGCAATCTATCAGACACAGAGTTCCAAACACTGGTTATAAGAATGCTCAGTGATATCAGGGAGAACTTTGTCAGAGAGATAGGAAGCATAAATATGGAGATGGAAACCATGAAAAAGAAACAGTCAGTAATAAAGGATACAATAATGGAAATGAAGAATATATTACAGGGAATCAACGGTAGATTAGATAAAGCACAGGATTCAACCAGTGATGTAGAAGATAAGGTAGAAGAAAATACCCAACCAGAATAGCAAAAAGAATCCAAAAGAGTGAGGAGAGTTTAAGGGGCCTCTGGGACAACATGAAGCATACCAACATTCACATTATAGGGGTACCAGAAGGAGAAGAGATATAGCAAGGAATTGAAAACCTATTTGAAGAAATAATGATTGAAACTTCCCTAAACTGGTGAAGGAAATAGACATACAAGCCCAGGTAGCACAGAGTGTACTAAACAAGATAAACCCAAAGAGGCCCACACCAAGACACATCATAATTAAAATACCAAAGGTTAAAGACAAAGAGAGAATCTTAAAAGCAGCAAGAGGAAAGCAGTTAGTTACCTACAAGGGTTTCCCCATAAGACTGGCAGCTGATTTCTCAACAGAAACTTTGCAGGCTAGAAGGGAATGGCAGGAAATATTTCAAGTGATGAAGAACAACATACAATCAAGATTGCTCTACCCAACAAGGCTGTCATTTAGAATTTAAGGACAGATAAGGAGTTTCCCAGACAAGAAAAAGCTGAAGGAGTTCATCACCACCAAACCAGTATTACAAAGAATTTTAGAGGGACTTCTTTAAAATGGGAAGGCGGTTAAGGTGGGGTGAAAGGAGAAGGGATTAAGAAGAAATTTGTTGTTACACAGTAGTCATGGGGATGTGGTATAGTATAAGGAATATAGTCAATAATATTGTAATAACTAGGTATGGTACCAGATAGGTACTAGATCTATCAGGGTGATAGAAGGGAATGGCTTTGGTGGCAGGGTGAAAAAAGTGAAGTAATTAAGAAATACAAATTAGTAGTTAGTCAAGTTTGTAAAGATCATGTAAGGTGCCAGATGGTCCCTGGACTTATCAGGGGATCACGTCATAGACTGTGTAGATACCTGACCAATGCACTATACACCTAGAGCTGAAGTGGAATAATATTGAATGTCAACTATAACTAAATATATAGGTACATATATAGTCACAGGATGTGGAGTACAACATAGGGAAGATAATAAATGGTATTGTAACAGTTATATAAAATGTCTAGGGGTAGTAGCTTGGGGGGTAGGTTATCACTTTATGAGGAGTTTAAATGTCTAACTATTATGTTGCTTTTACATCTGAGACTAATAAATAAATTTAAAAACATGAAAAAAATCGTTCACCGTGGTCAAATGGGATTTATTCCTAAGGTTCAAGTTTGGTTCAATATCTGTAAATCAATTAATGTGATATACCACATAAGCAAAATGAAGATAAAAATTATATGATCATATGAAATATCAATAGATGCAGACAAAATGTTTGGCAAAATCCAGCATCCATTCATGATAAAAACTCTCAGCAACGTGGGAATACAGGGAACATAACTCAACATAAAAAAGCCATATATGCCAACCCACAGCAAACATAATACTCAAAGGGGAAAAGCTAAAAGTTTACTCCTTAAGATCAGGAAAAAGACAAGGATGTCCACTTTCACCACTTTTATTCAACAGAGTATTGAAAGTGCTAGCCACAGCATTCAGATTAACAAAAAAAAGTAAAAAGAAAAACAAACGAAATAAAAGGCATCCAAATTGGAAAGGAAGAAATGACAGTCATTATATGCAGATGTCATGATACTGTATATAGCGAACCCTAAAGATTCTACCAAAAAACTATGAGAACTGATAAATTAATTCAGTAAAATAGCAAGAAACAAAATTAATATTGCAAAATTAGTTGCATTTTTATAAATCAATCACAAATTAATAGAAAGAGAAAATAAAAAAAATCCATTTATAACTGCATAGAAAAATCAAACACGTAGTGATAAATTTAACAAAAAAATGTACATATTGAATTTTATCAACTCCCTTTTCTTCATTGATTGATACAATCATGTGATTTTTCTTTTTTTAATTTTAATTTTTTCAATTACAGTTGATATTCAATATTATATTAGTTTCTGGTGTATAGCATAATGGTTAGACATTTATATAACTTATGAAGTGATCCCCTCAATAAGTCTAGTACCCACTTGGTATCATACATAGTTATTACAATACTATTGACTATATTCTCTGTGCTGTACATTACATCCTCATGTCTATTTTGTAACTGCCAATTTTTACTCTTTAAACTCTTCAGCTTTTTTACCAAGTCCCCAACCCCTTTTTCATCTGGCAACCATCAGTTTATTCTTTGTATGTATGAATCTGTTTCTGTTGATTCTTATTTTGTTCTTTAGATTCCACATATAAGTGAAATCATATAGTATTTGTCTGTGTCTGTCTTATTTCACTTAACACAATACCTTCTAGGTTCACTCACGTTATTGCAAAGGGTAAGATTTCATTTTTTATGGCTTAGTAATATTCCATTGTACATATGTACCACATCTTCTTTATCCAGTTGTCCATTGATGGACACTTAGGTTGCTTCCATATCTTGGCTATTGTAAATAATGTTGCAATGAACACAGGGATGAATATATCTTTTCAAATTATCAGGTCTGACAATTAAGTTTGTAAACTTATTGCAACAATGTTGGTAAACTTTTTTGATATCAGAGCGATTATTCATTATGATTTTGTACCAACTGGACAAACAGTAAACCAAGTTTACTATTTGGAAGTGCTGAAAAGGTTGCATGGAAAAGTTAGATGACCTGAATTTTTTGCAAACAATTCATGGCTCTTGCATCACGACAGTGCACCAGCTCACTCAGCACTGTCTGTGAGGGAGTTTTTAATCAGTAAACAAATAACTGTATTGGAACACCCTCCCTACTCACCTGATCTGGCCCCCAATGACCTTTTTCTTTACCCGAAGATAATGCAAATATTGAAAGGAAGATATTTTTATGACATTCAGGGCATCAAAGGTAATTCAATGACAGCTCTGATGGCCATTCCAGATAAAGAGTCCCAAAATTGCTTTGAAGGGTGGACTAGGCACTGGCATGGCTTCCCAAGGGAAATATTTCAAAGGTGACCATAGTGATATTCAGCAATGAGGTATGGGACTCTTTTTCTAGGATGAGTTCATGAACTAAATTGTCTGACCTTGTATTTTTCTGAATTTCTTTGGATAAATACCCAGAAGTGGAACTGCAGGTTAATAAGGTTGTACTATTTTAAATTTCTTTCTTTTCTTTCTTTCTTTTTTTTTTTTTTTAGAAATCCTCAAACCGTTTTCCATAGTGGCTGCACCAAATGGCATCCCACCAACAGTGCATGAAGGTTTCCTTTTTTCCTTTTCTCCCCATCTTTGCCAACACTTGTTTGTTGACTTATTGATGATGGCCATTTTGACAGGTGTGAGAACTTCAACAGAGAGATAGTAATGCAACCAATTTTGGAATATTAATTTTGGTCGGTTCAGAATTTTTTGTTTCTTCTTGAGTCATCTTAGAAGATTGAATGTTTCTAGAAAAATATTCATTTCTTCCAGATTGTCCAATTTGTTGGCATATAATTGTAATAGTATTATCTTATATTTCTCAGTATTTTTGTGGTATTTGTTGTCATCCACCTCTCCCCTTTCATTTCTGATTTTATTTATTTGGGCCTTCTCTCTTTTTTACTTGAAGTTTGGTTAAAGATTTATTAATTTTGCTTATGTTTTCAAAGAAGCAGCTTTTGGTTTCATTGATCTTTTGTATTGTTCTTTTAGACTTTATTTTATTATTATTTTTTTTTTTTTGGTTCTGATCTTTATTATTCCCTTCCCTACTCATTTTGGGCTTTGTGTTCTTTTTCTAGTTTCTTTAAGTGTAAGAGTAGATTGTTCCCCTGAGATGTTTTGTGTTTCATGAGGTAGGGCTATATTGCTATGAATTTCCCCCTTGGTACTGCTTTCACTGTTTCTCATAGATTTTGGGTGATTGTGTTTTTTCATTAATCTCAAGGTGTCTTTTGATTTCTTCTTGATCTAGTTTTTGACCCATTTATTTTTCAGTAGCATGTTATTTAGCGTCCAGGTGTTTGTGTATTTTTTAATTTCTTTCTTGTAATTGATTTCTAGTATCATAACATTGTGGTCAGAGAAGGCGCTTTATATGATTTCAATGTTTTTAAATTTATGAGACTTCTATTGTGGCCTAATTTGTGGTCTATTTTTCAAAATGTTTCCTGTGCTCTTGAACAGAATGTATACTCTGCTGCTTTAGAGAGAAACGCTCTAAAAATCTAAAGTAAATACATCTAGTTTAATGTGTCATTTTAAGGCTACTGTTTTCGTGTTCATTTTCTGTCTGGAAGGTCTATCCATTATTGTCAATGGGGTATTACAGTCCTCTAATGTGACTGTATTATTATCTATCTCTCCCTTTATGTCATTCAATATTTGCTTTATATACAGAGGGTGTCAAAAATGTGTACACATTTTAAGAAAGGAAAAAACTGTATTAAAATTGTAATACTCAATATATACCGACAACAAAAGGTGAATAAAAGTCATGTGTATATGTTTTTTTGGCATCCCTAGTATTTAGGTGCTCCTGTGTTTAGTTGCATACATGTTTACAAGGATTATATCCTTTTGTTGGATTAATCCCTTTTTCATTATAAAATGTCCTTCTTTATCTTTAATTATAGTCTTTGTGTTAAAGTCAATTTTATCTGACATATGAAGGTTTTGACAATTAAGTTCACGAACTCATCCTAGGAATAATGCTGCATACCTCATTGCTGAATATCACTATGGTCACCTTCGAAGTATTCCCCTTGGGAAACTAGGAACCGATGCCAGCACCTAGTCCACCCTTCAAAGCAATTATGGAACTCTTTTTCTGGAATGGCCATCAGAGCTGTTGTTGGATACCCTTAAATGTCATTAAAATCTTTCAATAGATTTATCTTTGGATAAAGAAAGAAGTCATTGGGGGCCAGATCAGGTGAGTAGGAAGGGAGTTCCAATACAGTTATTTGTTTACTGGCTAAAAACTCCCTCACAGACAGTGCTGTTTGAGCTGGTGCGTTGTCATGGTGCAAGAGCCATGAATTGTTGGCAAAAAGTTCAGGTTGTCTAACTTTTTCATGCAACCTTTTGAGCACTTCCAAATAGTAAACTTGGTTAACTTTGTCCAGTTGGTACAAATTCAGAATGAATAATCCCTGTGATATCAAAAAAGGTTAGCAACATCCTTGCAACAAGTTGATGAACTTAACTGTCATGCTTCATAATTATTGCTACCCCAGTTTTTCTTTTTGTATGATTTTGCATGAAGAATCTTTTTCCATCCCTTTACTTTCAGTCTGTGTGTGTCTTTTGATCTGTTTGTGTTTTTTGGTCTCTTGTAGACATATATGTGTGGGTCTTGTTTTCTTATCTATTCAGCTACTCTGTGTCTTTTGATTGGAGCATTTAATGCATTTACATTTAAAGTGATTATTGACATAGTTATTGCCATTTTATTATTCACATTTATGTTTTTTCCCCCTTCTTCTTAAAGAAGTCCCTTTAAAATTTTTTGTAATACTCTTTTGGTGGTAATGAACTCTTTCAGCCTTTTCTTGTCTGTGAAGCTCTTTATCGCTCCTCAATTTTAAATGATAGCCTTGCTGGGTAGAGTTTTCTTGGTTGTAGGTCCTTGATTTTTATTAATTTGAAAACTTCATGCCAATTTCTTCTTGCTTGCCAAGTTTTGGTTGAGAAATCACTTGATAGTCCTATGGGAGCTCCCTTGATGGAAACGAACTTTCTTTCTTTTGTTGCTCTTAAGATTCCCTGTTTGTCTTTAACCTTTGGCACTTTAATAATGATGTATCTAAGTGTGGTCTTCTTTGGGTTCATCTTTTTTGGGACTTTCTGTGCTCCCTGGACTTGTATGTCTATTTTCTTCACCAAGTTAGAAAAGTTTTCAGTCATTACTTCTTCAAATAGGTTCTGAATCCCTTGCTTTTTCTCTACTTCTTGTGGTATCCCATGATGTGAACTTTGTTATGCCTTGAAGTTGTCCCAAAGGTCCTTTAAACAGTCCTCATGTTTTAACATTCTTTTATCTTTTTGTTGTTCCCACTGGTTGTGTGTACCTTGTCTTCCAAATCACTGATTTGACCCTCTACTTCATCAAATCTGCTGTTCATTTTCTCTCATATATTCTTCATTTCAGTTACTTTATTCTTTATTTCTGACAGGCTCTTTTTAAGGTTTTTATGTCATTTTTTATGCTTTCTATCTCTTTGTTGATGTTTTCACAAAGTTCCTCGAGCATCCTTATAGCCAGTGTTTTGAACTCTGCATTTGACAAATTGTTTGTCTCCATATTGTTTTGTTCTTTTTCTCGAATTTTCTCCTGTTCTTTCATTTGGGTCATGTTTCTTTGTCTCCTTATTTTGGCTACCTCTTTGTGTTTATTTGTATGTATTGGGTGTATCTGCTATGTTTGACATTCTTGGAAGAATGGCCTTATGTAGTAGGTGTCCTTTGGGGCCCAGTGGCACAGTCTCCCTGGTCACCTGACCCTGATGTTCCAGGAGTGTCTCTTGTGTGGGTTGTGTGTACACTCCTGTTGATCCTCAGCCTGACTGGCTGTGATGATAGGCCATAACAACAGCATATGAGCCACTGTGTGGGGGCTGGTCACATGGAGCTGGATTTACCCCAGCAGGCTCTGGTGCCTTCTAAGAGGCACCTTTGGGTGTGCCACCTGTGGAGCTAATTGGGTGGCACTCTGATGTGGTCTGAAGCCAGCCACTGGGTGTGGTGTTTCCAGGGCCTCTTGGGAGGGGCTCTGGTGCAAGCCAAGCCAAGGTCAGCTTCTGCCTGTGATCACCCTGGGGCTACCTGGTTGTAACTACAATGGAATCTGGGGTTGTTAGCAGTCTGTGCCTGGTCTGTAGGCATGTGGGAAAGGCCATGCTGCAAACTGAGGCCGGCTGTTACCAGTACTGGTCCTGGGTACACTTAGCCATAGGGACAGAGGACCCTAAGGCTGGCCACTACTTGCTGGGTGTTGGTAAAACTCACTGAAAGAGTCTAGGGTGATATGCATAGGGTGAGGTCAGTGTCTCAGGAAGTCACTAGAATCTGGTGAGTGTTGTTCACTTGGTTACTGCAGATTCAGATTTGGCACTGATGCTGAGCCTGTGGTCACTGAATAATAGGCATACTGCATGCCGTGGCCAGCTACCACCTCTTTGGTGGCTGTGGATCTTTGAGAGTTTTCAAGAAAAACTGCAATTATGGCCAATGCAAACTGCCTGCCACTAAAATTGCCTCTTGAAGTTGGCAGACCAAGGTAGGCTATCTACTGCTGAAAGCTTCTGAGAATTTCTTTTTCTTTCTTTCTTTTCTTTTTTTTCTGCTGAGACTCTGTTCTTGCATAGTTTCAAGTGTGTTTGTATTCACTTATTGCAGTATTTTCATGTTGGCTTCTTTAAAATCTACATCAGAAAATTCTAACAACTGTGTCACTCAGTGTTGGTATCTATTTAATATCTTTTTTTTTTTCACTTAGTTTGAGATCCTCCTGTTTCTTGGTATGATGAGTGATTCTAGATTGAAACATGAACATTTAGTATTATGTTATGAGACTTTCAGTTTTCATTTGTTTCCTCCAACACTGCTCTATTGTGGAGCAGGAGGTGCTGTCTCATGATTATCAAGTAGTGGTGAAGTCCTGGTTCCCCACTCAGTCTCCCTTGACACCCTTCATTGTGATCTCTTCATTGCTCTGGGTGTGGCCTCCATGGATATATCCCTGGCTGCAAGGGCTAGAACTACCCCTAATGTGGCCTGCACTGACTCCGTGGCAGGGAGTAGCCCCGTTACTGCTGAGCCCTGGTGAAAGTCTGACTTTCCTCTTGTCTCTGTGACAACATCCCAGCAGGCAGAGGGAAGGGCATCCTATCACTTCCAGGTGGTAGTGGAAGTCCAGGCTCTCCAGGTAGTCCCACTGACAGAAACCTCTGAGGCAGAGGGGCAGGATTACGAGGTACCTCCTTAGAGCCTTGAGAGGGTGGGAGTCTGGGCTCCAGAGTTAGCCTTTGCTGGGAAGTTATGGGTGAGGGGCCATGGTTTTTCCTATGGTGATTGGCTGAAGTACAGCAGTTATTTTCTAAAAGTCTTCTGCCTCTCTTCCTGGTCATTTGTCTACAGAGAGTAAGCTTCTGTTGGGAAGGGCATCCTATCACTTTTTTTGGTCTGTGCCTGTTCGTATTTCCAGGTTGCTGACTTTGTCACCTCCAAGTCTGTAATATATGAGGTAAAAAAAATACCCAGGAAACTCAACATCATGTTGTTCCACAGGTCCTGAGGTTTCTAGCTAGTTTGGCTTTTTTTCCCTCCACTTTCAGTATTTTATATATAATGTCAAGTGTTCTTAGTTGTACTAAGTAGAAGGAGTAAGGTATGCCTACTCCATCTCCCTAGAAGGAGAAGTCCAATCATTAACTTTTAAATGTCTTTGCAAATAATATAAACAGCAAACGCAGAGCAGAAAGTCTGGGACTTTGTATGCAAATGAATCATTATGATCCAAAAATACTCATCTCTGGAGAGGACTTTGAATTTCTCTCTCATTGCTTACAGTGCTGTGGGTGCTGATGTTCTCTTGATGTAGGTGTCACTTAATCTCCAGAAATAATTCATGTTGGGTTATTCTGGGACCCTTGTATTAAATTTTCTAGGAAAGCCAAGGTAGACAAGTGTAAATTTGCTTAGCAGCAATCACTGAAAAGTGAATATAAATGCTGCTGCAAATGATGGGATGGGGAGCTCAGATCATCAAGGCTCCAGGAAGGGTAGGGTCTGAGTTTTGAGCACAGAGATTTCATAGTTCACATCATTAAGCAGTGATGGATTTAAGTGACTGTTGCTGGACAAGACACATTAATAGATTTCCTGTAGGATTTTATAATGAACAGTTAATTTTAGTCTGTTCAAAGGAGAAAGGAGTTCTTGCTGGCTTACCAGTTCATTTTTCAGGGAATCACTATAGTGACAAATACTGTTATAAAGTATACAGAGGAAAGCAATTAATAAGTGCCCACTGATGATGAAGTGTTGCCAGGTTTCCTGTGAAATATAGAAGTGGTGTGAAGACTAGGCCATCTACTGACGTCTCTTGTAATTAGTGCTTAATGTGCTTTTGAACCCAACTTTTCCATTTGTGTGTTGTTTATAACTAGGGGTAGAAATGGAAACTATTTATTTTTGGATCTAAACCCTAGACACATTTAGTTCAGAATTCATAAGAGAAAGACTAAGAAATTATTAAAGTAACTTTAGAAATTTAGATTACTTTAGAAGTCACTGATCCATCTGACATAATACTCTACTTCAAATTACAAGCTGCTCTAAAGCAGTAGTTGATTTCCATCACCCCCTCCACTATTTTACTTTGCCAGTCAAAAAACTTACACTTGGCAAATAAATATCCTGAATGCCCCAGTCCAAGCTACTAGCTGAACTTATTTATGACATGGAATAGGGTTTTCTGGAACTACAGATTACTCTGGTTAGACCTGGACCAATATCTTGCCCAGAGTAGGGGAGTAACAAATGTTTATTGAGTGAGTTGGCTATGTACCATGTCCCTAAACCAAAACGAAGGTTAGAGTCTATTTTAATTTGGCCCTTGAAATTGGGTTGGCCTTCAGATGAGTAAAGACATTTATTTAAGTTTAAGTTTTTATGTCTACTTTGACAATAGAGCTGAAGTTTGGAAATGACCTTGAATTAGTATGGGACATTATAGCTTGGTCTTAGAAGAACATTATACTATTAATAAATGCTCAACGTCACTAATCATTAGAGAAATGCAAATAAAAACCACTATGAGATACCACCTGGCCCCAGTCAGAATGGTGATCATCAATAAATCAACAAAACACAAGGGCTGGTGAGGATGTGGAGAAAAGGGAACTCTCATACACTGTTGGTGGAATTGCAGATTGGTGCAGCCACTATGGAAAACAGTATGGAGGTACCACAAATAATTGAAAATGGAACTACTTTATGACCCAGCAATTCCACTCCTCGGTATCTATCCAAAGAAATCCAAAACATTAATTTAAAAAAATATATGCACCCCTATGTTTATTGCAGTGCTATTCACAATAGCCAAGATATGGAAACAACTAAAATGCCCATCAATAGACAATTGGATAAAGAAACTGTGGTACATTTATACAATGGAGTATTACTCAGCCATAAAGAAGAATGAAATCTTACCACTTGCAATGACATGGATGGACCTAGAGAATATTATGCTAAGTGAAATAAGTCAGACAGAGAAAGACAAATACCATACGATCTCACTTATATGTGAAATCGAAAGAACAGAATAAATGAACAAACAAAACAGAAATACTCTCAAAGACACAGGGGAAAAGAAACCTGATGGTTGCTAGATGGGAGAGGGGTGGGGATGGGGGAGAAGGTAAAGGGATTAGAAAGCACAAATTAGTAGTCACAATATAGCCATGGGGATATGAAATACAGTTTGGGGAATATAATCAATAATGTTGTAAAGATATTGTAGGGTGCCAGATGGGCACTGGACTTATTAGAGAGAACACTTCATAGAATGCGTAGATGCCTGACCACTGTGCTATACAACTGAAGCTGAAGTTGAATAACATTGAATGTCAACTGTAATTATATATATATATATATGTTTATATTTCCCCTCCCCCATGGGGTGTGGAGTGTAGCATAGAAATATAGTCAATGGAATTGTAACAGCTATATTAGATGTCAGAAGGGTAGTAGATTGGGAGGTTATCACTTTGTGAGTGGTGTAAATGTCTAATTATTACATTGTTTTGTATACCTGAAACTAAAATAATAATAATAATAATAATAATAATAATAATAATAATAAAATAAATCAAAATGGAGTAGAGATGAGGGGAAAAAACTGAAGAATAGTTCTAGATTAAAGAAGATTAAGAAATCATGACTTGTCACCCCAATTAATTTAAAAAATAAATAAATTAAAAAAAAAAGAAATCATGACAACTATATGCAGTGTGTAATCTGGATTAAAAATAATTTTTTCCACTTCAAATTTTTGCTCTAAAGAAAATTAGTGGGATGAATGGTGAAATTTGGACAGGTCTACAATGGTTAGGTAAAAGTATTGTGTCAGTGTTAATTTGTTCATCTTGATAATTGTGCTGTGGTTAAAGTCCTTGTTTTTAGGAAATATACACTTAAGTTTCAAGGCTAAAGGGGCATCATGGCTGCAGCATATTCTCAGACATTTCAGATATAAAAATATATGTTAAAAGCAGTTGTGCAAGGTATCTGAAGTTCCAAGAAAATGTACTTTCCACTTTTTTTTATCCCTCAAATTAATTTGTTATATTAATAAAAAATTAATGTAAAAATAATTCAGTATATTTATAATTAGTGTCCCTCTCTCAACTTCTAGATGTCTGTCATCATTATGGTGGCACAATAAGGCGTGCTTTAAGTAATATTTTGGTATCTTCTTCTATAACAGTGCTTTATTGTTTAGGTTACATTATGTTAATGAAGATAAATAGCCCCTTTTCTATGTCAGTTAGAATTGGATTCAGTTTCATACAAGAGGGTCACCCAACCTCAGTGAATTTGCCACACAGAGCTTTGTGTTTGTGAACAGTGTCACAAGGTTACGCCCGGCTATAAAAGAGCCCTGGGACAGTGACTGTTTTTAAATGGGTATGTTTCTGCCCCCTATAAAATTGGGACTATGTTGATAAAAAAGAAAAGAGAATGATATTCTGTTGATAACCTGCATTTTATGCCAAACTACTGAAGTGTGTATTTATATTCATTCATTCACACTGGGCTGGAAAGTCTCCTAGTATTAATTTCTTACTGCTTATTAGCATGAAGACACAATGACACACTTAAGTTTTTTTGTTTTATTTATTTTTTCTGTGCAGGGATAGTGTGGGATATCTGTGAAGTTACTTTTCTGTTCAAATGAGTTAACCAAGATGGAAACATTTGTTTAAACAGTTATGTCAACCTCAGACTGAAAAAAAGGTCATAGTATATATAACCTTAGAGAAACAGGAAATACTAAATGAAGTAATGCATCACTGCTCACAGCAGATAAGAAGTGAACCTACCTACGAGAAGACAGGAAACATCAGTAACCATGTTCTACTATTATATAGCCATTGAAGTCTGGCCACAGAATTCTAGGCTAGAGTGATCATGAATTTGTCCCCGCTTACAACCCCTTATTGTAGAAACATTTGAAAATAAGCTATCCAAAATTATTTACCAGAACATTCTCAAGGGCTGGTGTTTCTACTCACAAAAGCAATTTTTTAAGCCCTTAATGTTTTCTTGTTTTTCTATATTCTCACCCCATTCTCACTCCTTCCATTTAGCTTATTTTGCTTCTTTCCATTGTTTCTGATCTCATTTGGACCATCCTACTGTGTAAACATTTAAACCCAAAGGAACAAGATATAGAGAATGTAGTTTCATACCCCATCTCAGATATCTCTGTAAAAGTTTTATTGGTACAATCCACCTCCAATCCCATGTTCTTCCATAATGAAAAAAAAAAAAAATGCTGTGTTCACCAACTATTTCTCCTCCATTTGCAACTATTGTATCTTCTGTATGAAATGAGATGGCTTAAGAGGTCTACCACAGTTAAAACCATTAACAATTAATGAACTAAAAACATTTGTTGAAGCTGGCTATTTTAGAAATATACATAATCTCCTCTTTATAAGTCACGTGAAGACAAGGCTGTACTTTCATAGATTTTAGATTTGTATATTAGATGGGAATCTATCATTTTAAATTGCTATGATGGACAATAATAATTACTAATATTTATTGAACTCTTAAAATCTGCCAGTTTAGAGCTTTACATGTAATTATCAGTTAGGGTTTGTTTGCCAGTTAACAAAGTACTTTAAACCTATTGGCTTAAATCAAGGACCATTTATTATTGCTCAGGAATCTGTGGGTGAATGCTCTGTGGGTGAATTATTGCTCAGGAATCAGCTTGGCTGATCTTGGGTTGGCTTCCTCATGTATCTGAGGCCAAGTGGTGGGTTGACCTCGGGCTAACGGGTCAAAGAGGGCTTCAGATATCTAGTAGTTGACTGATGGCTGTAGTTGTATGGTAAGAGGGACATTTGTCTCTCATCATCTAGCAGGCTAGCCTTAATGTGTTCACAAGGCAGCAACAGGGTTTCTAGAGTGAAGGTGAGAGAGTGTGTGACCTCTTGAAGTCCAACTCAGAACTAGCACGATGCTACTTCCACTACCTTCTATTAACCAATGTCACAGTGCCAGCCCAAATTCAAGTAATAGACTCCACCTCTTAATGGGAGGATCTGTAAAACCACATTTCAAAAGGGGAGATACAGAGAAGGATGGAGAATTGCGGCCATTTTTGCAATTTACCTTATATGTGTTAACTCTTAATCCAACAGTCCTGTGAGGCAACACTACCTTTTTCCCATTTTATACGTGAAGAAACTAAGGCTTAGAGGGGATAAGTACCTTTGTTTCAAATCATACTGTTCAAAAATGGAAAAACTAGAAGTCAAACTCAGCATTCTTGTTCTAGAACCTGTTCTCTTAGCTATTTTCTCACAATTTTAAACTAGATATCAAGGTCAACTCAGGTTGGTTTGACCATCACAAAGAGAAATTCTGGGTAGCAATAGAGAAATCTAGCAAGTGTCAACACCTAATCACTTAAAAGGGTTTTGAGGAAAGAAGGTAAACTGTTCATGGCTCATTTAGATAGCTACAGATTACATAGGCTCATGACTGTGCCATTTCCCTTCACACCTTTTTCAGAAGTAGCAACAAACATTTATGAATATGGCTGTGTTCTGAGATGCAAAATACTTATTTAACCTCCCAAGGGTGTTGGATGTCTGTTTCTGTGGTTTTACCCAACAAACATACTCCCAGATTGTTCTACAAATTTGTGGTCTGATCACAGTGAAGCCTGTGGATATAGATGGGGTTCAAGAAGTTAATTCTCAATTGAAGCCAGGCAAAGACCCTGAGAATGGAGAAGAGCCTCTGAGGAAAAAGTGATGTGAGAGGATGGTTATGTCATTGGAGGTGATTCATTTGCTATCAGATATATCCAGTTATGGTTTGTGAAGCTCCTGGGCTACTGCCTTGCTTTGCAAAATTCACCAGCCCCAGGGTTTTGCTACTTAGAGAAATATGAGGACACAAAATCTCCTAGTAGATTAAAAAAAAAGTAAAAAGATGGATCTATTTTTAGGATGACTACAGAGCCAATATAATTGAGCCAGTAATGTGTAGCAGAGTGGAAGGAAGTGCACAGAATCCCAACTCTGCATTGGTCCTGAGCAGTTATAGAAAAGGTCCCTAAACTCCTCCTCTTTGCCTCCAGTCCTGGTACCCCAGAATGAGGATAGACTTATGATATTTGGAAGTAGGTGAAGAGAGAGGGATGAGTTATCAGCAGACTTGGAGAACATTATTTGTGCTCTGCTGGTGAAAAAGTTTGAGAGACAAGAGCAGCAATCATGTAAAAAGAGCTTCAAACTTGTGGTGTCCTGTCTGGGCTGAGCTGTGTAATCCCGCACATCCTTGAAAGAAAGATACTTCTTAGAATAATATTGCAATCATCTTTCCAGGACAATGACTAGTGGAGAGCCAAAATCCTTCAGTATGAGTCTCTGTGACACGGTGAGATTGAGAACATCCTGGTCAATGACCACAAGTTGCTGATGGGCAATTATGCAAACACTTTCTTTCTATACTCAGTAGATGGAAAAACCTGAAGATTTCAAATGCATCTCCTGGAAAGTATAGTTGAAATGCTAATGGGCCAATTTGGCAACACTGAGAAGAATGCAGACAGTGCCTACAAATATAAAGTGACCATATGAGATGACTATAAAACTACCCTTAGACGTGGACAGAGAAGCCTGTGCTCTGCAGCCTCACCAAAGGTGTGTTATCTACTCTCATCCTGAAATAGCTTTTGAGTGAGTGACTCTTTCATACTTCTTTTGGCTCAAATGAAAACCTCTTTCCAGTTATGTGCTTTGTAAAACAAACACCCTGAGAATTGTACCAGGGAAGCAAATGATCCAGAAAGGCAACAGTTGACTGATGGTTGAATTTAAGGACAAGACCCATTCACAAAACATGAAGAAATGAAGGTAGACTCTGCCAAGTCAGATTCTCAGACATTAGGTCAGGATCATGGAGAAAGAAGGTTTTGGTATGTGAAGCGTGAGCAGACCATGGGAATGAAATAATTTCAGAATGGCAGGGGACACTCTGCTCTGCACACTTTCCTATCCAAAAGGCTCACAACTGCCTAATTATCATTGTGCCTTTTCCTCTTTCTTCCCAAGCAGTATCTGTAAGAGCAAGCCATTCTCTAATTTACTAGAATCTAAGTAATTATCTCTGTATACTTGTAATTCTTTGAAATATTGGGATCAGAAGGGTTAGCATTATTCGATTTTCATCTTGTAACTCTCATTTTTTCAATGTTCAAACACTCTCACTTAGAGAAGTAATAGAAATAGACGAGATGCCAGATGACCAGGCCAGCCCCTCCTACTCTCCACACAGAGCTCCCATTGACTAAAATGGTATAAATCAGGGCCAGTGTAAACAGAACAGAGACAGCAGTACTATGCAACCCTAAGCTTTGGCTGAACTTCCAAAATAAAGCTACAAGATGAAAACAAAGGTTTTCCAAGTAAAAGGAACTTACTTACCATAAATTTCATTGTAGAATCATATAACAAAGCGTATCACTGTTAAATGGGTGGGGTGCTGTGTATGTGAACTCCAAAGGCTGTTCTCTGGAAGTGTTAGAAAGAAAAGCTCTGTAGCAACATGAGTTTGGGACATGTTGAGTTAAACAGGTTAAATAACTTCTTTTACTGAATGATTTCTCAGAATATTCTTACTCTAATGTGCATCGTGAGTCTCCAGGAGGGGTATATAATATGTAGATCTTCTCAAATTCATGTAGTCAGAGGACTCCTGTTTCTTTCTTTCCCACAGGAGGTGGCTCAGTGTAATGGATAAGTATGTGGGCACTGGGATCAGCTTGTCTGCTTAAGTCCAGACCTATAAGCTATGTGGCATTAGACAAGTTATTCAATCTCTCTAAGCCCTAGTTTTCTCATCTATAAGAGGAGTATAATAATAGCGCCTACCTAATAAATGTAAGGTTGTGGGAAATAAATTAGACAGCTCATATAAATATTACATTTATTCCATGGCCTCAATGATAGTTAAAATTTAACAATGTATCAAAATAAAGTATCCTGCAGAATGAGTATTGCATAGTGTACACTTTTCATAATAGCAGTGTAGTGGACATTGGGGCTGCTGCTTACCATTGGTCACATTCCCCTGGCTAAAATGATTGGTTTAGTTGGTCTAATGAGAGGGATGCTCAAGAACATCCCTTGATGGTTGGGGAGAGGATCTCACTTTAACTCTGAGTGATTAGTGTGTGGGTGTGGGACATGAACTACTGTGGGCATTTTATTATAATGAGGTGAGTGAGCTGGGGGAGGAAGCATACACACAGAGGACAGAAAGACACAGGCGGTGTCTTCATCAGATCTCATTAGAACTGACATTGCCCTCGACTTTCCAGTCAGGAGAACCTACCAATTCCTTGCAGCTTAAGTAAGTCTGAGTAAGGTTTTCTATTGCTGACTGTCTAAGCCTCTCAGCTGACAGAGTTAGGAGTAGCTTAAGAGGCAGCATAGTGCACTGGAAACAGCTCTGGAGCACAAATACAACCTGGCTTTCTGGCAATGGGATGCATGATCTCCATCTCTCACTTGCCTACTCTGAACTTAGTTTCCTCAAGGATAAAAGGGAGAAAACAGGTTCTACCAGAACTTCACAGTTAAAGCGAGGTATAACGTAAAGTTGTATGAAAAAAACTTTGAAGACAAGTGTTCTATAAATGCAGTGCAGAAATATTTATAGCAATAGTGAAAACTTGACCACTTCTTAATTTAAAGCTGTTACACTGTGGTGGTACCAGATTTTTGGCTTATGCTAAAATAAGAACATAAAAGCCACCTGTCAAAATATTATAATTGGTTTCTGACTAAACTTAAGGCTTTAAATTCTGTCATGCTATAAGTTTAAGGGCTTATCTGTGGATTTCTGCCATTCAATAATACTCGATTCCATTTAAAATTCTATGGTCTAAATATTTCAAAAGAGACACTGGAAAGTAATCATATATGAACAAAGATCCTCACTTGTGGTAATTTGCCCCCCCTTTTCTTATGCCTCCCCCCTACTCCGGTTCAAGCCATTGTTTCTCAGTCTAGTTGTGCAGGACACAGCTTCCTGCCCCATGCTGGTATTATGAGCCTTGTGCTCCCCCAGGCTGAGGCAGTCGGTCGCCGTTTGGCCGCTCACAGCAGCTCACAGCAGCTCACGGCAGCTCATGCTGGCTGCCAGACACTCAATGCTGGCTGCTGGCCACTCACGCTGGCCACTGGCTGTTCATGGCAGCACACAGTAGCCCACAGCAGCACACAGTAGCCCACAGCAGCACACAGCAGCCCACGGCAGCACATGCCAACCTCCAGCAGCTCACGGCAGCCCAGCTCCAGGGAGAGCTGTTGTTCACAATCTTAGCTGTAGAGGGCACACCTCACTGACCCATGTGGGAATTGAACCAGCAATGTCGGCATTAGGAGCACCGCACTCCAACCATCTGAGCCACCAGGCTGGCCCACTTGTGGTAATTTTATTTTATTTTTTAAAATGTCCAAACTTTGTAAAATATTAGTCCTCATTTATAATTCTACCAAATGGACCAAGTATTATTTGATAAAAGGTAGTGACGTTTTTACTTCTAGTTTTAGAGAGAAATAAATAGTTTTAACTAATAGCATGGTAGAAAGTTAAAACAAGGAAATCATCTACAAAATCAAGAAGAAAGGACTTATGCAAAAACTTTAATAAACTTCAAACTTTAAATTATGAACAATCATCATATCTGGTCTTTATTGGGGAACAATTCTCCATGTGTTTTTTCACTTCTACAAGTCTTGCTCGGTATTATTCTAACAATGCAAGATCTGACTGCTCTTTAATTGGGTCATTTCTCAGGCTGTGTTTGTAGTGAGTAACCTTGAGTAAGATTTCCTCCAATACAAAGAGTAAGCTTGCTTACTACTTATTGAACATAAGTGGACCCCCAATCTCAGTGTTCCTTGATATGACACAACCCCATTACATGTAAAACATACATTGGGGCCCCTTCATGTCAGCTTGTGGGACTTGGGGACACGAGTAATTGATATTCACATGCTGACACTCATGGTGCTTTCTGTACCCTGAATAAAAAGTCCTCAGTCTCTGACCCAGGCGTCTCGTGTCTTCTGCTGGCATCCATGAAACAAAAACAGGCTAATTTATTAGCTGATAAGGAGGGTAAAAGCAGATCCCAGACTCTTCACAGGTCTTGACACTTTTGGCAATATTGTGTTTGGTGGATTTTCAGGAAAATTCCTTCTTAAGGAGTTATTCCAACAAGATGTACTCATACTATATTCTTTGTGAGCTCCTGGCATCTTAATCAACCAGCAGAGGGAGCCCATGCTAATTAATTAATTTAGGCTTGCTTTCTACGTGGTACACATGCTAAAACATCTCACAGATAAAATCCACTTACAAGTAGCCTGCTGCTGACAATATTTAGGAAAAATTGTTGCACATGAAACAGTAGCATCATTTACTTGGGCTTCAGGGCATAAAAGGTAAAATATATTATATTACCCAAGGGTCCTCTCAGGAAGGAGAAAGTTAGGGAATATGAATTATCAAGCCAGAATCAGTGGAAAATAGTATTTTCACAATAAAGGATTGTCATGCAGGGCGGCCTGCAGAGTCTCAGCTACCGCTCCCCACATAAGAGTGCAGGATGTGACTAGGCCAAAAAGGAACACCCACGGAGCCATAGGTAGGGGAGTGATACCACTATCGTCTCACTGGAGGCTGGATTCACACGACGTGTGACCTGCTGTCCGCTTTTCTGCCTGCCAACCAACCGACTCTCCTCCCCAGTGCATCCGCGGCAGTTATATCAGTGGCCAATTGGCTAACCGGCTACAGCTGACAGCCAACTAGCCACAGCCATCTACTACCCAAGCCAGCACCCCTCCACGTGAGTCTGAGAGCCTGGAAACAGCACTCTGGGGCTTTGTCCTCACAAGGATTATTTTAAAATTGATAGCACTGGATTTTGAGAGGAAAAGTCCTGAATAAAATATTTACTTTTGGAACCATAGAACTTTTTCTTTTCATTGCATGATGTATGTTGTTAAGAAATAAGGAAAGGGTGATTCCCGATCAAAATGGCAGCGTGAGATGAGCCTCTATAAATCTCCCCTGGAATTTACAACAAATGGAAAAACTACAACTCCACAAAGGACTCCCTGCACAGCAGACAGGCAAGACGAAGAGGCCCACTACTGAATTCACCTAAAGGTGGGCGAATCACACGAGCGGGGGAGGGGGGAGGGAAGGCAGAAGTGCAGAGATGGAGCTGCACGGAGCAGGACACAGACCTAGTTCTGTGCTCGGAGCTCACTGCATCTGGAACTACCGCACCTGCGGGAGACAGAAGAACTTGGACTGCTAGGGCTCCGTTTATGGCCCACAGGGCTGAGGAGACAGCATATAACACGGCTGAACCCAATGCTCACGGCAGAGACCTTGGATAAAAGACTGAGGGAAGAAGGCTGAAAACGGTGGTTTAAGCCCTCACTGCCAAGCAGAGAACGGAAGCCTTAGGCACTGAGACTAGATGCCCACTCCCTACCCTCCCAGAGCTCGACCCACCCCCACCTGCCCATTGCTAGAAGCTGAACAGTAGCAGTGTCAGATCAAAAGAACAGAATATTTGCTGTTCTGTGAACTGTGGACCGCAGAAACAGATTTGCAGGCCAAAAGTTCTGGCAAAGGGGAGGGAGCTGTGGAAGCAAGACTGGCTGTGGTGGTGGTCACCGCCATTGCTCTGGGCCAACTCTCACAACCCACCCGCCCCTGTCCCCATCTTTCTGGGAAGATCCCTGCAGGAGTAAACAGAACTGATGAAACACACGGGCTCTGAATCTGGTGCAGGAAAAGCTTTGGAACCTCAAAAGCTCTCCGCATACCCACACCGACAACTGCACCCTGTGACCCAGGTGAACTATTAACAGAGGAGAAGCCCGTCTCCCAGGGAATCCCCCCCCCCATTGTGTGAGAAGCTGGAATAGTGCAGAGAAAACATAGCACTACCGTGTGAGAAAGAAAAAAATTGTGCAGTCGGAGAGAAAATAAAATTCTACCAACAAGTACTGGAAAACAAAAGAAAGATCTCTTCCTATCAACTTGTTGCAGAAGCCACTGATGTAGATGTCTAGGAAGAGAAATAATAAATCAGTAATTGCCATGAATAACAAAGGCAACAAGATAGCTCAGAAAGAAAGTGAAAAGTCTCCAGAAAAGGAACTTAAAGATATGGAAATATGTGACTTAAATGAGAGAGCATTCACGGTTCCAGTTTTTAAAAACCTCAATGAGATGCAAGAAAACACAGAAAGACAGTTTAATGAACTCAGAAACACAATCAAAGAACAACATGAGCATTTTATGAAAGAGATTGAAATTTTAAAAAAGAACCAAGTAGAATTTCTGGAGATTAAGAACTCAATAGAAGAAATTAAGAATGAAATAGCCAGCTTAGGTAGTAGAGTTGACCAGAGGGAGGAAAGAATCAGTGACATCGAAGATAGAAACCAGGAAATGACACAGATGGAAGAAGAAAGAGACTTGAGATTTAAAAGAAATGAAAAAAACTCTACAAGAACTTTCTGACTCCATCAGAAAGAGCAATATAACAATAATGGGCATACCAGAAAGAGAAGAAAGAGAGAAAGGAACAGAGAATATATTCAAACAAATTGTCAATGAGAACTTCCCAAACTTGTGGACAGAACTGGATCCTCGAATCCAAGAAGCAAATAGAACACCTAATTACCTCATCCCAACAGGCCTTTTCCAAGATACATTGTATTGAAGTGGTCTAAAATCAATGACAGAGAAAGAATCCTCAAGGTGCCAGGGGAAAGAAGACGGTAACCTACAAAGGAAAGCCTATTAGATTATCATCAGATTTTCCAGCAGAAACTCTACAAGCCAGGAGGACATACTCAAGCCAGGAAACAAATATTCAAACTATTGAAAGAGAGAAATTATGATCCAAGAATAATATATCCAGCAAAGATATCCTTTAGATATGAAGGAGGAATAAAGACCTTTCCAGGCATACAGAAGCTGAGGGAACTTTCTAATACACGACCAGAACTACAAGAAATATTAAAAGAGGCTTTTCAATCACCATCAACAGGAACAATTTGTGGCAACCAAAACATAAAAAGGGGGAGAGTAAAGGCCTGAACCGGAATATGGGACTGGAGAGAGTAAGTGTGCTGAAGAAAATGGAATACTCTAAATATCAAACTTTCTTTTACATAAAATTAAGGGTAACCACTGAAAAAGAATCCAGAACAGAAACATACACTGTAGTAAAAGAAGAAACAGAGGGAAACATCATAGAATACCACCACACAGAAATAATAGACAACAACAAAAAGGCAAAGAAACAATGGAGACACAGCCTTACCAGAAAACTAAAGATAGAATGACAGGAAATCCTCACATATCAATAATCACCCTAAATGTAAATGGACTGAACTCACCAATAAAAAGGCACAGAGTAGCAGATTGGATCAAAAAAACTAAACCCAACCATATGCTGTCTCCAAGAGACATATCTCAGCTACAAGGACAAGCATAGACTTAAACTGAAAGGGTGGAAATTGACACTCCAAGCAAATGGTATCCAGAGAAAATCAGGTGTAGCCATATCAGATGAAATAGACTTCAGGGTGAAAAAGGTAACAAGAGACAAACATGGACATTTCATATTGGTAAAGGAGGCTATACAACAAGAAGACATAACACTAATCAATATTTACGCCCCCAATCGGGGAGCACCAAAGTATACCAAGCAACTACTAACAGAACTAAAGGGAGAAATTGACCAAAACACAATTATACTAGGGGACTTAAACACATCATTGACAGCTTTGGATAGATCATCCAAACAGAGAATAAATAACGAAATAGCAGCCCTAAATGACACATTAGATGAAATGGACATTAATTGACATATACAGAGCACTTCGTCCTAAAACATCAGACTATACATTTTTTTCTAGTGTACATGGAACATTCTCAAGGCTAGGCCATATATAGGGACATAAAATCAGCCTAAACAAATTCAAGAAGACTGAAATCATACCAAGCATATTCTCTGATCACAAGGCTTTGAAACTGGATATCAACTGCAAAAAGAAATCAGGAAAAAACACAAATACATGGAGACTAAGCAACATACTTTTAAAGAACGACTGGGTCAAACAAGCAATTAGACTAGAGATCAAAAGATACATAGAAACAAATGATAATGAAAATACATCCTACCAAAATTTTTGGGAGGCAGTGAAAGCAGTTTTAAGAGGGAGATTTATGTCATTACAGGCCTATGTCAAGAAACAAGAAAAATCTCAAATAAATAACCTCATGTTACACCTTAAAAAACTAGAAAAAGAAGAAGAAATGAAACCCAAGATCAGCAGAAGAAAGGAAAGAACAAAAATCAGAGCAGAACTAAATGAAATAGAGAACAAAAAGACAGTAGAAAAAATTAATGTGACAAAGAGCTGTTTCTTTGAAAAGATTAATAAAATTGACAAACCCTTGGTTAGACTCACTAAGATAAAAAGAGAGAAGACACTAATTAACAAAATCAGAAATGAAAAAGGGAAGGTATCACGGACGCCACAGAAATACAAATAATTATCCAAAAATACTATGAAGGATTATATGCCACCAAATTCAATAACCGAGAAGAAATGGACAAGTTCTTAGAAACATATAGCCTTCATAGGCTGAACCATGAACAACTGGAAAATCTAAGCAGACCAATCACCAGTAACGAAATTGAATCAGTCATCCAAAACCTTCCCAAAAGCAAAAGTCCGGGACCAGAAGGCTTCACTAGTGAATTCTACCAAACCTTCAAAGAGGACATGATACCAATCCTTCGCAATCTCTTCCAAAAAATTGAAGAAGAGACAATACTCCCCAACACATTTTATGAGGCCAACATTACCCTGATACCAAAACCTGGTAAGGACAACACAAAAAAAGAAAACTACAGACCAATATCTCTGATGAATACAGATGCAAAAATCCTAAACAAAATTCTAGCAAATTGAATACAGCAATGCATTAAAAAGATTATTCATCACGACCAAGTGGGGTTCATCCCTGGCGCGCAAGGATGTTTCAACAGCCACAAATCCTGTGATGGGCCAGCCGCCACGAGTCGATCAGTACCTGAATGGGGGAGTGGGAATGAAATAAAAGACACACACAAATGCTAATGCGGCCGGTCTTCAGTCATGCTGAAGCCCTGAGTTTATTATCTCTAACCAATATATACAGTTTGAGTACGTGCAGTTAAACAAAGAAGATATGCATTATCTCTGTGAAAGTAAATCTTTCCAGCCTCAACCTTACTTTGACATAGAAGATACAAGGTCACTGAAACTCACAAAAGTAAATATCTCAAGGAGACAGAACCTACCAATTGTCCAGAAAGCCCTTAGTTTTCTGTGTCTGGGAACTGGCCGTTTTCACCACATTCCTCAGCAGCCGTTAGGCGCCTCTCAAATAAGGCAGAGGCAATGTTATGGGGGCAGAAACCGAGCCAGTCTGCAAGGTTCAGGGTTGCAAGAAACCATGGCTCCCCACAAAATCCATCAATGTGTTACATCACATAAAATAAAGGACAAAAATCCTATGATTATATCAATTGATGCAGAAAAAGCATTTGACAAGATACAACATCCATTTATGATTAAAACACTTAATAAAATAGGTAATGAAGGAAAATACCTTTACCTTATAAAGGCCATATATGACAAACCCTTAGCTAATCTCATAATTAATGGTGAAAAACTGAAGCCCTTTGCTCTACATTCAGGAACACGGCAGGGCTGTCCCCTATCACCTCTGCTTTTCAACATATTGTTGTAAGTCCTCGTCAGAGCAATCAGGCAAGAGAAAGAAATAAAAGGCATCCAAACTGGGAATGAAGAAGTTAAATTGTCACTCTTTGCAGATGACATGATGCTATATATAGAAAACCTTTAAAAATCCACCAAAAAGCTTTTAGAAACAATACACAAATACAGTAATGTTGCCGGCTACAAAATCAATGTATAAAAGTCCATTGTATTCCTATGTACTAACCATGAAATTTCAAAAAAGAAATAAAACAAAACAAAACAAAAACAATTCCTTTTGCCATGCAAGCAAAGAATAAAATACCTAAGAATAAACTTAAACAATAATTTGAAAGACCTATATACTGAAAACTATATGACATTTTTTAAAGAAATTTAGCAAGACATAAAGAAATAGAAAGACATTCCATGTTCATGGATTGGAAGAATCAACATAGTTAGAATGGCCATATTACCCAAAGCAATATACAGATTCAATGCAATCCCCATCAAAATTTCAGTGGCATTTTTAAAAGAAATAGAACAAAAAATCATCAGATTTGTATGGAACCACAAAGGACCCTGAATAGCCAAAGCAATCCTAAGAAAAAAGAACAGTTGTGGAGGTATCACTCTCCCTGACTTCAGCTTGTACTACAGGGCAACACTAATCAAAACAGTATGGTATTAGCAGAAAAACAGACATACAGACCAATGGAATAGAATTAAGTACACAGAAATAAACCCATATAAATATGACAGATAAGTTTTGACCAAGAAGCAAAAAACCTACAATGGAGAAAAGACAGCCTCTTCAGTTAATGGTTCTGGGAGAATTGGAAAGCCACATGCAAAAGAATGAAACTAGACTGCTATCTGTCACCATGCATCAAAATTAATTCAAAATGGATCAAAGACCTAAATATAAGACCCAAAACAATAAACTGCATAGAAGAAAACAGAGGTACTCAATTATGGACTTTAGATTCAAAGAGCATTTTATGAAGTTGACTCCAAAGGCAATGGAAGTAAAAGCTAAAATAAATGAATCAGACTGTATCTAACTAAAAAGCTTCTGCACAGCAAACGAAACCATCAACAAAATAAAGAAGAACCAAACACATTGGAGATTTTTGCAAACAATGTCTCTGATAAGGGGCTAATATCCAAAATACATAAGGAACTCATACAACTCAACAACAAAAAAACAAACAATGCAATTATAAATTGGGCAGAGGACCTGAATAAACATTTCTCCAAAGAGGACATGCAGATGTCCAATGGACATATGAAAAAAGCTGAACATCACTAATTATCAGAGAAATGCAAATAAAAACCACAATGAGATATCCCCTCACACCAGTTAGAATGGCTTTCATCAATATGACAAATAATAACAAGTGTTGGAGAGGCTGTGGAGAAAAAGGAACCCTCATATACTGTTGGTGAGATTAGTGCAGCCGCTATGGAAGGCAGTGTGGAAGTTCCTCAAAAAATTAAGAACAGAATTACCATATAACTCAGCAATCCCTCTCTTGGGTATCTGCCCAAAAAATATTAAAACATTTATCCGTAAAGATATATGTGCCCCGATGTTCAATGCAGCTTTATTTATGGTGGCAAAGATGTGGAAACAATAAGGATCCTTTGATAGGTAATTGGATAAAGGAGATGTGGTATATATACATAATGGAAGACTATTCTGTCATAAAAAAATTGAAATGGCTCCATTTGGGACAACATAGATGATGTGGGGACAGAGCCAGGAGTGCAGTTTCCAGGCTCTCACCCTCATGTGGAAAGTTGCTCACTCAGGTAGTAAATGGCCATCAACTGTGATTGGATGGCCATCAGGTGTGGCTAGTTGGCCGTCAGCTGTAACCAGTGAGCCATTGGCCACTAATATAACTGCCATGGCTATGCTAGCAGAAAAATGGGGGCTAGCAAGAAGATGGTGGCTCAGCTAGCAAGAGCGGATTGCAGTTAGCACGGTGCATTGCAGCTAGCAAGTGAGGTTGGTTGGCAGAGAGAAGTGGATGGGAGGTTGCAGATAGTGTGGCTCCTGCTTCCTCTATCTCCAACCCAGCCACCAGCGAGAATGTAGTGGTATGACTCCCCTATCTATGGCTCCATGGATGTTCTTTTTTGGCCTCACCATATCCTGCATTCTTATGTGGGGAGCGGGACCAGAGACTCCGTGTGGCACCCAGCATGACAGATGGATCTTGAGATTATAATGGTAAGTGAAATAAGTCAGACAGAAAAAGTCCAAAACCATATGATTTCACTGATATGTGGTATATAAAACTGAAAACAACAAAGGAACAAGACAAATAAATGAAGAAACAAAAACTCATAGAGAGATAATAGTTTAGTGGTTACCTTACGGTAAGCGGGGAGGGGGGTGGTAGGTGTGAAAGCGATTAACTGTATGGTGGCCGAAGGAGAATTGACTCTGGGTAGTGAACACACAATGTGATATGTAGATGATGTATTACAGAATTGTACACCGAAAACTATGTAAATTTACTAACAATTGTCACCCCAATAAACTTTAAAAAAAGAAGAAAAAAGAAGGAAATATAAGATAAAAACAAAAGCAATTAGGTCCTAATTTGAAAATTATTTGATATTTGCTATACTGAAAAACAGTTTGTAAATAAACTACATAAATAAGTGTCGTGCAGGGTGTCTGGCGGGGTCTCTGCTCCCGCCCCCTACAAGAGAACGCAGGATATGGTGAGGCCAAAAAGGAACACCCACGAAGCCATAGATGGGGGAGTCATACTAGCATATACTTTCGCTGGCGGCATCCACCTCTCTGCAATCCGCTCTTGCTAGCTCAGCCACCATCTTCTTGTAGGCCCCCATTTTCCTGCTAGTGTAGCCACAGCAGTTGTATTAGTGGCCAATGGCTCACTGGTTATAGCTGACGGCCAACTACCCACAGCTGACGGCCATTCAATCACAGTTGATGGCCATTTACTACCTGAGCCAGCACCTGTCTATGTGAGGCTGAGAGCCTGGAAACTGCTTTCTGGGGGCTCTGTCCCCACAATAAGTACACATGCAGGTTTGTGCATTTTGCTTTGACATCTTCACATTTGTACTTTCACTCATCAGAATTTCTGGTGCACAAAGGCAATTGCAGAGTTGATATTTGCCTGAGGTTAGGCCAATTTCCCTGAACAAGTTTCAGCATAAGTACTTGAGAATCTCAGAACCTTCTGTTTGTTTATAAAATAAAGCTTCTCTGGGTAGAAGTTCAAAAGAAATACATTTGTTAAAATAAAGCAGAGACAATTAAGGATAATTTAAAATTGTATTTTAAAATTACCACACGTAGGGAAAGCAAATACAATATTATTCATGATAAGGATGGTGACAATGACAAATATATAAATAGTGTCTGTTGTTACTTGAATTTTACTCTCACACCTGAGAGTTATATAGGTTGTATAGTGATGTTATTCAACCTCCAAATCTGACTTTTTACTTCTATCTCAAAGTGACATGACTTAGTGGATTTGACAAAGTGGCCTCTTTACCTGTGTATTTTTTCATTGTATTATCATCTCTATTTTTTCTCTTACTTATCATTATTATTATCTTGCTTAGAAATATTTTAGAGAACTTAAATGGTAGAAGATTAAGAGTAGTGAGGAAAATAAATAGTTGTTTTTCAAATATAGTCAGACTTTAAAATATACTATGCTCTTGGAAGGTTTGTAAGCGGAAGTAATGTAAGTCAAATTTAATTTTTCCATACAAACAATGTTATGAGTAAAGACTTATTTTCCTAAATAAGGACTTATGCCTAATTTTAAAAGAATGCTTTTACTGCCAATTTAATCTGTAGACCTTTCTGAGGCACATGCAAATCAGTTAAGGAGGACAAATGAGAATCTGGTTGCATATTGTTTATAATTTAATTTATGCAGGTAAGGCATTTCTGGGAGAGAGGCTGCTCTTAATTTCTGAACCGTTGGAAACCCTGGAATAAAGTTGATGGACCAGACAAGGAGCAGGCAGTATGGCTACCAATAAGTGTAATGAGGTGCCATGATCCCTGGGCTGTTCAGCAATGAGCAGAATTAGGAATGCATGAGTGGAAATTCCAGGGAAGCTCACATTTGTTTCATAAGGAGCACCCAGAGAGAGAATCAGGAAGCTTTGACGTGAAGGCCAAGGGGCAGGGAGTCACATCTCTCACAGGTTGAGAATCATATAAAAAACTCTTGAGTGGTACAATGAAGAGGAGAAAAAAAAAATTCTGCAAACACATTAAGTAACTACCACGCTGACTGTGCTGTACTAGGCGTTCTTCCACTTCAGGTTAAAGAGGAATGCATAGCTGCTCTCCTGGATTTTCAACTTGGTGTACACAGCTCAAACCAACCCACTGTGTGTACCTTAAGCTAACCAGTTCCTTTTGGGCACTCCTGGTGAGTGAATTAATATTATTTGAGATTCGATTTTTTTTCTCTCTACCTCTTGCCTTAACAATTTCTGACATTTTATGCTCTTCCTATTTTTGTGACCCAAAAGTGTTTCTTCGAAAGTGTAAACTGTGTATAAGAATTTGGCTTTTGTGCTTTATCCTTAGTTACTTTCCATGGAACACATACACAAAATGTTGTGACATTCAGAAAAAATGGAGATGAGAGCAAACTGAAATCATTTTAAGTCACATGACACAGTTAGGGACCAAGGGAACTTTTCCCCCAGACAGTACATCAAGTCTGGCTCTGGAAGCAGCTATACAACTCACTGTGGCAAGTATGGATTTCAGCTTTGGCACTTTGAAGTCTGAATTGGGTTAGTAGAGAGGCAGGAGGGCCAACTGGCTATCGTGATAATGCTACAGAGAGTCTCAGAAAGCCTCTCAGTAGGGGCTTAGCCACCACAACTATGCTGACCCATAAACAACATGTCAGGCATCACAGAGTCTATTCACGAGCTTGTGTTTTTGGAAGAAAGGTCTAGAGACTCTAAAAATGAGCAGCGAGACAGTGACATCATAATGGTATTTATTATTTCAGGTTAGACTGGCACCTACTAAATCTCTAAGGCTACAGGTAGGTTTTTCCACTTGAGGGAAGTCTTCTTTTTCCCTCTAAAGCTGGATTACTGGGAGGCATGAAACACACATGTTCTCCAGGGGTGCCAGTGTAGGTAAAATAAAACCTCAAATAATTCTTATTTCATTTTATTTTCACACATTCCTTTCCCTGGAACTTAAGTGGATTGATTCTTATAAGGCACAGACTGAGTCAGTCTCACATACGACCCTCTATGCTGCTGCCTCCACAGCGTGATCTTGATGTGAAGAATATCTTAGGACATCCTGTCCTCAAATGTCTCCTTTGGACCAGAAATTCCCATTTTACTTTAACTTTTTTGTTCAAGCTGTCAAGCACTCCATTAACATATATTTTTGATTGCTTTGAGAGACATGACAAATAAAATTATTAATATTTTAGCATAGATTAATTTATCACATTAGCCTACCCTAGAAGGTCTGAGACTGATAAATTTCAATGGGGAAGGAGTGAGGTATTAAAGAGTGAGTGAGTGGGGCTCTGTCTAAGGAAGTGTCCAGTGTGCTAACTCATGGAATGTGCGCACATGTGCATGTGTGTGTACATGTGCCTATGCATACATGTATGCCTGTATATGTGCTATGTGTGCATATGTGTATGCAGTGCATGTAATTGAGACAGGGTGGGAGTGGGTGGAAGACAGAAGTCGTACCAGGCTACAAAATGGTTGAGATGTATGATGTATATTGGGACTTGAAGAATTAAAAAAAAATTATATATATATATCGGGGGTGCCAAAAAAATATACCAGTGGACGCTTTGGTCAACGTTGCTCAAGCAGTAGTTCGCTGTAATCTGAAGTGTCTGGATGCTGATAGTAACCACTGTGAGCACCTCTTGTAATTGCAGAAGTCAAACATGACTTGTATTCATCTTTTGTTATCAGTATATATTGAGTATTACAATTTTAATACAGGTTTTCCCATTCTTAAAATGTGTGTACATTTTTTGGCACCCTCTGTGTGTGTGTGTATGTGTGTGTGTGTGTGTGTGTGTGTGCGTGTATGCACAAAATGCAGAAAGTAAGATAGTAGTTAAGAGAGTAGTCTTAGCGATCACCCAATTGCATTTTCAATAGTGGAAAATTCTAAGGGCTTTGGGCACTTAAGAAATATATATATATATATATATATATATATTTTTTTTTTTTCCCCCCCCTCCCACAGAGTGAAGGCTGGTCCTGGCTTGGGGGATGCCAGAGAAACACCTTCTTGTGGCTCTGTGACTCAGCCAAGTCTTGCCTATGGGTGTCTCTCTTTCTCTGGGGCTGTTGTTTTCCCTGTATTCAGTTTCTTTCCCTGTCTTGCAGCAGCTGCATCATTAAACTGACATGGCACCTGAAAAGAAGGACAAATCTAGGCTGAGATTAATGATAATGCACTTAAATTTACATAACATATCAAGCCCAAAAGGATTCCAAAGTACCAAAGTAACTTCCCAGGAGGACAACTGACTTCTGTTTACCAGCAGGTATGGGAGCTAGAGCAGCACAACTTCAGATTATATGGTAAAAAAGGACAAAATGCTTGACAGATTTTTTTTTGGTTGTGGTTAAGCATTTGTGACACTCCAGTTCAGCAACTTAGAAGAAATTGTTTTACCTCAAATTTGCGGATAAGGATTGGAAGCTTGACATGATGAGAGGCCTGACATTACACAGCAGGAGACTACAGATGTTTAGTGGCAGGAAGGGTGGCAGCTTGGCCACCATTCTGGCCAAGCCCACTGGCTACCACAGCCATGGGGTGGAGAGGAGGAGCTGGCAGTGGACCCCATCTCGTGCCCTCCCTTGATCCTCTCTTTTAGGCACACGGCCTTTTTGGTGTTTTTCCAACTCACCATGTTAGCCTGTTTTAGGATGTTGTTGCATTCTGTTCTCTGTCTGGAATTGTTCCTGCCCCAGAGCTCACTCCCTCAGTTCACTCAGGTCACTTGGCCAAATGTTAGCTCAACAGGGAGGACTTCCCTGACAACCCCCAACCCCCCACCCCCCACGCATATAGCCTCTGCCTTTAGGTACAACCAGTCCCTTTATCTGTACCCATTTCATTACAACATGGACCTATCTGAAATTGTATTCTATTTTTATTTGTACACTCTTTATTATCTGTCTCCCCAACTAGAACATGAGCTATATGAGTTAGGGTTTTTGTTCCATTCCCTATTATATTCCCAGTGCCTAGAGAAGGGTCTGAGAGATAGTTAGTGATCAATAAATACCCTTTGGATGGAGGGATGCATGTGAGATGATTGTAGCCCTTACATTGTTCTTCTGCAGGGCTAGGTGGAGAGCATTGGGAGTGTGTCTGGATGTGGCCACATTGCACCTAGTCCAGTGCCTTGTGTAGATGTGACATTTTGTTAAATTAAACTGAATTTGTCTTGGAGAGTAGTCTGTTTAGTTTAGGGTGTTGTTGATATTGGACACTGGGAAGATTGAAGCTTTCCTTTGGAAAAAGGGGTTTTGATGTGGCTAGGTTAGGATAGATTGAAACAGCTCAGGCTCTGAATTTTTCCATTGGAAGAGAGTGGAAAGTCGACTGGATTGGAGTAGTTAACTCCCTGGATCTACCCTGTTTGAAACTCACTCCTCCAAATGGAGTCAGAAATACACAGAACAACATCCACTTCTGCCTTCAAAAACCCCATTAACTTTGGGCAACAGATCCAACAACCAAAGGACACAATATAATCACATGTGTAAGATGCCAAATGGGGCTGTGCAGAAAGAGGGTCTTGGGACAGTAAGATTTTCATTGGTGGGGACAAAGGTAAAGGACATTCCACACAGAACAGCAAGAGTAGATGCAGGATTCCAATAGTGTATGGGCATAGAGTGGGGAGGAGCTGTGGGTCCCTGAAGGCAGATAGATGGTGATACAGATCCATTCCCTGGGAGATGATATCATCAAGCAGAGCCAGGCCTGGACAGGATTTTTAAGGAAAACCTCCCAGGAAAACCCAAGGTACTGGGTTGATACTGGTGATTCATCTCATGGTAAGTCTTTTTCCTGAGTCATTCTGGAATCAATGTTCCAGGCCAGTGTGTGTTTGTGTCTGTGAACGTGTGTGTGTGTGTGAGAGAGAGATTGCATGTGAGTGTGTTATTGTTATGTGTGTTTGATTGTGAGAGTATGTGTGTGTGAAAGGGGATATCTCACTCTTCTGGATAAGCAGGGACACGATTCTCTCACATCCTCTGAGGGGGTCTGATGGATGACATACTCCTGAGGTCTGATTTGTGGGGCTTCCCTTCTGCTCATCTGCTTCCTCTGGCAAGATTATTTCAGATTCCTGTTTCCCTTGAAGCGATCTCTGGGACTTCTTTGTTCTGAAATAATGTTGGCCGTTTTTATATCAAGAAGAAGGAAATGCACATGCAGATGTTTCTCTGCTGTAGAATACCTTTCAGAGGGTTGAGCTCAAATGCAGTGGATGCTCCTCCACAAACAAAACTTCTGAACAAAGTGAAGATGTCCAGCTGTTTACAGGAGGGTGTGCAGTACCAGGGATCCAGGGATCTCCATGAGAGTGTGGGCCTTTCCCTGAGGAGATCACCTGAAGGGGAGGCAGTGGGAAGTAAAGGTCACTGTGTGGGGTGTGACTGTCTGCCCTAAAGCATCCCTTTGCCTCCTGTACTATTTCTGTCTCTGTTAATCCTGGGGAAAGTACTAATGGTTGTATTAAGAAAGCTGTATGAGCCCCTTATTAAGCTGATTTCTACTCCGCACTTAGCTGCCATTATTTTTGTTCTGATCAAGCAGCTCCCAGGGGCCTGTCAGTGTATGTGTATAAGGTGCATGCCTTCTGCGCACTGAGTGGCAGTGCACTGCCACTCACTCCCCACTCAGGCAATGAGCCTGCTTACCAATTTGTTCTTGGTGGTAGGGTGACTGGCTGGGAGTGGAGTGAGATCTGTAAGAAGTTGATCAAGAAGGCAACAGGTAGACTTTGTTCTCTTTACTCACTGATAATCTCAGGGTAGGGATTTAAATGGAAATTTTTTACTGGTCCTGTGTTCAGTCAGCCAGGTTTTCCTGAGTTGTTTTTGTCTTTTTTCTTCCTTAATTAAGGACATGTTTTTGATACTTTATTATAAAATAGTTTGATGTGCTTTTTACTGGTAGGTTTGTAACTAAGACTGACAAACCAGTACTAAATTTTAGAATGATTTAAAAAATAATTCTAGGTAGCTGGATGTAGGATGCTTCAGATCATGGGGTAAACATAGGAATGTGGCATGGTTTCCACATTAACTCTCTGTTTCCTTCTTTAAGATAAATAGCCCCCAAAACTGAAATCAAGAAAACTCAAGGTTTCAGAGTACTATGTACATTCAAGTATAAATAGGTCAGTTCATAGATGCAAATACAAGCTTTCTTTGTGACATTATGTAGCTGTGTGTGGATGTAAGAATTTAATGGTTCACTGCATGATTTTCACTCATTTTAATTTGCCAAGTATACATAAGTCACATTAGTGAGTTGGTAGTAAAAAATGAGTTTTCTACATTTCTTGACTTTTGTATGTTTGAATTGTAAGCCATGTGATGAATATTCTTATCCATACGGATAAATATCAAGAATTCTCCATGTGGTAACTGGGCATATATATCTAAAGTTTCTGGCACACTCAAGTAATATATCTCTTTGGAAATTTAGACTGCACAAAGCTTGTATTTTAGGTTCCAATTGTATTTCTGCATTTTTATTCAATATTGTGATTTTGTCCTGGCTGAAGGTATACCCCCCTTATCTCTGCCAGATTCCTGGCAATTGCAATTGTACTTGGAAATGCGGATCAGTGTGGGGAGGAGTCCCCTTAATTACAAAATCCAGTGCTTGTCATCTAAGAAAAATGAAGCCCCCCCTCCAGACCTGATGACTGATTTCTAATCATCGCCATACATGTTTTATTAAAGGCTGACTCCTTCCTGTGTAGTCTCTGACATGCTCATTTTTGTGCGTTGTTACCCCTCGGACCTGCTCCTGATCTGACACCCAATGGCTTTAGCGGAAGTTTCGCTGCCTGTGGTGAAGATATTTTGGTGAGCAAGGAGTAGGAGAAAAATGCCAAACCAAACCAGGCCCTCCAGCGTGAAAGACAAAAGCAAGGACAGATACAGCTTATCAGTGCCTTTTTCTTAATACTCTTATTTTACTGAGGTTACATGTAGTGTGTTTTCTAAAATTCTTTCCCCACATCCTCTCCATTAAAATTACACACACACACACACACTCACACTCACACACACACACACACACACACACACACTCACACACACACATATAAAGTTAGACAGCACCTAGAGCCACTAGATGTCACTGCCTCCAATATGTTCTGTTTCCTGTGGCTTGCTGGAGTTCAGGAGCCAGGGGGCCTTTGGGTGGGAGAGGAGCCTGACAATAGGGCGTTGTACAGAGCTCTCCAAGGGAGGACCTGAGACTAGGAGCACTCCCAGTGATCCTTAGCTAGGTTGAAACAGAGGTGAGTGGAGCAGTGGGAGGGCTCTCACTTCCTGGTGACTACTGTACGGGGGCAGGTATACTGCCTCAAGTCCCCACACTTGAAGCAGACGCCCACGAGTCCCCTCCACTACTTTGCAGGAAAGGAAACAGAGTGAGGGAGTCAGCAACAGGCACGCGAACTCGTTCTCCACATCAGATCAGGGAGCGGTATTCACTGTGCCCCTGGTAGGGAGGGGCTCTACCCTGCTCTGGATGGGGAAGGGACAGGTCCCCAGGTATGGGTGCAAGTGAAGCAGGGGAGACAGAATCCATAACTAATGTCACACAACTACAAGCGGCACTTGGCCCACAGGGAAAACCTTAGAAGGAGTAACACTTGGAATGACCAATATTTGGAAACCTTTCTTTGGGGCAAAGACCACACTTCAGGGCAAGAGTTCTGTTACCCTGGTTGTTGCAGGGGTGGTATTGGCCAAGATTTAAATTTGTTTTTCTATAATGTTTTTATATTTCTTGATTAAATTATTCATTTTCTTTTTTCGGTGTTACACAATTTTAATATTTATTTATATTGTGTATGAACAAACTCATCTGCAGTTCACAGTAGAAATGATCATTTGTGTAGGTGGGACAACAACCCTAATTAGTTCATCTATCAGAATCCAACTACAGTTGGAAGGCTTAGCATATTCTAGGATTCTAGAAGAAAGAAGATAACAAAATAGCAGGTCTGTATTTTTATTCATGTGGATAAATTCAGGAGCACTTGTTACTAGAGACTCTCCCTATGTTTGGGATCTGAGGGTGTCAATTTCCTCTTTCTGAACTCCAGATGGTGAGGAAAAGCCTGTCAGCATGATACAGAGCACAGTGTGGCTATTGCCATTGTGAGTAAGTCTTTTTGCTAAGGAGGAAGGTGATCATTTTCTTCTGCCAGCCCCACTAGAAATAGTAGGCCCCTGAGCTAATGAGAATTCTTTCTTCTATGGTCACATTTGGACATAATCCATTTTGTTTTTTTCTGTTTCTCCTTGAAAGAATTAGTTGGATGACAGGATTCAAAGGTTTTATCTACAGCTGGAATTTGGGCTGTGGCTAAGATGTGAAATACGGAGAAGAGGATTCTACAAGTGCAAAGGTGGACCTGAGCTGGGGGCCCCAGCCTGGAGCAAGGCTGCTAGAGTACAATGTGCTGGAGTAGTTCATAAAGTGGGGAGGAGCCAAAAGAGAAAAAGACAGAGAAACAAAATTATTGTTTACCAGATACTCAAACCAAATCTGGGGTTCATTATATTAGTAAATGCAGAGCATTGACCATGTGCCAGGTGCTGCTTTAGGCTGGGGATACATCAGTGAATAAAACAGACAAATGTCACATTCCTCTATGGAGTGTGTTTTCTAGTGAGAAAACACAATATAAATGAAAGAAATCAGTTACATAGTATACAAATACAATGATAAGTGCTAAGGGGAAAATAAAGCAGGGAAGGGAGATGGGAGTTGTAGGGTGGGATGGGGAGAAAAGGTCTTCCTGGGAAGGTGATGTTTAAGCAAATGTTTGTAGAATGTGAAGCAGTTAGTAACAGAGATGGCAGGGGCACAATGTTCAGGCCTTGGGATGGCAGTGCCTGGATCCTGAGGCAGGAGCACGCTAGTACGCTTGAGGCACAGTGAGGCAGCCATGCTGCTGGGGGTGTGATCAGGAGGAGTGCCGAGAGGGGTTGGAGGGGTGGGGCCCAGATTGTGGGGCGTGTGTAGGTCAGTGCAAGCACTTCTGCTGTAACCCTGGGTAGGAGGGTTTGAGCAAAGACATGGCATGCTCTGACTTCTGTTTTCAAAGGTTAAAGCTATGTTAAAAATAGACAAAAGGAGGCAAAGGCTGAAAGGAAACTGATGAGGAGGCTGCTGGCAATGATCCAGGTAAGAGACGGTTAAACCTGGAAGTAGTACTGAGAAGTAGTACTGGTCATTATCTGGGTATATTTGGATTGAATGTGACATGAGACACAGCTCTGTGCTGGACTGGCCAAAACTGGCTCAAGAGAGTGGGTTGTTAAATATTCAGGAAACTTATGTAACTTTACTATCAATTGTCACCACAATAAACCTTAACTAACAATAATAATAAAAAAGCTAAAATACAAAATGGAAGAGTTGTCTGGATTGTAGTTTGCGTAAGGCAAGTTGCCAGGCAACCAAATAAACTCAATTGTGTTGGAAAAAAAATAAATTCAGGAACTCTGCCACCCGGTGGTTAAACAATTGGCATGAAATAGGCCGTGGTGGGAGTATTTCCAGTATGGCAATTACCAAATGATACAAATCTAGGCTCTTTTCTTTTGGACAGCCAGTTTCTCAGCACATCATGGAATGGAAAGGAAAGGCAGGATGACCTACCAGGACCTTAAGTCACTGGAGGGATAAGGTTGTACTAGCTCACAGGCCTGGTGCTCAATTTCAGCTTGGCTACTTGAAGGTAGTTATCCGCTGAATAGTCAACCTTTCTATTCAGGTTGATTAGATCTACTTTATGTTCCTTCAGAAAGAAATAGGTATGCAAAGTACCCTATGATTAAAACATCACATATTTTGGTGGTTAGAATCCAAGATGGTAGAGTAGATAAACTATGCCTGCTTCCTTCTGTGAACACATTAAAATTACAACTAAATTATAGAACAATCAACCTGAAGAACCATCTGAAGTCTAGCTGAACAGAAGTTTTATAACTAAGGTTATAAAGAAGAAGCCATGTTGAAACTGGCAGGAGGAGCAGAGACATGAAACAGGCTGTCCCCAAACCTCTGTGTGGTGGTTGAGAATCAGGAGCCATATCTCAGCCTTAGAGGTCCCCCCCGAAGGAACGAGAGATCACAACCCTACAGCAGGTTCTCCAGCCCAGAGTACTGGTTCCTGGAAGAGGAACCCACACACATCTGGCTGTGAAAAACACTGGGGAATTCTGACTATTCAGGTGGGACAGAAGGCTGTGGGAAACCCAGTGTCCTCTTAAAGGGTCTGCACACAGACTCACTCACAGGCACTCACAAAGGGACAGTGACTCAGGGGGTGTCTGAGGCAGACTAAGGTGTGTGGCTGGAAGACAGTCATCATTTTCCCTCTGTGGGATCTTCCATGCTGCTGGCAGGCAGGCACCATTTTTCCTGTGTTGAGCCCTCGCCCCACGCCCGTGGCCAAATCTAAACCTGAATTGGCCTAAAGCTCTGCTAGGATCCTGCTACACTCAACTCCCCCAATGCCAGAGGTATTTTCTCAGTGAGCACTCTGTGAACTCTTTCTTGGAAAACTATCCGAGTCTGTGGGTCCCAGGTGCGTGGCAACTGGTCTTAGTGTGCTCTGTGACTTTTGATGAGTAGCTTCAGGCTGAGCACTGGCACCAAACCAGAATCTACATTAGCCTGGTGATAACAATTCTCACTCTAGTGACTCCCTGAGACCATGTCTCACCCAACTTGTGTATCTCATGAGGCTATCTCAGCAGCAAACCTTAAGGGAGTGAGCAACTAGCAGCAGGCCTTCGTGTGTCCTGGCTTTTTGTGGCATGACCCCAGGCCTTGCACTGGTGACAGACATCCCTGGTTTGCAGCGAGGCCTTTCCCATATGACTCCAGGCTTAGCACAGGCAGCAAACAACTAGGATCACTTCGGAGCTCCTACTAGGTAGTCCCTGGCTGGTAACAGGCAGTGGGTGACCTGGACCTGCACTGGAGACCCTACCAAAAGGCACCAGAACAAACATAATCAGAGATTGGCTTCATATCACAAGCAAAGTACCACCCAATTAGCCCACAAGGGGTAAACCAAAAGGGCGGTATAAATAGGCCCACTGGGGCAAATCCAGCTCCATGGGTAAACCCCCCCGACCCCCCCCCCCCATAAATTGTGGAAATGGTCAAACACCACAACCATTAGCCTGAGGGTCAATCCCACCCACTGAAGTGTCAATAGCAATCAAGACTCCACTATAACAGGAGGGCACACACAACTCACAAAAGGACACTCCTGTAGCACCTGGAGTATGTGACTGGGGAGAATGTTCCGGGCCCCACAGAACCTGTTCCAGGGCCCCTACATAAGGCCACCTGGCCAAGACTGGGAGACATGGCAGATCTACCTAATACATAGAAACAAACACATATGGGATGTGGAAAAAAAAAATTGGAAATGTGGAAAAAAAGAAATGTGTTCCAAATGAAAGAACAGGAAAAAACTCCAGATAAAGAACTAAACAAAATGGAGACAAGCAATACAGAGTTTAAAACAATGGTCTTGGGACTCTGGCAAGATGGTGCGTTAGGTAAACCCTAGGCTTACTGCTTCTTAGGATCACACCAAAATTACAAATAAATTGTAGAAAAGGCAACCTCAAGAATCATCTGAAGACTACCTGAACAGAAACCCTATAACTAATGACATATAGAAGAGGCCACATTGAGACTGGTGGGAGGGCTGACACGTAAAATGGGCTGACCCCAAACCCACAGATAGTGGTTGAACACTGGGAGGGCCACCTTGGTGGCGGAGTTTCCCCTCTGAAGAGGGTGGGATCCCAGACCCACACTGGGCTTCCCAGCCCAGGCATCCTGTGCTAGGAAGAGGAGTTCCCACAACCTCTTGCAGTGAGAATTAGTGAGGACTCTGTCTCCTCCTCCCAGTGAGACAGGTGGAAACTTGCACACAGCTTGCACACAGACTCACTCATTTGTAAACACATACCTGGTTTCTGATGGAGGGGCAGCAATTCATGTGAGGAAAGACTGAGTTATGTTGCTTTCAGGTGATGGCTGGGAGGACAGCAGGTATTATTATCCCTGTGTGGAGCCCAACACATGCGTAGCCTACAGGAGGGCACCATCTTTTCTGCGTTGACGGCTCCCCCAAAGGGCCAAGTGTGGGACCACATTGATCTAGTGGAATCCATGTGTGCACACTGCCTTGGTGATGCTCTGGGTCCCTGTCCCCTCTGCGCCCCCCAACACACATAGCTTGTGCTGCATTGCCTGGGACACTCCTGATTTGTGGGCTGCTGGCTCCACTCCACAAGCTGAAAAAGACTTTTTTCAGTGGCAGACAGACTGTGGTGTCTAGGAAATCTTTGGAGGTGGGTGGTGACCCAAGACATGTGCCACAGCATCTGTTGGGGACCTGTGGGCCTGAGGTGGCTAGTGTTTGGCAGTGGTATACTCAGGGCATTTGTGCAGGGTGGTCAAGGGCCCTGAACAAGTGTGGGAGCCGAGGCTGCATTGTCTTTGTAGAAACCATCGCCCACACCCCTTAGATCCTTGGACCCCTACCCCTCCCACCTAGAGCTACATTGCCAAGGGCATTTTCAGCTCCTGGGTGGTCAGCCCCACCTTGCAAGCTTTTTACAGCAGCAGATGGCCTGTGACAGCCTGGGGAGATTTTGGTGGCGGAGAGTGACCCAAAACTTGTGCTACAGCCACCCCTGGGCAACTCTCAGAGATTTGTGAGCCTGGCAAGAGGTGGCTACCTGCAGTGTTCTAAGGGCATTTCATGAAGTGGTCACAGGCCAGGCACTGCTCTAAGGCAAGAAGTGGCTGGCTGTGGTATTCTCAGGGTGCAGTGAAAAGTGGTCACATACTGGGCACATGCTGGGCAAGAAATAAACCTGCATTAACGTTGTAAAAATCATGCAATGTTTCATGACTCCCAGGGACTCTGCCCTGTCCAGCTAGTGCTGCATCACTGGGGGCACTCTCAACACCAGATCAACTAACCCAGCCCTCACATCTAAAGAGGCTATTTCAATGTCCGAGCATTCCAGGCAGCTGGCAGGTCACAATAGGCATAAAGGGCCCTGGGCCTTTTGCTAAGCTTCCTCAGGCCCAATACTGGTGGCCTCAGATCACAATAAGGCCACACCCACATGCCTGCAGGTCCAGCACAGGCAAGAGTCAACTACATATAGCTTTGTGGCTCTTACCACCTAATCACAGACCGGTAACAGGCAAGGCTGAATTTGGCCTGCATAGGAGCCCCTCCCAAGAGAAACCAGAAAAAACACACCCAGAGACCAGCTTCAGGCCATTCCAGAGCACTACCTGGTTAGCTCCACAAGTAGCACATCCAAAGGGGGTCTCAATAGGCACAAGAGCCCACAAAGGTGAATCCTCCTCTGAGGGTTCAGCCCCCACACACCAGCTCATGCACTGTAGGCATAGACAATCCTCATAGTCAGTCAGCTTGGGAGTCAATCCCATCACTCACTGATGCACCAAAAGCAATCAACGCTCAACTACAACAGGAGATCACATACAAGGCACTAAATGGATACTCTTGGAATACATGTACAGGAGATCTGAGAGACTGCACTTTTGGAAAACACAGGACACATACTACATAAGGCTGGTTAGCAAAAACTGAGAGATAAAGGAGGTTTACCTAAGATATAGAACCAAACACAAAGAGGCAGCCAAAATGAGGAAACAAAGAAACATGTCCCAAATAAAGGAACAAGAGGAAACTCTAGAAATAGAACTAAATGAAATGGACACAACCAACCTACCAGAGACAGAGTTTAAAACACTGGTTATAAAAATGCTTAAGGAACTTAATGAGAATTTCAATAAAGAGATAGCAAGCATAAAGAAGGACTAGAAACCATAAAAAAGAATCAGTCAAAAATTAAAAATATAACTGAAATGAAGAATACATCAGAAGAAATCAACAAGCGATAGAGGAAACAGAGGATCAAATCAATGATTTAGAAGAGGTTGCATAACAGAAAACCAAATGGCACAATAGGTAAATGCTGTGCTTACCTTCTCTCACACCACATCAAAATTACAACTAATTTAAAAAAACAACCATTAATGAGAAGCACCTAAAATCAAGCTGAACTGAAACCTTTCAACTAAGGATGCACAGAAGAAGCCACTCCAGACTGGTAGGAAGGGCAGAGATGGGGAACAGGCTGGTCCCACACCTGTGTGTGACCATTAAAGATTGGGAGGGATATTTTTGCTGTGGAGGTCCCCCACCTTGCAGAGGAGCGAGAGGTTTCCTTCCCACCCCAACCCAGGGTTTCAGTGCTGGGGAGAGAAGTCCCCATAATTTCTGGTTGTGAAAACCAACAGAGATTGTGACTGAGTGAGACTGAGTGCAACTTCACTCCTAGGCACTCCTCTTAAAAGGACTGTGTGTGGACTTACTCACCAACAGAATGACTTGCTTTGAGCTCCAGTGCTAAGGCAGTGGTTAGAGATGTGGCAGGAATATATGGGGCGGGGGGAGGAAATGAGTTTTCTTGCTTGGGATGGGGGCTAGAGAGGTAGCTTTCTCCTAGACAGAGGAGTTGGTGGAAGCTGTTGTTTCTTTGCTGAGCACTCCCCCTTCCCCATGGAAGCAGGCAGCTGCCATGTCTGAGTTTCCACCATTCATTTGCCCTGCCCTGGTGATTCGAGACGTGGACCCACCCCACTTTTGGGCACTCTCAGGCCACTTGTAGTGGCTTTTTCATGCAGACCGCTTGCCTTGGCTCAAGATGCAGACTTTCCTAGGGTCTCTCAAAGGTACACGGAACACAGACAAGCAGCACCTGGCTTGGGTATGACCTGTATCTCTGGCTGAGCAGCTCTAAGCATAGCACTAGAGGCAGCTGACCTTGGTTTGCAGCTTGGCCTCTCAAGGTTCTTCCAAGCACAGGATGGGGGCAGCCATCTGTATATTTCTTTGTGGCTCCTGCCTGGTGGCCCTGGGTGGGACATGGGGCTGTAGCTGAATTTGACCTACAGCAGATCCCCTCCACGGTGGTCCTGGGGCTGGCACCCCCAGTGGCTAGCTTCAAAATGAGCTGGAGCATTACCCAGCCACCTTCAAGTATGATACACCCAAGGGGTGGATTACACAGGCACCAGAGTCCTGCTAAGGCAGATCCTGCTCCATAAGATCAGCCCTTGCACAACAATGCTTCCACTGTAGTCAAGGCCAATACTCACAAGTGAGCCCAAGTGTCAGTACCTCCCACTGATGCACAATTATCGACAAAGGCTCAACTATAAGAGGAGGGCACACACAATCCACACAAAGAACACACCTGGAGTGCGTGGCTCAGGTGACCAGAAAGACTGCATCACTAAACCCCACAGCACACCTCCTTCAAAGGCCACTCTACTAAGATAGGAAGAACTAGCAGCCCTACCTAATACATAGAAACAAACACATGGAGGCAGCCAAAATGAAGACAAAGAAACATGTCCCAAATAAAAGAACAAAGCTCCAGAAAAATAATTAAGCAAAATGGAGATAAACATTCTATCAGATGCAGAGTTCCAACACCGGTTATCAGACTGCTCTGTGGTCTCAGGGAGAACTTCAACAGAGAATTAAGAAGCATAAAAATGGAGTTGGAAACCATGAAGGAAAAAAAAAAAAAGAAATAAAGGATATTATAACGGCAATGAAGAATGTATTACAGGGAATCAACACTAGATTAGATGAAGCAGAGGATCTAACCAGCGATGTAGAAAAGGTAGCAGAAAACACCCAACTAGAACAACAAAAAGAAAAAAATATCCAAAAAATTGAGGAGAATTTAAGGGGCTTCTGGGATAACATCAAGCACACCAACATTCACATTATTGGGGGCACCAGAAGGGGAAGAGAGTAGCAAGGAATTGAAAACCTGTTTGAAGAAATAATGACAGAAAACTTCCCTAACCTGGTAAAGGAAATAGACATACAAACCCAGGTAGCACGGAGTGCCAAACAAAATAAACCCAAAGAGGCCAACACCAAGACACAGCATAATTAAAATGCCAAAGATTAAGACAAAGAGAGAATCTTAAAAGAGAAAAGCAGTTAGTTACCCACAAGGGAGCCCCCATAAAGCTGACAGCTGATTTCTCAACAGAAACTTTGCAGACAAGAAGGGAGTGGCAGGAAATATTCCAAGTGATGAAAAGCAACGACATAAAACCAAGATTACTCTACCTAGCAAAGCTATCATAAGACAGATAGATATGTTGAAATGCTGAAGTTTATCATCACCAAACCAGTATTACAAGGAATCTTAGAGGGATTTCTTTAAGTTGGGAAGGGGTTAAGGAGAGTTGAAAGGGGAAGGGATTAAGAAGTACAAGTTGGTTTTTACACAGTAGTCATGGGGATGTAGGGTATAGCATAAGGAATATAGTCAATAATATTGTAATAACTAGGTATGGTGCCAGATAGGTACTGGATTCATCAGGGTGATAGAAGGGAATGGGGTTGGGGTCAGGGAGAAAAAGGTGAAGGTAGTAAGAAATACAAATTGGTAGTTAATACAATATGGGGAATATAATCAACAATGTTGTAAAGATCATGCAAGGTGCCAGATGGGCACTGGACTTATCAGGAGGATCACTTTGTAGACAGTCCAATGTGCTGTACACCTGAAGGTGAAGTAGAATAATATTGAATGTCAACTATAACTAAATGTATAGGTATGTATAGTCACGGGATGTGGAGTACAACATAAGAAAGATAGTCAATGGTTTGTAACAGCTATTTAAGTTGTCAAAGGGGTAGTAACTTGGGGGGTGGGTTATCACTTTATGAGGGATTTAAATGTCTAACTATTACATTGCTTTGTACACCTGAAGCTAATAAAGAAAAAAAAGAAGATGTAGCATAAAACACCCAATTGGAACAACAAAAATTTAAATGCAGATAGTTTAAAGGACCCATGGGACAACATCAATTGTAACAACATTCACATTATAGGGGTACCAGAAAGACAAGAGAGGAAGTTACAAATTGAGAACCTATTTGAAGAATAATGACTGAAAACTATCCTAACTGGTGAAGGAAATAGTCATACAAGCCAAGGAAATGTGGAGTCCCAAATAAGATGAATCCAAACAGGCCTACACCAAGACACATCATAGTTAAAATGACAATGTTTAAAGGCAAAGAGACAATCCTAAAAGCAGCAAGAGAAGGACAACTAGTTACTCACAAGGGAGCTCCCATAAGTCTCTCAGCTGATTTCTCAACAGAAACTTTGCAGGCCAGAAGGGAGTGGCAGGAAATATATAAAGTAATTTTAAAAAGGACCTACAACCAAGATTACTCTACCCTTCATGGCTCTCATTTAAAATTGAAGGAGAGGTAAAGAGCTTGCCAGACACGAAAAAGCTAAAGGAATTCATTGCCAAGCCATTATTACTAAAAACCTTAAAAAAAGGAATATATGGTGATGGAAGGAACTGACTCTGGGTGATGAACACACAATGGGATTTATAGATGATGTAATACAGAATTGTACACCTGAAATCTATGTAATTTTACTAACAATTGTCACCCCAATAAATTTAATAATAATAAAAAAAAGGACTTCTTTAAGCAGAAGAAAAGAGAAAACAAACAAAGATAAAAAACATGAATAATAAAATGGCAGTAACTATGTACCTATCAATAACCATTTTAAATTGTAAATGGATTAAATTAGAAGACATAGAGTAGCTGAATGCTGTCTGCAAGAGACCCATGTGAGATTGAAAGACAAATACAGACTGAAATTATAGTGATGAAAAACATATTTCACACAAATGGAAATGAGAAAAAAGCTGGAATAGCAATACTTATTCTGAACAAAATAGACTTTAAAACAAAGACCATAGTAAGAGACCAAAAAGGACATTACATAATAATAACAGGATCAATCCAACAAGAGGCTATCACCCTAGTAAAAATTTATGCGCCCAACATAGAAACACCTAAATATATAATGCAAATAATGACTGACATAAAAGCAGAGATCAACAGTAACACAATCATAATATGGGACTTTAACACTCCTTTTATACCAATGGACAGATCTTCCAGACAGAAAATCAACATGGAAACAGCAGTCTTAAGTGACACACTAGAACAGATGGATTTAATTGATATTTTTAGAGCATTTCATCCCAAAGTAGCAGAATATCCATTCTTTTCAAGTGCACACGGAACATTTTCCTAGATAGACTACATGTTAGGCCACAAAACAAGTGTCAGTAAATTTAATATTAAAATGGTATGAAATCACAATGGTATGAAATCAATTATAAGAAAGAAACCGAAAGACACACAAACACATGGAGACTAAGAGCGTGCTACTAAATAATGAATAGGTTAACAATAAGATCAAGGGAGAAATAAAAAGACACACTGAGGTGAACAAAAATGAAAACACAATGACCCAAAACTTATGGGACATAAAGAAAGCAGTTCTAAGAAGGAAATTTATAGCAATGCAGGCCTTCCTAAAGAAGCAAGAAAAGTCTCAAATAAACAGTTTATTTTATACCTAGGAGAATGAGAAAAAGAATAGCAAACAATGCTCAAAGTGAGTACAAGGAAGGAAATAATAAAGATCAGAGCAGAAATAAACAAAATAGATAATAATAATAATAATAATAATAATAATAATAATAATACAAAAGATCAATGAAACCAAGATTTGGTTTTTCGAAGATAAACAAAATTGACAAAACTTTAACCAGACTCATCAAGAAAAAGAGAGACAACCCAAATAAACTACCAACAAAATTGAATCAGTAATCAACAAGCTCCCAACAAACAAAAGTCCTGCAACAAATAGCTTCACAGGTGAATTTTACCAAACATTCCAAAAAGAATTTACACCTATTCTCCTCAAACTATTTCAAGACACCACAGAGGGAGGAGAGCTCCCAAACTTATTTCATGAGACCACCATTATCCTGACTCCAAAACCAGACAAAGACATTACAAAAAAAAAAAAAAAAAAAAAAAAAAAAAAAAGAGAAAGAGAAAGAAAAGAAAAGAGTAGGCCAATATGCCTGATAAACATAGATGCAAAAGTCCTCAACAAGGGGGTGATGTTATAGGAATGGCGGCAGCGGGGCTCACTTTTTGAGTTCTCCTCTGGATCTTATCACAAATGGGACATCTGTAACCCATCAAAGGACTCTCTGCTCATCACGCAGAACAGCTAAGAGACTAGTTCAAGGATTATTTGAAGGTGGGCAAATTGGGCGAGAGGGGAAGAGGGAAGGGAGCGGAGTGGAGATGCGGCCCGCATCTGCGGCTGTGGAGATGCAGCCCGCATCTGCGGCTGTGGAAACGCGGCCAGCATCCACAGCTACAGAGATGCAGAGGATCCCAGGATGGAACAGAGAACACAAAAGCCAGGAGGTGGGCTCTTTCCCTGCGTCCCACAGCTGATCTCTCCCACTAAGGGAACCGGACATCCAGCATTTGAGGCAATAACCTCAGCTGAGACCTCCAGTTGGGCCATAGGCCAGAAAAAGGACACCAACTCCATACCTGGGCCCCTTCCCCTGCTCTTCCAATCCTACCCCCGCCCTTCCAGAGACTTAAACTGGCCCCTGAACTGAGGAGTAGTGCCAGATTACAGAGGTGCCTTAGTGTTCAGGCTCTGGGAAGACTGGCGTGCAGCTCTGATCCAGGGAAGAGGCTGGGAAGAGTGTGATTTTTCCTGGGCTAAGAGAGAAGAGTCTCCTCCACACCAAGCCACCACATTTTCTGGTCTGCAGGAAGAGTATGACATGGCTGGGCTGAGAGAGAGAAGAACCCTCCATCCCTAGCTCCCACCCTTTCTGGCCTGCCTAGGGCAGGGCAATTACAACTGTGGAGGTACTCCCGGGGGTCAGCAGTAGCAGCAGACACAGCTCTGGGCTTTCAGCAGCTCAGAAATTTCCTACCCGTCTCACACACACACACACACACACACACACACACACACAGAAGCAGTGCCCTAAGACTCCAGAGAACTGGACACAGGGCTGGTGGTGCTACTCTCAGTGTGCATATGTGCAGACAAGGGGAGAAACTGCACTGGCTTTGTAAAAACTACCGTCCAGACCCCTCAGCCCCACGCACCTAAATCTGCAGTCCCAAAGTCACTCTGTGAACCAGGGGCCCAGCTCTGCCTGCACAATACACAGAGGACTCTTTGGTACAGCAGAGGACAACCTGGAGATTACTTGGTGGGCTTAAGCCAAGACTGGTGCTGCTTTTTGTTTTCTTTTGTTTTATTTTGTCTTTATATCTTTGATATCTTTGCCTGTGTTGAGTGGGGGTTGTCAGTTGTTTTTACATGAGAATGTATTTTACTTTTTCTTTGTTGTTGTTGTGCTTGGTGATTTGCTTTGTTCTGAAATTGCCCTACCAGGGCCCAGCTTAAGAGGCACAAGATTCAACACACCCAGAGGCCAACTCCAGACAAAACGAGAGTACTACTGGGTTTGACCTACAAGTGACACACCCAGAGGGAATTCTCTACAGGCACAAGAGCCCATAGAGGCCAAACCACATTTAAGTGGTCACCCTCACGCAGCAGAACACCCTGTGGTGGGCAGAGCCAAGTCTCACAACTAGTCAGCCTAGGAGTTAACCCCACCCACTCACAAGCGAAAAGCAGTTAAAGATCTTCTTTAACAGGAAAATATACACAACACAAGAGTCACTTTCAAGCACACGCAAAGGAGAAGAACGAAGTAGTGCAAGTCAAATATAAAGGACACATACTAAATAAAATAACCAAGCAAGAACTAAGAACTATAAGGGATCTACCTCATACATCGAAGGAAACACAGAGAGTCAGACAGAATGGGGAAACAAAGAAACATGTCTCAAATAAAAGAATAGAAGAAACCTCCAGAAATGGAATGAAATGAAACAGAGGTAACCAACCTATCAGAGACAGAGTTCAGAACACTGATGATAAGATTGTTTAAGAAGCTTAGAGATGACATAAAGAAGGATAGAGAAATTATAATGAACAACCAGTTAGAACTAAAGAACACAATTACTGAAATAAAGAACTCACTTGAAGGAATTAACAGCAGGTTAGATGAAACAGAGGATCGAATCAGCGACTTAGAAGACAAATTAGCAGAGATCACCCAAACAGAACAACAGAAAGATAAAAGAATAAAAAACAATGAAGATGGTTTAAGAGACTTATGGGATAACATCAAACACAACAACATGCGCATCATAGGAATACCAGAAGGTGAAGAGAGGAAGCAAGGGATTGAGAACATATTTGAAGTAATAATGTCTGAAAACTTCCCTAACCTGATGAAGGAAACCTACATAGAAGCCCAGGAAGTGCAGAGAGTTCCAACCAGGATAAACCCAAACAGGTCCACACCAATACACATTATAATTAAAATGGCAAAGGTTAAAGACAAAGAGAATCCTAAAAGCAGGAAGAGAAAGACAGAGGGTTACATAGAAGGGAACTCCCATAAGACTATCAAATGACTTTTCTATAGAAACATTGAAGGCCAGGAGGGAGTGGCATGAGATACTCAAAGTGATAGAAAAGAGAAGCCTACAACCTAGATTGATTTGTCCAGCAAGGCTATCATTTAAAGTTGATGGAGCGATAAAGAGCTTCCCAGAAAAGAATAAGCTAAAGGAATTTATTACCACCAAGCCAGCATTGCAAGCAATACTGAAAGGACTTCTGTAAATAGAAGAAAGATGAAAACAATCTAACTACAAATTTAAAAATGGCAATAACTATGAACCTATCAATAATCACTTAAAATGTAAATGGATTAAATGCTCCAATCAAGAGACATAGGGTGGCTGAGTGGATAAGAAAGAGAGACCCTTGTATATGCTGTATATAAGAGACTCACCTCAGATCAAAAGACACACACAGGCTGAAAGTGAAGAGTTGGAGTAAGATATTTCATGCAAATGGAAATGAGAAAAAAGCTGGAGTTGCAATACTTATAACTGGCAAAATAGACTTTAAAATGAAGAACATATTAAAGGACAAAGATGGGTAGTATATAATAATAAAGGGGTCGATCCGACAAGAGGACATAATCCTAGTAAACATCTATGCACCCAACATAGGAGCACCTAAATATATAAAACAGATATTGACTGACATAAAGACAGAGATCAACAGTAACACTATCATAGCAGGGGACTTCAACACACCTCTGACAACAAGGGACAGGTCTTCCAGACAGAATATCAACATGGGAACAACAGTCTTAAATGACACATTGGACCACTTGGATTTAATTGATATTTTTGGAGCATTTCACCCCAAAGCTGCAGAGCACATGTTCTTCTCAAGTGCACATGGAACATTTTCCAAGATAGACCATATGTTAGGCCACAAAACAAGTCTTGATAAATTTAAGAAAATTGAAGTCATACCAATTGTCTTCTCTGATCACAGTGCTATGAAATTAGAAATGAACTACAGGAAAAAAACTGGAAGACACACCAATTCATGGAGACTGAATAACATGTTACTAAATAATGAATGGGTCAACCAGGAGATCAAGGAAGAATTCAAAAGATATCTCGAGACAAACGAAAATGAAAACATAATGATCCAAAATCTATGGGATGCTGCGAAAGCAGTCCAAGGAGGGAAATTCATAGCAATGCAGGCCTACCTAAAGAAACAAGAAAAATCACTAATGAACAGGTTATCTTCACACTTAACGGATCTGGAAAAAGAACAGCAAAATAAGCCTAAAGGGAGCACAAGGAAGGAGATAATAAAGATCAGAGTGGAAATAAATGAAGTAGAAACCAGAAAAACAATACAAAAGGTCAATGAATGCAAGAGTTGGTTCTTAGAGAAGATAAACAAAATTGACAAACCTTTAGCCAGACTCATTAAAAAAAAAGAGACAGAGAGGACCCAAATTAATAAAATCAGAAATGAAAGAGGAGAAGTGACAACAGACACTGCAGAAATACAAAAAGTTTTAAGGAATTACTATGAGCAACTATATGCCAACAAATTTGACAATCTGAAAGAAATGGACAATTTTCTAGAGGCATACAACCTTCCAAGGATAACTCAAGAAGAAACAAAAAAACCTGAATAGACTGATTAGACAATAATAGACAATCTCCCACCAGGGAAATTGAATCAGTAATCAACAATCTCCCAACAAACAAAAGCCCTGGACCAGACGGCTTTACAGGTTAATTTTACCAAACATTCAAAAAGGAATTATCACCTATTCTCCTCAAGCTCTTCCAAAAAATCCAGAAGGAGGGAAGTCTCCCAAACACTTTTTAAGTAGCCACTATCACCCTGATCCCCAAATCAGACAAAGACACTGCAAAAAAGAAAACTACAGGCCGATATTTCTAAAGAATATAGATGCAAAAATCCTCAACAAAATACTAGCGAACAGAATTCAGCAATACATTAAAAAGATCATACACCATGATCTAGTGGGATTCATCCCTGGTATGCAAGGGTGGTTCAACATCCGCAAATCAATTAATGTGATACACCACATTAACAAAATGAAAAATAAAAATTACATGATCACATCAATAGATGCAGAAAAAGCATTTGATAAAATCCAGTAGCCATTTATGATAAAATCCCTTAAGAAAGTGGGAATAGAGGGATCATATCTCAACATAATAAAGGCCATATATGATAAACCCACAGCGAACACCATACTCAATGGGGAAAAGCTAAAACCATTCCCCTTAAGATCAAGAAAAAGGCAAAGTTGCCCACTTTCTCCACTTCTATTCAACATAGTGCTGGAAGTTCTAGCCACAGCAAATCAGACAAGAAAAAGAAATAAAAGACATCCAAATCGGTAAGGAAGAAGTAAAATTGTCATTATATGCAGATGATATGATACTATATATAGGAACCCTAAAGACTCCACCAAAAAACTATTAGAGCTGATAGATGAATTTAGTAAAGTAGCAGGATACAAAATTAATATTCAGAAATCAGTTGCATTTGTATATACCAATAATAAAACATCAGAAGGAGAAATTAAAAAAACAACAACAATCCCATTTACAATTGCTTCAAAGGCTATAAAATACTTGGGAATAAATTTAACCAAAGAAGTAAAAGATCTGTACTCAGAAAATTATAAGACACTGAAGAGAGAAATGAAAGAAGATACAAATAGATGGAAACACATACCATGTTTATGGATAGGAAGAATTAATATAGTTAACATGTCCATACTGCCTAAGGCAATATATATATATATTCAACACAATTTCTATCAAAATTCCAACGATGTTTTTCACAAAAATAGAACATATAATCCTACAATTTATATGGGACCATAAAAGACCCAGGATAGCCTCAGGAATCTTGAGAAATAAGAACAAAGTGGGAGGTATAACAATACCTGACATCAAATTATACTACTAGACAACAGTAATCAAAACAGCACAGTACTGCCATAAAAACAGACACATAGATCAATGGAACAGAATAGAGAATCCAGGAATAAATCCATGCCTATATGGCCATTTAATCTACAACAATGGAAGCAAGAATGTATGGTGGGGTAAAGACAGTCTATTCAATAAATGGTGTTGGGAAACCTGGACAGACACATGCAAAAAAATGAAGCTGGACCACCTCCTTGTACCGTATACAAAAATAAATTCAAAATGGATTAAAGACTTAAATGTAAGATCTGAAACCATAAAATTCCTAGAAGAAAATATACGAAGAAACTTCACAGACATTACCCAAAGTAAGATTTTTAGTGATATATCATATCCCCTCGTGCGAGGGAAGTAAGAGAAAAAATGAACATGTGGGATTACATCAAACTAAATAGTTTTTTCACAGCAAAGGGAACCATCAATAAAACAAAAAGGAATCCTATTGAATGGGAAAAGATATTTGCCAATGATATATCTGATAAGGGGTAAATATCACAAATTTATAAAAAACTCACTTAACTCAACTCCAAAAAAACAAACAACCCAATTAAAAAATGGGCAGAGGACATGAAGAGACATTTTTCTAAAAAGGACATACAGATGGCAAACAGACATATGAAGAAATGCTCAACCTCACTAACCATCAGAGAAATGCAAATAAAAACCACAATGAGATACCACCTCACCCCAGTCAAAATGGCTATCATCAATAAGTCAACAAACCACAAGTGCTGGCAAGGATGTGGAGAAAGGGAACGCTTGTGCACTGTTGGTGAGATTACAGATTGGTGCAGCCACTATGGAAAACAGTATGGAGGTATCTCAAAAATCTGAAAATGGAAGTACCTTATAATCCAGCAATTCCACTCCTAGTATCTATCCAGAGAAATCCAAAACTCTAATTCAAAAAAATGTATGCACCCCTATGTTTATTGCAGCACTATACCCAATAGCCAAGACATGGAAACAACCGAAATGCCCATTGGTAGATGACTGGATTAAGAAACTGTGGTACATTTATACGATGGAGTATTACGCAGCCATAAAGAAGAAAGAAAGCTTACCATTTGCAACAACATGGATGGACCTAGAGAACATTATGTTATGTGAAATAAGTTGGACAGAGAAAGACAAATACCTTATGGTCTCACTTGTATGTGGAATCTAAAGAAAACAATAAGTGAATGAACTAATCAGAAACAGTCTCAGAGACATAGAGGAAAAACTGAGGGTTGCTAGATGGGGTGAGGGTGGGGATAAGGGGGAAGGTGAGGGGATTAGAAAACAGTCAGTAACCGCAAGATGGCCTTGGGGTTTTGAAAATTAATTTGGGGAATGTAATCAATAATGTTGTAAAGATTTTGTAGGGTATCCGATGGACACATGTCCCATTAGGGAGACCACATCAGGGAATGTGTAGATGCTTGATAACTGCATTGTACACCTGAAGCTGAAGCTGAACAATCATGAATGCCAACTATAATTATATATATATATATATATATATATATATATATATATATATATATATATATTTACAAGAAACGGAGTACAACATTAGGAATAGAGACAGGAGACAGTGGAAATGTAGTGGCTCTGTGCAATGTCAGAGGGATAGTGAATGGGGGGAGGGGGATTCACAGAGTGTGAGGGGTATAAATGATAAACGTCTAAGTATTACTTTGTCTTGTGCACAGCTGAAACTAATTAAAAAAAAGTCCTCAACAAAATATTAGCAAAGAAATTTCAGCAACACATTAAAGAGATCATATACCACAATCCATTTGGATTAATTCCTGCTATGCAAGGAGGTTCAATATTTGCAAATCAGTTAACGTGATATACCACATAAACAAAATGAAAAATAAATATCATTTGGGCATATCAATAGATGCAGAAAAAGCATTTGACAAAACCCACAATCTCTTTATGAGAAAAACTCTCAACAAAGTGGGAATAAAGGGAACATAACTCAACAAATAAAGGCTATGTAGGAGAAACCCACAGCTCTATACTCAATGGGGAAAATGAAAAGCATTCTTTTTAAGACCAGGAATAAGACAAGGGTGCCTACTTTCACCTCTTTTATTCAACATAGTACTGGATGTTCTAGTCACAGCAATCAGACAAGAAAAAGAGACAAAAGGTATCCTATTGTGAAAAAACGTAAAATTGCCATTATTT